>NC_133327.1:42060391-42371891 GCF_042186555.1 Aquarana catesbeiana | reverse complement strand
ACACTGATGTCTGAATGTCTGACGGCACGATTCGAGATAGGGAAACTTCCCTTCATTGGTTTGATCTCTCTGCACTTTTGACTACCTGTAATGGGTGTCATGCAGTTCTGGTGAGTAGGATGTTTGGCAGGTGTTGGTGGTGCAAGACACACAGTCACTCCTAATTGCTTTCCAGGATTAAGAAGATATATACAATGTGTATGCTATATAAGGACCTGAAATAAATAAATAAATAAATATGCACACATTGTTTTTTTGGACATTTTTCATATTTTTGATTTTGTTTTTTGATCAATTATCGCTATTATGGACACTTTATATGCACTGGGCAAAATGTTTTTGGAATATGCACTTATAATCATGCACTTGCACTTTACTGTTGGGGGATAATTTCCGGATTTTCATCTGAGGATCAGAGATTCCAATAAGCGCTGAATGATCTTCCTCAGTAAGGAAGATCACTAGTGGTCTGGTAAGCCCCATCTGCTTTAAGGTGAAGGTGTCAATGGTGAATGTCTGAGCACTGCACCATCAGGATCGATCTATCCAGTGTGGGACACTGACATGCATGAACTGTTTGCGCAGGTGCACTTTAGTGATTAATTTATGAACTTTGCACTTTATGAATATAATATATTTTGCACTTTTGCATAAGGACATCTGGATTGAATAATATTTTGATTGGATTTTCTGTTCACTTTAAAGGTTTTGTCATATGTTTTTTTGCACATGGTAAGTTTATTTAGTGCTGCACTTTTAGGACATTGATACTTGGACTTTACTGTTTGATATAGTGATGTTCACATGGTTTAGTATATTGAAATCAATACCAATTGCTACACTACATAGAGAGCGTGGTTTAAATTAACACTTGCTCTTTACCATGTGCCTTGTTATTTGGACTTTATTGATTTTTGAAAATAAACTTTAGGGATCGTATCACTATCAGTGTGCAGTTATCCAATTTCTGTTTGGTTCCATTCAATGACTTCTCAAAATACCACTTATTAATTGTGTATAAACAGATACTGATAAATAATAGCCTTTGTAATGGTTTTCCCAGTTCATAATATGCAATTAGGGGTCAAATAAAAATTATAGTCCAAATGGTGTCTAGAGAAAGTGGGAGCATCAATCCGCATGTCTCAGGACTGTTTAGGCAGGCCCTAGAAAAGTAGTTTCAACATAACAGGGGGGGGCCTGACCCATATCTGGTATAAATGACCCCCAAAGTTCCAGAGGGAGCTTGTGCTGCTACACAGTCTGCACAAAAACTCCTGCCTAAATCTGTGAACACCATAACACTGCACACAGTCTTAAGCCCACGTTTACATTGGGCCGATTTGGCATGCGATTTGACATGTCAAATCATATGCCAAATCAGCGGCTATTGCCAACAATGGCACCGTCAGAATCGTTGCGATGCCGACTTTGTGGCACCGCACCGATTCCCAAAAGTAGTTCCTGTACTACTTTTGGTGACTTCGGGGGCAATTGGAATAGACATCTGTGCATGAACCTTCACAGATGTCTGTCAAATCGTTCCTGAATTCAGACTGCATTGCCGGTTTGAAGTCGTGCGAGTTCAACTGAACTCACACAATTTCAAACCAGCATCAGTGCGAACCTAGGCTAAAGTATAACTAAAGGCAAAACTTGTTTTTTAAGTTTTGGACAGGGTATAGTGAGATTAGAACACCTGTCAAATTTTTATTGCTACCTCTACCCCTGTTAGGGAGATTCATCCTCTATTCGTCCTGTTTACCATTATCATTGAAAGTAGAATAGAAAGTCCCAAATGTTGGATTGTCCTTAAATAATAGAGGGAAGTCTTCCAATGGGGACACTAGTTCTGGTTACCTGGGGGTGGGGGCAAAGGTATTCGTTAATCTGCAGGAATTTCCTCTCACTTCCTGTTTGGTTATGGGATAGGAAGTGAAGGGAAAGCCCCCCAATAGGACACAGATGGGGAAAAAAATTACAGGGGCTATAACCTTCCCTTACTCTTTCCAAAATGAAAAAAAAATTGCCTTTAATTAAACTTTATTCCACTTTGAACCATAAGCTATACGGCATATTATGTGATTTATTCAATTATTAAAAAGTAAAATGCTTAGTCGATGCACTTTTTATTTCTTTTTAGAAAAAGTACAAAACGAAATTGCAAACGTGATTGGCACTGTGCAGCCTAAATACAACCTTCGTCATCAAATGCCTTATACCAATGCTGTTCTACATGAGATCCAAAGATTTGCAAATATATTACCAATGAACCTACCCCATCAGACTACTAAGGATACCCACTTTATGGGCTACTTTATTCCAAAAGTAAGTTTCAATTCTCTGATCTACTATTAACAGTTCTAGAACAAAACATTAAAGCTTATTTAGACCAAAGAACTAACATATAATATATTGCAGCTTATCAGATGTGGTATTTGAATTAGTTTTCCTTTTTCAGACTTTTTTCTCTTTTTACCTGGTGATCCTGCCAGTAAAACTTCCTTTTCTAGGATGACAACACTCAGTCACTGTACAGTTTCAATGGAGGAGCAGCTTTTTAACCCAAGGGTGGGACTACAGAGAACATTCAGGTATAACAAATGAGTGGCGCTAGAAATTAAAAATTAAGTAACTATAAAACTAATATACATGTGTAACACAAATGCAATAAATAACTAGAAAATACAGTGGGGCAAAAAAGTATTTAGTCAGCCACCAATTGTGCAAGTTCTCCCACTTAAAAAGATGAGAGAGGCCTGTAATTGTCATCATAGGTATATCTCAACTATGAGAGACAAAATGTGGAAACAAATCCAGACAATCACATTGTTTGATTTTTGAAAGAATTTATTTGCAAATTTATGGTGGAAAATAAGTATTTGGTCACCTACAAACAAGCAAGATTTTTGGCCCTCACAGACCTGTATCTTCTTCTTTAAGAGGCTCCTCTGTCCTCCACTCATTACCTGTATTAATGGCACCTGTTTGAACTTGTTATCAGTATAAAAGACACCTGTCCACAACCTCAAACAGTCACACTCCAAACTCCACTATGGTGAAGACCAAAGAGCTGTCATAGGACACCAGAAACAAAATTGTAGACCTGCACCAGGCTGGGAAGACTGAATCTGCAATAGGCAAGCAGCTTGGTGTGAAAAAATCAACTGTGGGAGCAATAATTAGAAAATGGAAGACATACAAGACCACTGATAATTTCCCTCGATCTGGGGCTCCACACAAGATCTCACCCCATGGGGTCAAAATGATCACAAGAACGGTGAGCAAAAATCCCAGAACCACACGGGGGGACCTAGTGAATGACCTGCAGAGAGCTGGGACCAACGTAACAAAGGCTACCATCAGTAACACACTACGCCGCCAGGGGCTCAGATCCTGCAGTGCCAGAGGTGTCCCCATGCTTAAGTCAGTACATGTCCAGGCCCATCTGAGGTTTGCTAGAGAGCATTTGGATGATCCAGAAGAGGATTGGGAGAATGTCATATGGTCAGATGAAACCAAAGTAGAACTGTTTGGTAGAAACACAACTCGTCGTGTTTGGAGGAGAGAGAATGCTGAGTTGCAACCAAAGAACACCATACCTACTGTGAAGCATGGGGGTGGCAACATCATGCTTTGGGGCAGTTTCTCTGCAAAGGGAACAGTGTGTGACAACCTTGTGAAGACTTACAGAAAACGTTTGACGTCTGTCATTGCCAACAAAGGTTATATAACAAAGTATTGAGATGAACTTTTGATATTGAACAAATACTTATTTTCCACCATAATTTGCAAATAAATTCTTTCAAAAATCAGACAATGTGATTGTCTGGATTTGTTTCCACATTTTTGTCTCTCATAGTTGAGGTATACCTATGATGACAATTACAGGCCTCTCTCATCTTTTTAAGTGGGAGAACTTGCACAATTGGTGGCTGACTTTTTGCCCCACTGTATATCCTCTGATGCAAAAGGTAATTATTAAACGTCCAAAATAAAGTTCATGTGCTCCGTGTATTGCACAGAATCCTTAATAATATAATATTTAAAAGTCCATTATGAAAACATAAAAAGTGATGAGTGAATAGAGGCTTGCAATAGTGTGATAATGTTTTTTTTTAAAACAGGTTTATTGCAACTTAAATTCCACATATATTTACACTTCCTCTGGGATTTGTGAATAAATCCCAGAGGAAGTCACAAGTCACGAGGGACGAAACCCGTAGGAGGAGCTTGATCGGCTGACGTGGAAGTAAGCAAGAAGTCTCTTGCAGCACAGGCTCAGGACGGGGTGAATGCCGGGAACTGGGGTTGCAGATCCGGTCTTCTAGTGATATTATATCCCCTTAGTCTATAAGTATACCAAGGCGTGTTTTTATCATGAAAGTGTGAGTGTAAATCTATGTGGAATTTAAGTTGCAATAAACCTGTTTTAAAAACATTATCACACTATTGCAAGCCTCTATTGTTTCCGCATGTGATATATATGAGGATATTGCTGATAGCCAAGAGGAAGCAATGGCTTTTGATCTGCACTTTAATCAGGAGGAAGGAGTGATCCTTGTATCAGCATTTACGACAATATTAGCCACCACAGGAAAGAGGAATCACAGGAGGAATTTTTAAGCTGATTATAATATTTACTACAGGCTTTTATATAAAGTCCTTAAGGTGAGGGTACATCTGGTGGAGGGTGTGTGCACACTGCATGAAGACACGATCATCACTTTTTATGTTTTCATAATGGACTTTATATTATATTATTAAGGATTCTGTACAATACACAGAGCACGTGCACTTTATTTTGGACATTTAATAATTACCTTTTGCATTACAGGATATATTTTCTAGTTATGTATTGCATTTGTGCTACATATGTATATTAGTTTTATAGTTATTTAATTTTTAATTTTTAGTTTCTAGCATCGCACATTTGTTATACCAGTTTGCATTGTCGCATTTAGGGAAGTGTGGGAAGTGTTGGTAGCAGAGAACATTCCCCTCTCCTCTTCTCCATTACACTGTGTTCTGTAATTCTTAGAGATAGCTATGAACAATGCTTATTGATAAGAATTCAGCAGAGGCAAAGCGCACGGAAAAAAGTGCTAGTAAGAAAAAAAGCTCCAAACATACTATGCGATATAAAAATAAAATCACAAAATTGAAAACAGAAATGTTGCACCAATATCCAAATATGAACATTTCAAAATTCAAAGTGTGAACATGCAATAATCAAAATGCTCATAAGAATGAGTAGCCAAGTCCATGTGCAAGAAAAATGAAACGAGCAGTCCAAATGTGAACAGCAGAAAGGTAAGCGTGGAACTCAAATGGCTGAATCCACTGATATAAAAGGATGATATTTGGTATACACTTGAAAAAATCCTCCACCAGGTGACACCTTATGAGGTTTACCAGATCTCAATAACCATCAAATTAAAGATAGGTCAAAGCGAGCATTAGGCATAAAATATCATGCAGGTCTTCCTGGGTGTAGTCATCAGTGAAAACCGAACCTCCTGATCCTCTCATAGTGTATATAAGGAGAAGGCACCTCATTCAGAAATCTGTCCCGGTATTGACACATTAAAGAGGAAATTCCTCATATTGTAAACTATAAAATAACTTCTTTAATGTTAATAAGTAGAACACTCACATGTTAAAAAAAACAAACAACACTTATCTCTTGAAAGTTCCGGATGGTAACATCTAAAATGGCTTCCTGTCGACTTCTGATAGTGTGCGATGATGTTTGCCCCGGATTACGTCAGTTATGATGAAACGCATAGGGCGGTGCCTGCTGTGACATGATCTCGCATAAGGTGTCCCTTGTGGAGATTTTTTCAACTGTACACAAATCGTCCTTTTATATCAGTCAATTCAGCGATTTTGAGTCCCAAACTTACCTTTCAACTGTTCGCATAGAACTGCACTTTTCATTTTTTTTGTACTTAGACTTGGCTATGCATTCTAATGAGCATATTGATTATTGCATGTTCACATTTTGAATTTAGAAATTTTCATATTTGAAAATTAACGCAACATTTCTGTTTTTAGAGAACACAGGAAGTTCAGCTCTATGGAAAAATCAACAGGTATTTTCTGTACTTATCGAACAAATAATACACAATATTTTCAATGGTATAGTTAACAGACCTAAAGAGAGCAAATAAGAGAAGTTTATTGTTAGGGTTTACATATACTCTGATAATCACTTTGCAAAAATACTAATTGGCAAACTATGTATTATTTTATTTATGTATATTTTATAGGATACCTACATTATCCCTCTTCTTACATCTGTCCTTCATGACAAGACTCAGTTTGCAGAGCCGCACATATTTAATCCTCAACATTTCCTAGACTCACAAGGAAATTTTCAGAAGAAAGATGCCTTCATGCCATTTTCAGCAGGTATCATATCTGGTTTGTCTTCATTATAATGCTCTTATGCTTCACCACAAAGAATAACTACAGATTAGATGATAGTGCATGGACTGTTAAGCTTGCCACAGATAGATCGAGATTGTTCAGCAAGGATTGGCCGAATTCTAAATTAACTATGGCCATTAACTTCTTCAGATCCGCACTATAGCCAAATGACGGCTACAGCGCGTACCTACTTTGCCGGGAGTGCGTCTATTGATATCTTCCCGTGCCCAAGCATCCTGCGTGCCCCCTGCAGGGTGCACGCGGCGCACTCCGTGATCGGCAATCAGCAACCCCTTACCGTGTGATCAGCTGTCAGCCAATGACAGCCGATTGTGCGATGTAAACAGAGCCGGTAATCGGCTATATTTTCTCCTCCTGCCAACAGCGTGAGGAGAAAAAAAAGCTGATCACCGGCGGCTCTCAGAGGGACATGAGTCCCGATCAAGGAGAGCTGCCGCCAACTCATCTGTGCCCACCTGTGCCCCCTACCAGTGCCACCTACCAGTGCCCACAGTGCCACCCATCAGTGCCCACAGTGCCACCCATCAGTACCCACAGTGCCACCTATCAGAGTCACCAATCAGTGCCTTATCAACAGTGCTGTCCATCAGTGTCACCTACCAGTGCCCATCAGTGTCACTTACCAGTGCCTATCAGTGCCACCTATCAGTGCCATCTATTAATGGTACCTATCAGTAACACCTATCAGTGCCCATCAGTGCCACCCATCAGGTCCCTTCAGTGCCATCTTATCAGTGGCAATCAGTACCACCTTGTCTATGCTCATCAGTACCACCTTATCTGTCCCCATCAGTGCTGCCTTATCTGTGCCTATCAGTGCCTCCTTAACCGTGCTGTGTTTTTTTATTTGTTTAGCAAAAAATAAAAATCACATCTGTGATTAAATACCACCAAAAGAAAGCTCTATTTGTGTGAATAAAATGATAAAAATTTCATTTGTGTACAGTGTTGTATAACCGCGCAATTGTCATTCAAAGTGCGTCAGCGCTGAAAGCTGAACATTGGTCTGGGCAGGAGGGGGATTTAAGTGCCCAGTAAGCAAGTGGTTAAAGTTAGAAAGAGAGAATTCAATCTAATGATGACTATAAGTATATTTTTGTTTGATCAAAACTTGTAGCCAATCGGCTGTAACGCTGATTAAGGTATTATTACAGTGGAGGAGTCCCGCTATCAGAGTATAATAGCACAGCAGGTAGGGAGTGGTAATTTTGACATCAAATTTAAATTTTGTTCTAGTCCCCATGCACACAGGGAAAAAATGAAAAGCGGCTGTCAAATTCTGCTTTAAGTAGCTTTTTGCATTGATGTCACAAGGGGTGGGGTCTCATGGTGACGTCACTGGATGGCCACGCCCCATGATTATATAAGAACCGGCAGAGAGCAGAGCTGGTACAAGGACGGGAGACAGCGTCGAAGGAGGACCAGGTCAGCGGTGGAAAAGACAGCAGCGGTGGAGAAGACTGGAAGGAGAAGACCAGAGGAAGATTTTTAATAAACGACTTGTCAAAACCATCTCTTTTTTTATTTACACTACACTGCCTTTTTTTGGGATGAATGGGTAGGGGTACCCCATACTCACTCACATAGGGGGGGGCTGGGATCTGGGGGCCCACTTGTTAAAGGGGGCTTCCAAATTCTGATAAGCCCCCTTTGCCCATACACCCCCACAACCACCACCCAGGGTTGTCAGGAAGAGGCCCTTGTCCCCATCAACAGTGGGACAAGGTACTTTGGGGTGGGGGGCGCAGAGTCCCCCCTGCCCTAAAGCATCCACCCCCCATACTGAGGGCATGTGGCCTGGTATGGTCCAGAAAGGAAAGGGCGCTTGCTTGCCCCCCCCTTTCCTGACCTGCCGGTCTGCATGCTCAGATAAGGGTCTTTTTTTTGGCATGGGGGTTCCTGAAGGGTCTAGTATGGTCTTGGGGGGCCCCAGAATGTTTTTTTTTTTTTTCATTTTGGTGTGGGGTTCCCGTTTCAAGATCCACACAGGACTCAAAGGGCCTGGTATGGATCCTGGGGGGGACTCCATACTGTTTTTGTTTTTTTTGGCGTGGGGGTCCCCTTCAAAATCCTCAGAGCACAAGTCACGCCACAAGTCTGATCATATATATATATATATATATATTGATATATATATATATATATATATATATATATATATATATATTTATATATTTTTTTTTTTTTGATACAGTACCCAGATCCCCATACCCCTTTTATGGCCAATTACTTGCATATAAGCCTTCAAAATGGGTACTTTTGATCTTTCCTGTTCAACGCCCATAGTCTTCAATGGGGTTCGCCGTTCACGTTAGAACATTTCCCCTGTTCGGAGTTCTGCTGCAAACTGAACAGGGGGGTGTTTGGCCCATTCTTAATGGTCTGAGGAGGCTTGTAATGCACACAGTGCTCTGGCTGGTCTGAGGAGGGCTGTAATGCACACAGTGCTCTGGTTGGTCTGAAGAGGCCTGTAATGCACACAGGGCTCTGGATAGTCTGAGGGGGCCTGTAATGCACACAGTGCTCTGGCTGGTCTGAGGAGGGCTGTAATGCACACAGAGCTCTGGTTGGTCTGAGGAGGCCTGTAATGCTCACAGTGCTCTGGATAGTCTGAGGAGGCCTGTAATGCACACAGTGCTCTGGATAGTCATCCGAGGAGGCCTGTAATGCTCCACAGTCCTAAGCACGCCACACCGAAAAGCACACCTTCTACCTTGCTTATTGAGAGGGGAAACACTCACAGGCTTTACATGTGGAACTTCGAGGAATTTGGAAGTTCACAAGGGTAAACCTCCCTCTCTCACATTTTCATTCTGTTTTCAGTCATTGGCAAAACTGTGAATTGATCTTCGTCATAGTTTTCGTAAATGTGGGGTAATTTTCAATTCCTTTTCATCACTGGAAACATGCCGCTGACGAAAATTATGACAAAATGTTTTCGTTGATGAAATTAACCACCTCAAATGTGTGGCTGGGGGAATCCGTTTGTTTATCTTTTTATCAGCCAGCTTACTGAAAAACAATACAAGAAAAAAACAATCCATCTGTGACAAAGTTTAGTTCGTCCTGCTGTTTTTTGACAATTTTTGTAACAGGTCATTGGATAATGCTTTTCTTTAATCATGGAAAAAAAACCTTTTTTGGCTGGATAAGAAACTATTCATAACTCTCACCCAATTAGACATCTCATCCAATCATACACCATATCAAACAATAGATTATATCAGGATTTGTAAGGTGTCACACATCTAGAGAGTATAATATATTTTCACTAAAAATATATTGTATTTAATACAAAGATAATATGATATAAAAAGCAATTATGCTCTCATATACTAATTTTTACAGCATCATATACAATAGATGAGGACGCATCGGGATTGATTTACTAAAACTGGAGAGGGTAAAATCCGGTCCAACTCTGCATGGTAGCCAATCGGCTTCTAACTTCAGCTTGTTCAATTAAGCTTTGACAAAAAATGGAAGCTGATTTCTATGCAGAGATGCACCAGATTATGCACTTTCCAGTTTTAGTAAATCAACCCAATGCCTCCATATATACACTACCTTTATCATTTTTCCTATATGGCTGTTATATTCTGAGGAACACAAAATATCCTTCCAGAATACACTGATGGTCACAAACTAGAGGAAAGAAGGTAGTCTCTGACACGTTTCCCAGAATAAATCTGCTTCTTCTGAAAGTGTAGGAGATCTCAAAAGTAATACAATGTAACAATGTTAAACACATATGCTTTACAATAAATCCTACATGACTTCATAAAATAGCACATGTGGCATTTTAGTAGTATTTATTAAAAAAATGCTCTGAGGTATCTTACCACATACTCGGATGGGGTAAGATACCGCTTTGTGAATGGAGCCCATTGTCAGCAGTGCATTAGTATTTTTTGTTGCAAATTTATTGATTTTGTGTGGGAGCACAACTGAGGATAGTAGCAGATGAGTGGAAATATTATAGTGTTTTAGATAATACGTTTTAGTGCACTAGGTTGTTTTTCTCTAATTCTGTACATTCCTTGTGTTCTCAAAAGGTTAATTGGCTTCATTACCTGAAATCACAATCACACATTACGTGTTATAGAAATAACTCTGCAAAACCCGCTTAGC
The DNA here is from genome assembly GCF_042186555.1 of Aquarana catesbeiana. NCBI lineage: Eukaryota > Metazoa > Chordata > Amphibia > Anura > Ranidae > Aquarana > Aquarana catesbeiana. The sequence continues at coordinate 42,361,307 of NC_133327.1, read as the reverse complement.
TACTTTGTGCAATAAATGTAAAATACTTTTTCTTTTACGCTTCAGTCTGTTTAGTGAGTGCACTGCTGTTATCACATCTAAAAGTAAACCCACCAAACCTAGCATTTGTGCATGAATGAACATATAACACCTTGATTTTATGTTTGATGAAGATTGGTGACAAAGGATTTGGGAACAGTTAAAAATATAAAGATAAAACGCCTCCGCATTACTGTTGTTTAAAGCTGAATCCCAGGCAAATGGCTAAATGCCTAGGACAAAAAGGGGGGGGGGGTTAAAAGGTAACCCTAAGAAACAATCAAGAGAGATCAGCCACGGTATATGAATTAATTAATAGAAGCTTTATTAGTGAAGTACAAAATTATTGACAGTGTTCCAATCCAGGTGGAACAACCCTACCCTGGTTGGAAAATGTTCATGTGATTTGCAAAAAATTCATGAATCACTAATAAAATCACATTGTAATAAGACAATATTGGCACAAATTAAAAAGCGCTAATACATGAACCCTACTATGTCAAGACTAATACCAAAGACCAGGAGGAAAAATGGACTTGAAAAAAAAAAAAATGAGTTTCCCAAGGGTGACACCAAAGGTAATTGTAGCAAAGGTGTCTCCAGCTTTCAATTAACTGCAGAGATCTACTGTTTTCTGTGATTGACCGATATATGTCATTAAATATGCATTAGTTGAAGATGATTAACATCCTATTGGCTGATTCAGTCAAGTTTGAAGCTAGATCAAGGGAAACAATGTAAACACCCAAAGGTAAAAATTTCCGTTTGTATTGTAGTAGTTTTAATTTGGTTAATGTCCGCAATTGTAGCCGTTGTATCATGAAAAGATAGTGCCTAAAACTGCTGGTATTTAGGGAGAGGATTCAGTCATCCCAGGCATAGTTCAGGACACATGCAGAGATAGGGTCTGTGGAGTATGGCTTGAATAGTCCAAATAGCCTCCAGGTGGATATCAAGTGAATGTCAGATGAGCCGTTTAATCAGTCCAAACCTCCAGCGTGAATGGTAGGCAATTCTGCCTTATTGCTCGGACTTGGGGGTCATCTAGATATGTGGGGGCATGTTAGCGCTACCCTCCGTCTACGCTTTTCGTACACTGGAATGTGTACTTCATCTGGACTAAACTGCTAAATGCACAGAAGTACAGATGAAATAGATATATGAGAGTTCTTATACCTGCCAAAGGATTTGTATTTTTTGTCCATCCAGTCCAGTCCTGAGATTTATACAGCTCTGCCACTCAGCAAACCCTGTCTGGAATGGCAATAGATCTGATTTTTCTCTGTTACAGTTAAGCATCACTTACAGGTCTTGTTCCTCCCCCTGCTGAGACTTTTAGCTAAAACAAAAGCAACAGACTCCGATTTCTATCACTCTGCTCACTCCTGTTATAATTGTGCTCTTTTTTATCACATGAACACTGCAGAACAACTGTTTGGCTCCTTGTGCTGCTTTTCCCTTTCCCAGCCCAAGCTCTGTTGTACAGAGGCTTGCACAAGGCTAACACCAGGTCAGATTTGAGTACTTAACATTCTAGCATTTAAAAAGTATGTTAAATGACGTAGTAGTTCATAAAGAGTTGCATTAAAATATATCTGCCTGGATTTTATTTTTAACGGGACAGTCCATGCTTAGAATGAAATCTGGATGCCAGTATGTTATTGGTGACTACACCTGAATTCATATCCCCACTTACCTACTAAAATAACTGGAAATAACTGCACAAAACGTAATGGTAAAATGATCTGCAGCTTTTTTATTTAACAAAAAATAGTGTTCAGCAACTCATAACAATTCTAATATATTATTTGCATTGAAAAATCATAACTTTAGGATCCATAGTTATAAGCACTTCAATATTTTATAATATATAAAAGCATCCTCCACTGTATACAGTTCAACAACTCCAACCTCGGCCACTTAAAGTGATTGTAAATTCTTGTTTTTTTTTTTTTTAATAAAAATAACAAGCATGTTATACTTTTACATTTGCACAGAGCAGCCCAGATCCTCCTCTTCTCAGGTGCCTCTTCTGTGCTCCTGGCCCCTCTCTCCTGTTGAGTGCCCCCACAGCAAGCAGCTTTCTATGGGGGCACCTGAGCCAAGCTGCAACTCCGTGTGTCCATTCAAACACAGAGCTGTGGTTCGGCCCCGCCCCTCTCTCTCCTGATTAGCTAACTGAATTTTATTGACAGCAGCAGGAGCCAATGGTGCAGTTGCTGTGTCTCAGCCAATCAGGAGGGAGAGCCCTGGATAGCCTAAACACTTGTGCACATTGCTGGATAGAGATGGGGCTCAGCTAAGTATTAGGGGACTGAGGGGGGCTGCTGCACACAGAAGGCTTTTATCTTAATACATAGAATGCATTAGGATAAAAAAAAAACCTTCTGACTTTACAACTCCTTTAAGCCGGCCTTAGACAGTTCAAATCTCGGCTGGTTCAGCAGAGATTGGCTGAGATTTGAACCATTTATGGGCAGGCTAGTTGTACCCTAATTAATCGATTGATCAACTTGGGTACAACCAGCCTGTTGAATTTTTCATGCGATTATTGCCACTGACATTTTTCTCTTATTGCGCTCTCTTCTGGCTAAAACTCTGAACTTTAATCATTAAGAGATCAGTAATAGATCAATATCTCACTTCTTCAGCCAATGAGGGAGCGACACTGTAGATGCTAACATGTGATTGGCAGCTCTATTATTATTATTATTATTATTATACAGGATTTATATAGCGCCAACCGTTTGCTCAGCACTTTACAACATGAGGGCAGACAGTACAGTTACAATACAATTAAATACAGGAGGGATCAGAGGGCCCTGCTCGTTAGAACTTACAATCTAAGAACAAGTACTGGAACTGTGCTGGCAGTGCTGGCAGTCAGTGACAACCATGGTCAAGCACTAAGCTCAAGTACTGAATAGATTAGCTCCTGGCCATCTGTTTCTGCTAGAGTAAGTGGTTCTTAAAAATAGAGACTGTAAACACAGGGCTTCTGCATTTAATAACTTGAGGAAACAATTTCGCAGGCCAGTCAGTAATCACATCATGAGAGAAGGGTAATAATTAACAAAATACAAAGATGTCATGTGGTAACCTATGTTGTATATCCAGCAATGCTTCTAGTAACCTTTTTGCAAGACACATTGGCAATAAACAGCAGTGGGTGTAAACTCACTGGAGATATAGGCAAAATTTTGGTCAGAAACTCGGAAAAGTCAGGTTTTTTTTAATCTTCTCTTGTACTGCTTGATACCTGTCCCCTGGACAGGAAATGTAAGTAAATCTCCTTTTATGGGGCAAAAGGCACCAATAAAATTCAGATAGAGGTTCTACACTTTCATATCTACCAGCCCCAGTCTGCTTGATTTTTTTGATACTTATGACCCTATTGAAAGGATTTCCCCACTTCCTCTTCTGTTTGCCATTCATCAAATATATTGGAAATAAGGAAAAACCTCCTAAAGGGGACATGGACATCAATACAAAGTTGACAAATCTTCTAACCCTTCCACATACCAAGATAAAAGTCTAGGCTGGAGTTTGGTTTAAAGAAAACAAATCAAAAATGGACATTTGTAAGAAATTTTAATATCCACTTAGTTCATCAGTTCAGCTTAACTGCTGAGAGCTGTATGCATGTTATTTACTTTTATTCTCTTCCTGCCAGAGCAGAGATGTCAGCCCAGTGTCGAGCTTTTTAGTTTCTTTTTCATGTTTCATTTTTTTCAGCACCTTTGTTATATGAGTGTTTTAAGTGCCTATCATCAGCATTAAGTTTCGGCAGGAGATGGGACAAGCTTACAGTCTTATGCCCCGTACACACAGTCGGACTTTGTTCAGACGTTCCGACAACAAAATCCTAGGATTTTTTCCGACGGATGTTGGCTCAAACTTGTCTTGCATACACACGGTCACACAAAGTTGTCGGAAAATCCGATCGTTCTGAACGTGGTGACGTAAAACACGTACATCGGGACTATAAATGGGGCAGTGGCCAATAGCTTTCATCTCTTTATTTATTCTGAGCATGCGTGGCACTTTGTCCGTCGGATTTGTGTACACACGATTTCCGACAACGGATTTTGTTGTCGGAAAATTTGATATCCTGCTCTCAAACTTTGTGTGTCGGAAAATCCGATGGAAAATGTGTGATGGAGCCTACACACGGTTGGAATTTCCGACAACAAGGTCCTATCACACATTTTCCATCGGAAAATCTGACCGTGTGTACAGGGCATTGTACTTCTTCTCTGACAGGGAGAAAAAAAAGTACATAATCAAGAATCAAGATTCAGGTCATAACAAATGCCCATTGGTGTCCCAGCCTCTATAACCAATACAGCAAAAAGTGAAAACTTGTAAGGTGTCAAAAAGTTATAAAACATAATAACTAACAAGAAATTACCTCTTAGCTTTTGTAACTGTTGTAAACAGAAAAGTGGCTATGATGGATTACTTCACATTACAATGAATATCTTTCTTAATTACTTTTCCTTTGCATTACCTTTCTGAATAAAACCACAATTGTAAGGGATGGTTCTTCACCTGGACTATTGAGTAAGGCACATTTAAAATCCATTTCATATGTGACAGAATCTTTCTGATTTCACGGTTTGTTCTGTTAATGGCAGGTCGAAGGATGTGTGCCGGAGAAACTCTTGCCAACATGGAGCTGTTTCTTTTCTTCACAAGTCTTCTTCAAAAATTTACATTCCAGAAGCCCCCGGAGGTACATGATGTGGATCTAACACCTGCTGTTGGTCTGACCACTCCACCAATGCCTCATACGATTTGTGCTATTGAACGGATTTAACAAGCCAGAATAGACTGAAAACACATGTTTATGTGCAGCTTGTTTCTTGCGTTGGATTCACTTATGTTTTAAGTCCAATATATCAGATTTGTCCACATTATAACTGTACTGGAAAAGAACAAGATTAAAGTGGTTTTTAACCTCTGAAATGAAAAATGAAAAAAGCATATCCTTTTATAGTGTGTACTTGCCTTGATCCAAAGCACTTTGTTTGATTTCTTTCTGTTCTGTCATTCCTCTGCTATCTGCTTGAGTCACTTCTGACAGTTGGAAAATAAATTGTAAACATCTGTATATAATTGTATTCTATTTTGTATGCTTTGCACAAGGCACTAATAATATTTTCATTACATGTTTGCATTATTTCTAGTCCTGATTAGAATTAGCCTGCCTATGTTACGCCCCTTGTTACCATAAAAGTACAACTGTAATATTATTGTGAAACCTACGTAATCATGTGTATAAACAAACTTCGATTGCGTCAAATAAACAGAACAATTACTGTATTTGGAAATATTCAGCTGCTATCTGCTTGAGTCACTTCTGATCGTTGGAAAGGAAATTGTAAAAATCTGTGTATAATTGTGTTCTATTTTGTATGCTTTGCTTATGTATTGCACACTGCACTCATTGTGCACACGGCACTAATAATGTTTTTATTACATGTTTGCATTCTTTCTAGTCTTGATTAGAATTAGCCTGCCTATGTTACGCCCCTTGTTACAATAAAAGTACAATTGTAATATTAATGTGATAAGTAATTAATCATACAGTGGGGCAAAAAAGTATTTAGTCAGCCACCAATTGTGCAAGTTCTCCCACTTAAAAAGATGAGAGAGGCCTGTAATTGTCATCATAGGTATACCTCAACTATGAGAGACAAAATGTGGAAACAAATCCAGACAAACACATTGTCTGATTTTTTAAAGAATTTATTTGCAAATTATGGTGGAAAATAAGTATTTTGTCAATATCAAAAGTTCATCTCAATACTTTGTTATATATCCTTTGTTGGCAATGACAGAGGTCAAACGTTTCTGTAAGTCTTCACAAGGTTGTCACACACTGTTGCTGGTATGTTGGCCCATTCCTCCATTCAGATCTCCTTTAGAGCAGTGATGTTTTGGGGCTGTCGCTGGACAACACGGACTTTCAACTCCCTCCAAAGGTTTTCTATGGGGTTGAGATCTGGAGACTAGAGATGAGCTTCATGTTCGAGTCAAACCCATGTTCGACTCGAACATCGGCTGTTTGATCGTTCGCCGAAATGCGAACGATATGGGCCGTTCGCGCCAAATTCGTGTGGCGCGTCACGGCCAATAATTCACTGCGGCATCGCAGTGCATTGCTGGCTGATGATTAGCCAAGCATGCACTATGAACCGCATGCTTGGCCAATCACTGCGCCGTCGGTAGAGAGAGCTGTAATTGGCCAAAGCCAGGGTGGCTTTGGCCAATTATGGCTCAGGGGGTTTAGAACACGCCCCACACTATATAAGGCCGCCTGCACGATGGCCCTGTGTAGTGTGTTCCGGCGTGCTTAGATAGAGAGAGAGAGTGACAGTGTCATTTCATTTGAGTTAGCTAGATTAGGCAGGACAGTCAGTGAGTTAGCTGCACCTATAGTGTATTGTGTATTTATATATGCATCCCAGGTGTTGCATATATATATATATATATATATATATACACTGTATTCAGTTTAGCTAGATCCATTCCTATTATCTTCCTACTCACAGGCAGGCTTGTCTTGTTACAGTATTTACAGCTACCTGAAGAAAATTGCTGGTGTTCTTTTGATCCTATTAGTACCACAGTCAGGCAGCTAGACTATTTACAGTTAGTGTAGTGCGTCCTCCTCACAGTGTTCAGTTAAAGCTACAAGTTAGTTTAGTGTGACCTCTGCACAGTGTTCAGCTAAAACTTCAAGTTAGTGTAGTGGACAGTGTTCAGCTAAAGCTACAAGTTAGGGTAGTGCGTCCTCCTCACAGTGTTCAGCTAAAGCTACAAGTTAGTGTAGTGCGTCCTGCTCACAGTGTTCAGCTAAAACTACAAGTTGGTGTAGTGAGACCTCTGCACAGTGTTCAGCTAAAGCTACAAGTTAGTGTAGTGTGTCCTGCTCACAGTGTTCAGCTAAAACTACAAGTTAGTGTAGTGAGACCTCTGCACAGTGTTCAGCTAAAGTTACAAGTTAGTGTAGTGTGTCCTGCCCACAGTGTTCAGCTAAAACTACAAGTTAGTGTAGTGAGACCTCTGCACAGTGTTCAGCTAAAGCTACACGTTAGTGTAGTGCGTCCTGCTCACAGTGTTCAGCTAAAACTACAAGTTAGTGTAGTGCGACCTCTGCACAGTGTTCAGCTAAAACTACAAGTTAGTGTAGTGAGACCTCAGCACAGTGTTCAGCTAAAGCTACAAATTAGTGTAGCGAGACCTCTGCACAGTGTTCAGCTAAAGCTACACGTTAGTGTAGTGTGTCCTGCTCTCAGTGTTCAGCTAAAACTACAAGTTAGTGTAGTGAGACCTCTGCACAGTGTTCAGCTAAAACTACAAGTTAGTGTAGTGAGACCTCTGCACAGTGTTCAGCTAAAGCTACAAGTTAGTGTAGTGCGTCCTGCTCACAGTGTTCAGCTAAAACTACAAGTTAGTGTAGTGAGTCCTCTGCACAGTGTTCAACTAAAACTACAAGTTATGCCCCGTACACACGGTCGGACTTTGTTCGGACATTCCGACAACAAAATCCTAGGATTTTTTCCGACGGATGTTGGCTCAAACTTGTCTTGTATACACACGGTCACACAAAGTTGTCGGAAAATCCGATCGTTCTAAACGCGGTGACGTAAAACACGTACATCGGGACTATAAACGGGGCAGTGGCCAATAGCTTTCATCTCTTTATTTATTCTGAGCATGCATGGCGCTTTGTCCGTCGGATTTGTGTACACATGATCGGAATTTCCGACAACGGATTTTGTTGTCGGAAAATTTTATATCCTGCTCTCAAACTTTGTGTCCTATCCGACAACAAGGTCCTATCACACATTTTCCGTTGGAAAATCCGACCGTGTGTACGGGGCATTAGTGTAGTGAGACCTCTGCACAGCGTTCAGCTAAAGCTACAAGTTAGTGTAGTGAGACCTCTGCACAGTGTTCAGCTAAAGCTACAAGTTAGTGTAGTGCATCCTGCTCACAGTGTTCAGCTAAAACTACAAGTTAGTGTAGTGAGACCTCTGCACAGTGTTCAGCTAAAGCTACAAGTTAGTGTAGTGCGTCCTGCTCACAGTGTTCAGCTAAACCTACAAGTTAGTGTAGTGCGTCCTCTGCACAGTGTTTAACAGGGGCGTGTAATTACAATTTTTGATGCAATACTTTGCAGCGGGGCTCGTTTCTGCGTTCCAACTAGAGTATCTGTGAGGGGTTGCAGTGTTGTGGCACCAGCACCAGTGCCTAAGGACCAATTTTTCAGCCCCTGTTCAAGAGGGGCAAGTAATTACAATTCTTGATCTAATATTTCACAGCAGGGCCCGTTTCTGCGCCCACCAAGAGCGAGTGAGGACTTACAGTGTTGTGGCACTAGCACCACCACCAGCAAAGGCCCAATTTTTCTGCCCCTGTTCAACAGGGGCATGTAATTACAATTCTTGATCTAATATTTCACAGCAGGGCCCTGTGAGGGCTTACAGCGTTGTGGCCACAACAACACCTAAGGCCCAAATTTCTGCTGAGTATATAGGGCAGGCCCCTACTTTCAAACATCCAACTTACAAACGACTCCTACTTGCAAACGGAAGGAGACAACAGGAAGTGAGATGAAATCTACCCCTAGGAAGGGAAATTCTCTCCTGTAAGAGTTAATATGGGAAAAACGTTTCTCCTTTCCACTGATGCTTTATCGACAATCCTTGTTTCACAAAAAAACCCAAATTTTCAAAAAACATTTGTCATTGGGACAAAAAATGAGGTGAAATCTTCTGAAGAGGAGCACAGACGGCAAAACAAATGTCACAGGGGTGATAACCCTTCCCTATGTTTTCCAAAAAGCTTAAAATAGATTTTTTGGCTGGAGCTAAACACGTTAAAAATTTACCAGTTCAAAATTACAAACAGATTCTACTTAACAACAAACCTATAGTCCCTGTCTTGTTTGCACCGCCTGTATACTGCTGTTCAGAGTATATAGTGCCTGGTGGCCCCACGCCTTTCCTTTTTTTAATTTAGGTGCGGGGTTCCCCTTAATATCCATGCAAGACCCAAAGGGCCTGGTAATGGACTGGGGGGTACCCATGCTGTTTGTCTCACTGATTTTCATCCATATTGCCAGGACCCGACATTACATTAAAGCCGCAAGCAGTTTTAAATGACTTTTTTTCCTTTAAAAATGACATTTTGTGCAGGGACTGTTCTAAGCACGGGAAACACACGCCACTTTACAGGCATACTATAGACACCCCCCAGGTACGAGATTTAAAGGAATATTTAACTTTTTTTTTAACTTTAAGCATCATTAAAATCACTGCTCCAGAAAAAACAGCCGTTTTTAAAAGTTTTTTTTGCATTGATACATGTCCCCTGGGGCAGGACCCGGGTCCCCAAACCCTTTTTAGGACAATACCATGCAAATTAGCCTTTAAAATGAGCACTTTTGATTTCAAACGTTCATGTCCCATAGACGTCAATGGGGTTCTAACGTTCGTGCGAATTTTCGGTCCGTTCGCAGGTTCTGGTGCGAACCGAACCGGGGGGTGTTCGGCTCATCCCTACTGGAGACTAGCTAGGCCACTCCAGGACCTTGAAATGCTTCTTACGAAACCACTCCTTCGTTGCCTGGGCGGTGTGTTTGGGATCATTGTCATGCTGAAAGACCCAGCCACGTTTCATCTTCAATGCCCTTGCTGATGGGAGGAGGTTTCACTCAAAATCTCACGATACATGGCCCCATTCATTCTTTCATGTACACAGATCAGTCGTCCTGTTCCCTTTGCAGAGAAACAGCCCAAAAGCATGATGTTGCCACCCCCATGCTTCAGAGTAGGTATGGTGTTCTTTGGTTGCAACTCAGCGTTCTCTCTCCTTCAAACATGACGAGTTGTGTTTCTACCTAACAGTTCTACTTTGGTTTCATCTGACCATATGACATTCTCCCAATCCTCTTCTGGATCATCCAAATGCTCTCTAGCAAACCTTCGACGGGCCTGGACATGTACTGGCTTAAGCAGGGGGACACGTCTGGCACTGCAGGATCTGAGTCCCTGGCGGCGTAGTGTGTTACTGATGGTAGCCTTTGTTATGTTGGTCCCAGCTCTCTGCAGGTCATTTACTAGGTCCCCCTGTGTGGTTCTGGGATTTTTGCTCACCGTTCTTGTAATCATTTTGACCCCATGGGGTGAGATCTTGTGTGGAGCCCCAGATCAAGGGAGAATATCAGTGGTCTTGTATGTCTTCCATTTTCTAATTATTGCTCCTACAGTTGATTTCTTCACACCAAGCTGCTTGCCTATTGCAGATTCAGTCTTCCCAGCCTGGTGCAGGTCTACAATTTTGTTCCTGGTGTCCTTCGACAGCTCTTTGGTCTTCACCATAGTGGAGTTTGGAGTGTGACTGTTTGAGGTTGTGGACAGGTGTCTTTTATACTGATAACAAGTTCAAACAGGTGCCATTAATACAGGTAATGAGTGGAGGACAGAGGAGCCTCTTAAAGAAGAAGATACAGATCTGTGAGAGCCAGAAATCTTGCTTGTTTGTAGGTGACCAAATACTTATTTTCCACCATAATTTGCAAATAAATTCTTTCAAAAATCAGACAATGTGATTGTCTGGATTTGTTTCCACATTTTGTCTCGCATAGTTGAGGTATACCTGTGATGACAATTACAGGCCTCTCTCATCTTTTTAAGTGGGAGAACTTGCACAATTGGTGGCTGACTAAATACTTTTTTGCTCCACTGTATATAAAAAAACACAATTGTGTCAAACAGAACAATTATTTGGAAAGATGCTGAGTGTATCTTTTTGCGTCTTTGCCATACTGCATTAGTTATTAACAATTTGGAACCACTAATCAATGTGAAGATAGGAGTTGCCCATCTATAAAACAGTAAGCAAGCTAGCCAGTAGGGAAATATACAGGTAAATCTGTGATTCCAAAACGAGGTACTTGAGACAATCTGGGCATTTCTGATAATCAGCTGGCCGAGGTAAGCCCTTTGCTTACATTTGAGTTATCAAACTTCCTTGTTCAGTAAGGTATTTTTTGGGACAAAGGGTACCTATTTTACTCTCCTTAATTGAACTGTATTGATTGGTGGTTATATGTTATGTTGTCACTGTCTACTGTCCATCAGAGGGTTATAGATAAGAAAGGGAAGAATAATGCTGGTAACAGGTTATATGAAGAACACATCTGCTGTAATAGTAGTTTAGAGGCAAGAGGGTATAGGCACATGTAGAGAAGAGAAAAAGACTGCCCAGTCATTATAGGCATTAAAGGGGTTGTAAACCCTCATGGTTTTTCACCCTAATGCATTCTATGCATTAAGGTGAAAAACCTCCTGTCATGTACCAGCCCCCCAGAGCTCCCCCTTACCCGAACCCTGTATTTTTCCAGCTGGGAACAAGCACACCAGCTCTACCTGGTGTCTCGTGTCCTGATTGGATAGATTGATAGCAGCGCAGCCATTGGCTCCCGCTGCTGTCAATCAAATCCAATGACGAATGTCTACGGACGCAGACACAGGAGCTCGGGAGTGTGTCCACCAAAGAGAGCGATTCTCTGATGTGGGCAATCAATGTGGGGCGGAGCTACCAGTGCAGCTGAGGGACCCCAGTAGAGGAGGATTAGGGCCACTCTGTGCAAAATGAACTGCACAGTGGGGGTAAGTATGACATGTTTCTTATTTAAAAAAAAAACGCGAGGGTTTAGTAACCCTTTGAATTAAGTCTAGCACAGCGCTAGAAAATATATGAACCGAAGGTGCGGTTCCACCTATACTGAGCTCCTAAATAAATGGTTAAAGTGAACAGGGATCCACAATTGGTAACAGGGTTACAAAGTCCACACGGACTAAGAATCATGCAGATTAAACAGCTAGAGAAACAGCTATCTATGTGAGTAGGATGGATCAAGGGTAACACTAGACATAAAGGGACATTTTGATGTTAGGTTGTGGAATGAATTTAGGGTCAGGCACCACAACCAGTAAATTCTAAAACATGGAAAACAGAGAAATGACAGTCAAATTGTATAGAAATAACTGAATTTTTGGCCCTGGCTCAAACAGAATACTTTATATGTGGTAAGAGAGGGAAATTGGAATGAGCACTATGTCTACCCGTCTGATCACAGAAGTTAGAGTAAGCTAAGTATGGGATTACAGTACATGGAATATCATAACAAAATTAAGGGAAAGCAGAATTTAGGGGGGTAAAACTAACTTAAACACTTGCCGACTAGCTGCCGCAGTTTTACTGTGGCAGAATGGCACGGCTGGGTGAAACGTCATTATGTAACGTTGCTTCGCCCTGTGGCCACTAGGGGCGCGCGCGCATGCCCACTGCTCACCCACAGAGCCGATGCAAGTGCCCGGTGGTTGCAATCACCACCGGGCTCCCGCGATCACTCGTGGCACACCGAGAACTGGGATCTGTGTTTGTAAACGCGCAGTTTCCATTTCTCTGAGGGGAGAAGAGACTGATCATCTGTTCATACAGAGTATGAACAGCGATCTGTCATCTCTCCTAGACAGTCCTCTCCCCCCTTCAGTTAGAACACACACTAGGGAACACAATTAACCCCTTGATCGCCCCTTAGTGTTAACCCCTTCCCTGCCAGTGACATTTTTACAGTAATCGGTGCATTTTTAATTGCACTGATCGCTGTATAAATGCAAATGGTCCCAAAAATGTGTCAAAAGTGTCCGATGTGTCCCGCCATAATGTTGCAGACCCAATAAAAATCGAAGATCGCCGCCATTACTAGTAAAAAAAACTAATAATAAAAATGCCATAAAACTATCCCCTATTTTGTAGACGCTATAACTTTTGCGCAAACCAATCAATATACGCTTATTGTGATTTTTTTTACCAAAAATATGTAGAAGAATACATATCGGCCTAAACTGAGGAAATTTTTTTTTTTATATCTTTTTGGGGGATATTTATTATAGCAAAAAGTAAAAAATATTGCGTTTTTTTTCAAAATTGTTTTTTTGCTTATAGCGCAAAAAAGAAAAACCGCAGAGGTGATCAAATACCACAAAAAGAAAGTTCTATTTGTGGGAAAAAAAGGGCGTCAATTTTGTTTGGGAGCAACGTCGCACGACCATGCAACATTATCGCACGACTACGCATCATTATCAGTTAAAGTGACGCAGTGCCGAATCGCAAAAAGTACTATGGTCAGGAAGGGGGTAAAATCTTCCGGGGCTGAAGCGGTTAAACAGGGAAAATTTGAAGAAAGCTAAAAGAGAGAATGATATATCATGTGTTGTGTAAAAATTGGGAAAATGTAATGCCCTGTACACACAGTCGGACATTGATCAGACATTCCGACAACAAAATCCATGGATTTTTTCCGACCGATGTTGGCTGAAACTTGTCTTGCATACACACGGTCACACAAAGTTGTCGGAAAATCCGACCGTTCTGAACGCAGTGACTTAAAACACATACGTCTGGACTATAAACGGGGCAGTAGCCAGTAGCTTTCATCTCTTAATTTATTCTAAACATGCATGGCACTTTGTGCGCCGGATTTGTGTACACACGATCGGAATTTCTGACAACGGATTTTGTTGTCGGAAAATTTTATAGCAAGCTCTCAAACTTTGTGTGTCGGAAATTCCTATGGAAAATGTGTGATGGAGCCTACACACGGTCGGAATTTCCGACAACAAGGTCCTATCACACATTTGCCATCGGAAAATCCTATCGTGTGTACAGGGCATAAGAGATAAACGTGTATGTATGTGAATGATTGTGCTGGTTCTCTAGGTTCTACATCTTTTGTGTATCCTGTTAGCTCTGTGGAGGCATGATCCCCTCCCTTTTCTCTTTCTATTGATAAGAATGTGCTGGATAAGACATCCGTGATAACTGGAAAGGTCACCTATGATATTATTACTATTACTCATAGTCATAATAGTTATGTGCCGGTTAATTAATCTAATGATAAACAATGTGATCACAATTATTTTGAATCTGTTTCCCAAACATGATAAAATTTAAGGACTTTAAATGTCACCGCTGTGTTAATGAACAAGTTCTAGTATTTTGTATTTATAAAAAAAATAAAAGGGAATGAGGTAAAACATCTTCCTTTAAGGAGATATATCTGTGTAATTAAAATTAGGGTGTGATATTGAGATTACCACTCGAGTATTCATTTCTGATCTGATGTTGACAATGTTATTAATGATATAGATATGTTTTAATTGGTTTAGATAACCTTTGGTTGGAAATTATTGGGAAAATTAGTATTATAAGGTTACTTTAGATTAAGATGAAGTGGTTAGCCTAGATCAGGGGTCTCACACTGGTGGCCCTCCTGCTGTTGCTGAAACTACAAGTGCCATAATACCTCTGCCTGTAGGAATCATGCTTGTAACTGTCAGACTTGCAATGTCTCAATCCCGCCTATGTACACTGGAGTCTTGGCCACGGCACACAGCTTTTTTATGTATATACACACAGTGCTCAGCATAAATGAGTACACCCCAACAGATTTGTCAGAAAACCTTTACTTTCCTTTCAGAACAAACATTTTCTACAAAATGCTCCCACAAATGTGGGCCATTGAATGCAACCAAGATTTGTTAATTTGCATACACAAAAAAGTTGTTTTCCTAACAAATTAATCCAAGACCATGTTGCGAAATGAATAGACCCCCAATGAAAGTCAAAGGGGCAAAGCTACATTTTAGACAACAAAATCCTAATTAACAAGAATTCAACAACAGGTGAGTCAAATTATTAAATAAACAGATGTCCAGCAGACAGTTGATTATAAAAGGGCATTACCTTACAAAGAAAATCCCCTCCTATTTCATGCTGTCAGCAATGGCACTACATGGAACAGAAATGTCACAAGGCCTGAGAAAGAAAATCATTTCTTTGCACGAGAAAGGTGAAGGCTACAAGAAGATCAGCAAAGCTTTACTCATCAGTCAGAAAACTGCAGCAAATTTGATACAAAAATTTACCAAAGATGGAACTGCAATCATCTTACAGAGACATTCAAGCCATCCACGGAAGTTAACACCTCGACAAGAGCGTCTTCTGATGAGAACGGTTGAAGAAAATTACTATGCAAGTTCGCTGCAGTTAGCTAAAGAAGGAGAAAGCCAAACTGGGGTGATTGTTTCCCGTGACACAATACGGCGTATACTGCAGAGGAATGGCATGCATGGGTGTCATCCATAAAGGAAGCCTCTTCTAAGCCCATGCACAAAAAGCCTGCCTAGAGCTTCCCAGGGCCCATGCTGAAAAAGAAGACGACTACTGGGACTCTGTACTCTGGAGTGATGAGACCAAGATAAATATTTTTGGAACTGATGGCATCAAAACTATATGGCGTCCCAAAGTTGAGGAGTACAAAGAAAAATGCATGGTGCCTACAGTGAAACATGTTTGTGGCGGTGTCCTTCTGTGGGGCTGCATGAGTGCTGCTGGTGTTGAGTAGCTGCATTTCATTGATAGTTTCATGAATTCACAGTTGTACTGTTCTATATTGAAAGGGAAGATGCTACCATCACTCCGCGCCCTTGGCCATCGTGCACTTTTCCAACATGACAATGATCCAAAACGCACATTTAAGGCCACTGTTGCATTTCTGAAGACTAACAGGGTGAAAGTGATTCAGTGGCCAAGTATGACTCCTGATCTGAACCCAATTGAACACCTATGGGGAATTCTGTAGAGACAAGTTGAGCATCACCCTTCATCCAGCATCCAGGCTCTAAAAGAGGTCGTTCTTGAAGAATTGAAAAAGATAGATGTTGCAATATGTCACCAACATGTTCATTCCATACCTAGAAGACTTGATGCTGTCCTTACAAATCATTGAGGTCATATAAAATACTAGATGGAGTAGTTTTTGTTGTGGGGTTTATACATTTTTGCATCAACTAATTTGCGTAAAATCAAAGATTTTGCAATCTAAGTTAAATTATTAACCTTACTTTCATGTAATGAGCTAAATAAAATGTTCTATAAAACTCAGTTTTGTCATACATTTGGAAATTGTTCTTGTGTTCATTGAGATTAGACTCATGCTCTGCCGAAAAATGTGTTTGTTTTTGTTTCATTTGTTTTTTTTAATTTTTCTTTCTGTTTTTAGTGTCATTAGTTATGATCGAAATTCGTTATTACGAATTAATTCGTAACCTTTGGAAAAATTTGAATTTGTTATGTTCCAATGCGATATTCGTTATTTCGATAATTTGGAAAAATCCGAAATTCAAAAATCCGAAATGCGAAAATTTAGAAAAATTCGAAATAACAACACTAACTAATAATAACTATTAAATTATAGGTATTGGAATTTCCTTTCAAATTTGGCTGTTAGTGAACATAACGAATATGAATTTATCTGAAGTTATGAATTATCCGAAATAACAAATGCCACATCTGAACTAATGAAACGTAACAAATTATTAATAATAATAAACAATAATAATAATAAAAACTTTTTATTATTAATATTTATTATTGTTACTTTGTTACGTTCCATTCCTTTAGATGAGGCATTCGTTATTTTGGATAATTCGTAACTTCGGATAAATTTGTATTCATTACGTTCACTAACAGCCAAATTTGAAAGGCTATTCCTCAGTTTAGGCCGATATATATCCTTCTACATATTTTTGGTAAAAAAAATCGCAATAATATTGATTGGTTTGCGCACAAAATAGAGGATAGATTTATGGCATTTTTATTTTTAATTTTTTTTACTAGTAATGGACTAGTAAGACCTGCGATTTTTGTCAGGACTGTGATATTATGGCGGATAGATCAGACACATTTGAGGGATTGATAGGATTATGTCACATTGCGGGGGGGGGGGGGTAATGAGACAAAAAGTGTCTAGAAACGAAACAGAATGGATTTATAAATTAAATACTTTACATCCAGCTGGTATCAATGTAGACATTGATTTGAATTGTTACATTACAAATTTTTAATTGTTATATAGATCCAATCATGTCCTATACTCTAGTTTTTGTTTATTTTTTATTTCTATTTGATGTATCTAGTACATTAGTTACCATCAATGCAGTGCCACTTTTTGCCACAAGATGGCACTCTCATTTGATCCTGCTTCTTTTTTCTCCTTTCTTCTTCTGGAGCATTAGCTGTGAAGTACCACTAGAGGGCATGCTAAGATGGATTTAATATATATATTAAAAAAAAAAAAAATTATAAGTGTAAAAAAATATAAAATATATATATATATATATATATATATATATATATATATATATATATATATATATATATATATATATTTTTTTACACTTATAATTTTTTAACAAATAATCTTATAAACAATTAGATCACTAATGTTTAGGTAAATTATGTGAATTGTTGACTCCATATTTGGAGCTGTTAGTGAGGATTGGAGTGGATTGGATATCCAATTCACCATGACTGTATGAATTGTTGCGGAGGAAGTGACGGGTCCGATCACATGACCCCTGATGATGTCAGACCTGCTGATGAAACGCGCCGGTTTCCGCAACACGTTATACGTCACTTCCGCCATCGTGTTGGAGCGCAGGTGGAACGCAGCTTGGCATACCGGCTCCATTTTACCTGCTTTTTTTATTGGAATTAATTTTACGAATAAATGGCTACAAGTTACACTGTGAGGAGTTCAACTTTTCTCCTTTACTTATAAATCCTGTCTGGCTATATTGCTGGTGAGAAGCGTTGGTGGTTGCATCTTGACATCGCTGGTGAGAGGCGTCTGTATCGGTGGACACATCACAATATATTCCTCTGCTTATCCGACACCTGCCATGGGTGTCTGATCAATCTGGTGAGTAGGATGTCTGCCTAAACTAAAATATCAGTTAGGTGTCCAATCTATGCGCCGCAATGTCGCAGTCCCACTAAAAATCGCTGATCACTGCCATTACTAGTAAAAAAAATGCCATAAATCATCCCGTATTTTGTAGACGCTATAATTTTTGTACAAACCAATCAATAAACGCTTTTTGGGATTTTTTTTTACCAAAAATATGTAGCAGAATACAAATTGGCCTAAATTGATGAAGAAATTGGATTTTGTTTTTTTTTTAATTTATTGGGTATGTTTTATAGCAGAAAATAAAAAATACTGTTTTTTTTAAATTGTCGGTCTTTTTTTGTTTATGGTGCAAAAAATAAAAAACATAGAGGTAATCAAATACCACCAAAAGAAAGCTCTATTTGTGGGAAAAAAAGGACATCAATTTTATATGGGTACAGCGTCGCACGACCACGCAATTGTCAGCTAAAATGGTTAAGGTGTGAAGGTGCCACTGACACCCAAAGAACAATCTTTCCACACCTGTTTGACAAGTGCATATCATTGCAATTTTTGACAGCAAGGCCAATTCTTGCTTTTCATCAAGAGTACCTCTATAGGGTTACGGTGTGAAGGTGCCACCGACATCCAAAGAACAATTTTTCTGCACCAATTACAGAAGTAGAAATCCAAAGTCTGTGGTTGAGACACCAAAATTTATCCAAAAAATCTCTAATAGTCTTCCCAGTCCATTACATTGTGGCTTCATCATACAGACTGGCTCCCCAAAACATTGATTACAAAATAAATAAAGCTTGCAAGGAAAATGTCATTTTTTGGGCTTTATAAATGCAATTATTGCTGCAGCAGCTTCTATACACAGTAGAGATGTGCCACTTTACAGGTGGACTAAGGGGACCCCCCCAGGCACTATATTGAAAGGAATTTTTCATTTTTATACTTTCACTTTAAGCATCAATAAATCACTATTTAAAAATTAAATTTTTAACAAACTTTTTTTCATTGATACATGTCCCCCAGGGCAGTACCCAGACCCCCATAACCATTGTATACCCAATTACTTGCATATAAGCCTTCAAAATGGGCCCTTTTGATTTTTCACGTTTGGGTCCCATAGACTGGGACCCAATGGGGTTCGTTATTCGGTGAACAAGAATCAAAGCTTCCCCGTTAGCTTGCTATTGTTAAAAGCTGAATTCAAGGGAAACGGCTAAATGCACAGATGAAATACATATATAAGAGTTCTTATACCTGCCAAAGGATTTGTATTTTTGTCCATTTAGTTCAGTCCTGAGATTTACATAGCTCTGCCACTCAGCAAGTCCTGTCTGGGATGATGAAAGACCTGATTTTTCTCCTCTACAGTTAAAGTGTCATTACACCCACCCATCATAAAAATCTATCAATAAATGTTGTATTACATGCATATTCACCCATTCACTATGGGGTTTTCTGTATTCTCCAATAACCCTGGTTGATCCTACTGTTCTCTATCTTCCCCTTCTGTCCATGACCCCACTGCAGTTGGCGATTTGGCAGAGCAGTGTGGGCAGCTAGTGGACATGCCCAGTTTTCAGTGAGTTTCTATTAGAGCATGTCCTCGCTATCACAGCTGAGCAGTGGACGTATATACAGTGATAAATGACAGCCCACCCCCTCCCTTCTCCTCCATACCTACTAACCAACTAAACACAATGGGAGTCTGATATTATGTGTAAATTAATGGAGGCTTTACCTCCCTGTTATTCTAGAGACACAGGCTGAAGGGACGCGACACAGCCTGTTACTGGCAGAAACGTGCCCACACCACGTTATTGCCAAAAAATAATTAATTTGATTTCAAATATAAATTTATATGACAATTTAGTTAGTTGATATTAATTATTTAATTTTACTCTGTATTAGTGTTGGGCCAGCAGTTTGGACCGAGCATAGGTTCGGTCCGAACATCGCCCATTTGTGTGTTCAGCGAACACCCGCATTTGCAGGGCACTTAGCAGGATATTCACCCCTGTGTGTGCTACACAGTGCATTCTAAGCCCTGATTGGCTGAAGCAATGAACCTGACTGTTGGTCAGGTGCAAGGCTTTGCCCAAACAGGGCACAGTGAATAGCTGGTTGTTGGGGAGTGGATGGGGAAGCTGGCCATCGTGTCCTTAACAATGGATGAGTGATCAGCTTCCCCACTGACCGCTGAATGAAAAGACCTGATAGCAAGACATGTCCCAGATCCACCAGTAATATCACAAGAATTTACCTTTTTCCAGGAGAAAGGGTTTTTTCCTTGCAAAGGATGCTATGCGCATAGGAACACCAAAATGGTCAAAAATGTAATAAATTTATTTCCAATACCACCAAAAAAAAAATACTCTCTAAAAGATTTTATTTCATGCAGAACGGAAGGAGTAGTATATATATTGCAATGTCCATGTTCCTTGCAATAAGTAGGAAGAAAAAAACATTGGAGGGGGAGTAATAGGGTCAGAGAATTGAGTAAATGTGAATCCAGATGGATTTTTGAGCTTGGGACTCTCTCGCCATCTGTATTGAACATTGATTTTGATTTAAATTGTTTTATTTCTAATTATTAATGGTTGTTTTTCAATTATTAATAATTCCCTGGTTAAAACTCTCTATGGTATTTTATTTATTTTTATTTAATTTATGTCAGTTTCAATATTGACCACTAGATAGAGCCTGCTCTTTTACACCGTATATCTGTGTCTTTTTAGGTTTCTCTAAACATGTAATATTGGTTTTAAGGTTTAGCTTTTTTAGCAAGATTTAAAATGTATTAAAAATTACAAAGTTTTTTATTGTATAAATGTACCTGTTTAGTAGTATATTTATTTATATACACGATTGACGGTATGATGAGTTAATGATTCCCAAGTCACCATGGCAACCCGTACACAAGTTGTGGCTTAAAACCCGATACGTTCGTCACATGGCTTCATTTCCCGTGACCTGTGACGCAACGCATCGGGAGGAGCCGGTGATGTTGCGTCTAAGTGTGTGTTTGCTGAACACGCTGGATGTGTTAGTTTTACTTTATGTGATTCAAGAGCACACTTGAATACTTGCAGCTGAATTTTTGTTTTTGCCGAAAATAAAAACATTGCCGGCAATACAAAAACATGAAAAAAAAAACAGCGTGTGGGTCCTCATGCCAAAATTAACGAAAACCTCATGCCCCAAAAAAAAAAAAAATTAAAAATATGATGTGCCCACCCCCAAAAAACCATACCAGACTTTTAGGTCTGGAATGGATTTTCAAAGGAACCCCCACTGCAATTTTTTTTAAATGGCGTGGGGCCCCCCAAAATCCTCCGCCATCTAACAGTTCTTAAATAGGTAAGGGCAGAACCACCAGGCAACATCACCTGGTGTCACCATCCCTATGTGATGTCACCGACCGGTGAATGCTAGGTCAGTGACGTCTCAAAGGGTGGTGCCACCGGGCAATGTCGCCAGGTAGCCCCACACCTTATCTATTTAAGAACTGTCACATGGTAGAGCAGGCAGATGGAGAGAAACTTTTTTTTCTTCTTTGTGGGTCCGGTGTCATGATTGACGATGGATCTGCATTTGGGGACATTGTTTTTTATTTTTAATAAAGGAATTGTCAAAAACTTTGTGTGTTTTTTCATTTCTGTTTAAGACTTTGTTTTGGTCAATGAGTAGGGGTACAATGTAACCAATACTCATTCACGGGGTAGGTGGGGGGGTCAGTTGCGTCACTTTACAGGTAAACTAAGGGGAGCCCCCAGGCACTATATTATAGGAATTTTTCATTTTTATTGTTTTACTTTAGGCATCATTAGAATCACTGCTCCTTTAAATATGATCTTTTGTTAAAAACGATGGGTAGTCCATCATTACTCTGTATCCCAAAGGCTGTTTTTTTATTTTGTAATTATTATTTTGAATGTGTGAACAGCAGCAAAGAATTAGAAGCTCCCCCTGCTCCTGTTGATGATCCTGGCTCCTACCTCCCCCCCCCCCCATCGAGGCCACTGAGGTCACAATCAAGCGGCTTGCTGTGGGCATACTCATGCGTGCTTGCTCCCGAGCCTGGCTCTGTGTGTTCATAAGACACACAGAGCTCCGGCTGCTGTATGGGAGCCAATGAGGGGAAAAAGAGCCAAGAGAGCCTCAACTCTCATGCATATCGTGGGCTCAGATACGTATTTAGGGAGACTGTGGGGGGAGCTGCATGCAGAGGGTGTTTTACCTTACTGCATAGGATGCAGTAAGGTAAAAGACCTTTTGGCAAAAATTAAATGGGGAATCCGCGCAACGGAAATTAGTAAAAACAAAGTGTTGGACTGCTGCCCCCACACACGCAATTTCCACCGAAGTGGAGTGAGTGAAGAATAAATGTAAAATAAAGAGTGAGTATGGCGCTATCCTGAAATATTATTATCAAAGAAAAAACTCCTTAGTGATTAACTGTGAATGAGAAGAAGATATTAAAGTGACTTGTGCTATATATCATAGAAGATAAAAAAAAAAAAAAATCAGAAATAAAATGAATAATAAAAAGTAAAACATATTTAATAACACGTGACATGCAGCTGTGATGATAATTACATAAACCTTAAAATAGTGTTATTTTAATCACACATAAATAATGTACTGAGTGATAATTAAACAATCCTTGTAAAATGGTGTTATTGTAATCACTCTTTAATAATATACTGTTAAAACCAGCCGTGATTCGTGCTCAGTGCACCATAGGTGAAGATCAACAGTCTATGTGAATTCCTTGGTGTTTCCCTTTAAGACAAGGCAGGCATATTCAACTTGTATCTGCTACTATTTTTATGGTGACCGGGTGCTTGTGTCTCGCGCTGTGATCGTGCAGACACTCACCAGCTTCCTTAGCCCCTGCAGGGGTAACGTGCAGTCACAGTGTGTACCACTGTGCGGCAGTCCTTGGCGTGTTCAGGATCGGGATACCATTTAAGCATGAAGGAAAGAGGAGATTCCCATAGTGTAAAACCATAAGCACTTTTATTTACATTAGATGACAAGCTGGTACTCACATTGTAGTGCTTTCAAACAGGCAATGAAATGTCATCCGAGAAGCGTCAGGTTCAAAGTCTGTGTTCGCTGGGAGATGGTGCAAGGCGT
This sequence comes from Aquarana catesbeiana, assembly GCF_042186555.1. NCBI lineage: Eukaryota > Metazoa > Chordata > Amphibia > Anura > Ranidae > Aquarana > Aquarana catesbeiana. The sequence continues at coordinate 42,338,314 of NC_133327.1, read as the reverse complement.
CAGAATTAGGCCACGCCCTACGCACGTTTCGTCAGAGGACGTCTACGGGAGCGTGACCCTTGCGTCATCTCCCCTCCCTTTTATACTGTGCGGTGTGTAATTGGTTTGTGTTCCACAATACTCCAGCGGCCATTTTGTCTGTAATGTGTTTGCGTTCCACAATACTCCAGCGGCCATTTTGTCTGGGATATTACAGACCGAAGACCGCGGCCATTTTCCCTATGATTTTTGCAGCGTGAAATGACCAGGATTTAGGCAGACCGAAGCCCGCGGCCATTTATCTATGGTTTTTGTAAGCCAAAGCCTCATTATAATGGGCCGTAAGGTGACACCATACGAACAAGTGTACCACTTGTGTTTGTGTCATCAGTAATCCAATCGCAATTAATGTGTTACACTAATTTGTGACCAAGTACTACTATCTACGCTGCACAGTATACCCGGATACCTTTAATTGCCTGACGATATATACACCAATATACACAGCTAATGAAATATAATAAAATAAAATAAAACCATATATATTTAATATATTTATGATAAAAAAGACGTAAAGACTATAAACATAGAAGACAGGAAAAGAGGGAGATTAAAAAAAAGGGGGATGAAATTGAATTATATATAATGTGTAAAAGACCTTATTCTGGGAGTGGATAATATTAAAAATCTGTGTTCTGTAGTCTGTGTTTTAATGCTCCGTACTTTACAGATAGAAGAGAGGGGGTCAGATATTAAAGTTAAAAAATTTAACAAAATGTTTTTAAAAACTAAGAAAGCTTTTATTGTATAAACGAGGAATGGTTATTGTGTGAAAAAGTCTGTATTCAAGGAGTGGATAGTATTAAAATTGAAATTCATGGAGCTCTGCATTCTGTAGTCTGTGTTTTAATGCTTCATCAATTTCAGATTAAAAGGAGGGGATCAAATATTGAGAAACCTCTATAATGCGCATGGGGAAAAGAAGGAGTGTATTCCCAATATGATGATACTATAGACACATATTATTTTAAAATGGACCTGTTTTTATAACAACACTAAAAATCTGTATTTTAAATGTGTGGGAAAATGGGGAAACTAATATTTCTAAGAGCAAGTAATATGTTTGTTCTAGTAATTGGTGAGAAAACAATTAAGGTCGACGTCTATATTCATTCCTGATGGTTGGAGTATATCCAGCTGGAAGATCCATCTAGTTTCGTTTTGTGACACTTTTACTTTTTTATTGTCACCCCTCCAGTGTCCCTTGATTTTGTCAATGGCATAAAAAATCATACCCTTGGGGTCTCTGTTGTGGTGCTCTCTAAAGTGTCTGGATACACTATGTTTCTTAAAACCATTCTTTATGTTTGTGATGTGTTCCCTAATTCTTATGTGTAGTTTTCTAGTTGTGCGTCCCACGTACTGTTTACAACACGGGCATTCTAATACATAGGTGACGTGCATATTGTTGCACGTTATTAGATCCCTAATGGTATATTCTTTTCCATTTGATGTCGACTTGAACTTAGTTATCTTTTTGTTTGTCTTTTTGCTCACTCTGCATGGCAGACATTTCCCGCATTTATAAAAGCCTTTACAGACCTTTTGCCTTTACAGCCACTTTAAGGTAATTGTAAACTTTTTTTTTTCCAAAAATAAAAAGATGTTATACTTATCTGTACCACACAATGGTATTTTATTTCACAGAGTGGCCCCTTCCTTCTTTTTATGGTGTCCTTCCACTCCTCCTGCTCTTCTCTGAGTGCCCTTATAGTAAGCCCCTTGCTATGGGGACACCTGTGCCTGTACGCTCCTGAGCTGGGCTGTGTAAGATCATAGCAACACAGTGTGGCTCAGTCCTGCCCCAATTCCTCCTCACAGGATTTGATTGACAGCCTATTGTGAATACAGGAAGAGTGGAGAAGAGCTGCTGCAGACGGGGCAGTGCTGGATTTGAGAATGCTGGGGGAGCCATTGTTGAAAGTTTTTATTTTTTATTTTCTATCTAATGCAGAGAATGCATTAAGGTAAAAAACCTTTTGCATTTAAAACCACTTTAAACCCAATTCCAGTCAAAATTAGACAAGGGTAAGATTCTCATTTTGGTTCCTAATGCTTTCTGGGGAGTTATTTCTGTCCTCTTCCCCCAAAAAGAAGGTTTATCAATGTTAACCTGTAAAAGTAGTTTTTAAGGTGGTATGTGCCAAGACCAAGGACCATGTCACACTAACATCTTCTATAATTGCTTTCTCTGCTGGCCAAAATGCTGTTGAACTTTAATCAGTGATGGAGCAATATCTACGTTTTTCTGCCAACGATGGAGCAACACCATAGACACTAAATTGGTATAAAATAAATAAGTGATCAGCGCAACTTAATATTATAAATATAGATGATTTAGCACTGTGCAATAATCTGTGCAAAAATTGCTAGAAAATGCGACTGTGCAAAAAAAACGCTAAAGATGCTGTGTATCAATAATAAAATTCCTATGCATATGCAATATATTAATGAGACACATGTAATTATTATAGATGAATGTAGCAATAATCCGTATAATCTCTCTTTATCACACTGCTGACACAACAATTAGTGGTGACCTAATGATAGATGATTTAGCACTGTGCGATAATCTGTGCAAAAATTACTAAAAATGCGACTGTGCGGAAAAACGCTAAAGATGTTGTGCAAAATTGCTAGGTGCAAATATGAGCTTGTGTTCAAATAAATCAATGCCAATGAACGCTCATACTATAAATAAATGTAGATGATTTAGCACTGTGCGATAATATGTGCAAAAATTGCTAAAAAATGCAACTGTGCAAAAAAACCACTAAAGATGCTGTGTAAAATTGCTAGGGGCAAATATGAGCTTGTGTTCAAATAAATCAATGCCAATGAACGCTCATGGTGCTGTGCAAAATACAAGTATGAATCTGTGCACATAAGATGATTTCAGTGCAAAAAAAAAAAAAAAACATCAATAATAAAATTCCTATGCATATGCAATATATCAATGAGACACATGTAATTTATATAGATGAATGTAGCAATAATCCGTATAATCTATCTTTATCACACTGTTGACACAACAAATCTATGATAAAACAAAGTGCAGACAGTGCTTCAATAAGTGCTCTTCAATAAAATTGCAGGTGTGTCACTCCTCGTGTGTATCACTCAGTGTTCGCTAGACTCTTACCTCCATATGGATAGTGAAAAGCAGTGGAGATGGGTGTAGCTGGAGACCTTTCCAAGATGTTGTGATGGTAGATTGCCCTCTCCAGGTATTGTATATTAGACGGTGGCTCAGCCTTAGTCCATACGGACGTTCATTCCCAACGGATATGTACAGGGGATAAAGAAGAATCTCCCATAGTGTAGAATGTATAAACTGACTGATTTATTTAAAAGCCAAGTGGAAACTTAGTAGTGAAAATACAGCAGATCTGTAAATCTTACATCCCTTCCGGTTCTTGTGTGGTCCTATCACTTTCTATGCATTACGTCACAACACGTGACTTCCTCAGGGAATCCGGATTGGTTAAAATTTGAATTTATGGGGAAGAACAGTAAGTGTTTTGTCTGCCATTTTGTTGGATACCTGTCTCCAACATGGGGGCAGCCATTTTTGATTGGTTTAATGATGGACATAATCTTATGTATTGCAATAGTGGCGGCCATATCGTTGGTAGGTAAACAAACAGACATAATGAGTTATTCCAGTTACACTCTGGCAAGAGTATACATTAAACATCTATAAAATGCTGTTGAGCTTTAATTAGTGATGGAGCAATATCTACATTTTTCAGCCAATGAGGGAGCAACACCATAGACACTAACATGTGACCAACCACATGTAATGCATTTACAGGGTTAAAATAGTTGGGGAGGAAGTGACATATTTGGGCTGATTTATGAAACGTTTGCGCCATGAGTTGAGGCGCACGGCGAGGCACCATGCACATTTTCATATTTACGAAACGTTTGCGCCGGTAACAGAGCGCTAATTTCCATTTACTATAGCGATCTTGGCGCACAGGAGAATGAAATCTGTGTGCCAATATGGGCATGGCGCACGGCATCTTCAATTTAATATTAACAGAAGATAGAGGTGCCAATATTATGGGGTGAGGAAGTATAGTAACAACTGCCCAAGTAACAAATATGCCCAACATAGTAAGAGAAAGTAACTTTTTCTGATCAAGCCTGCTGTGCCTGCAAGTACATTTAGAACTGTGTGAGATCAATTTAAGCACTGCGCATGCGCAAGCGGCTCTTGCACTCATTCAAGTGCATTTGTTCACTGCCGGCCAAAATCTTAGTAAATGTCAAGCAACACAAATGTAATTGCGTGGGTTGAATGGGCGCAACTCTAAACGTGACAATTTTTTTTTACACTGGTTCACCTTTATGTATTTTTTTAAGGATATTTGCACACAGGTCATGTTAGCATGTTACATTGCCAACATGTGACATGCACCTTGTTAAAATTATGTAAAAAGACTCTCGCTCCTCTAGCTCCTCCTAAAAGGGCATTTAACCTTCCCCCTCTAATGCATATGATTTCCTTGGGCTAGCTTTTGCTTTTAAAGGGAAACTCCACACTCCATTCTCCAATGCTCTTGTCTCCCCCCTCTAACCCCTTGGATTTCCATGGGCTAACTCCACTCCATTCTCAAAAGGCTGTGAGCTGCCTTCACCAATACAAACCACATCCTTTTTCAGAGCAAACAACAGGGCCAGCTAGAAAAGGGGCGAGAAGAGCGATCGCCCAACCCCCTCCTGAACCATACAAGTCCACATGCACTCAACATAGCTGGCTGCCTTTAGGGCATGTTGGGCTCAGCCCAATACCAACCACAAAGCACCTTGTACCAACTAGTTTAAAGGGGTTTTCCACATTTCGTAAAGCCCCCTGTCTGCAGCCCCCCCCACCATAGCAGCCTAGGGTTGTGTGGAAGAGGCTCTTGTCCCCCTGAATATGGGAACAAGGTGGTTGACTTTTGGGGTGCCGAGCCCCTCAGGCCACCAAGCATACACCCCCCTTTCATGGGCTGGCTTGCTGTGTGTTTGGCTAGGGGTTTGTTGGTGTGTGGGAGGGGCACAATATTTTTTGATTTTGGGGTGGGATTTTTCACGTGGGGGCTCTCATTTTAAGCCTTTACAGACCCAAATGGCCTTGTATGTATTGGGGGGCAGGCTATTTTTGGTTTTGTGTTAAAATCTTGCAGCTGCAATGTCGATTTGTACGTTTTCACTAAAGCCGTACATCTTTGAAGCAGCATTTTGGATACATGCTACAGATGCACCACTTTACAGGCAGAGTAACCCCCCCCCCCCAAGTTACTAGCTTTAGGGATAGTTCACTCCATAGAAACGCAGTCCATATGCGTTCCAGATGCTTTTCTGCATGTGCATTTTTGATGAATTCCAGTACATTTATGATACATTTTTGGTGTGTTTATGATACGTTTTTGTTGTGTTTTTGATGCAGTCCAGTACTTTTTCCACCTAGTCTTTTTTCTTAACCTTAAATAAGGATATGCTGGATGATTTTGGACAGGGGTCTGGCTTATTTTGTGCTAGCTGCATTTGGGTTCTGGGCGTGCTCAGGAACTTTGATTTTTTCCTGTGCCTTCTGTTGTGTGAAATGCATTTGGGTTGGTCTGGGCATGCTCAGGGCCTTTTTTTGTGTGTGAACAGCACTTGGATGTTTCTGGGCATGCTCAGAGAGTGTGTTCTTTGGGTTAGTAATATAAGGACATCCTTAACAGGTGTACCCACTTTAAAGTTCTGTCTCTACATTGGGTGAACTTACATTTTGTGTGTTTCATGGACTGTGCATGTGTTTTCAATTGCCTCATTAGCACACAAACCTGTGTTATATAAAGCTTGCAGATAGCATGCTTTACCTTGCCCTGAAAAGAGGCAAGATTGTGTGATGGTCTGAATTTTTCTTTGCTGAGCTCAATGGAGTGAAAGGGGATTCAGAACACCCTGCGGTTTCAGGTTATGCCTGGTCATTTGCATACAGTGAGTTTGGAGTTCCTTGTTCAGGATTTGCTGGAGAAAATCCGTCACATCTATTGTATCCAGGACCATGCAGCACCAAGGTACTATGATGTTTCTTTTGTGCATAGCAATTTTTGCATGGGAGTTATTGAGAAGTGTAAGGAATTGGAGAAAGCTAACCATGAGTCTACAAGGCCTTTCATAGTGGAACCCTTGTATGCTATGGAGGAGAAACCATTGGTTGTTCACCTGTTTGGGAGAAAAAATGGAAAAATAATTGCGCTTCAAGGTGTCTAAAATTATAATAAAAACAAAAAAAAAAACCCCATTATGGACATTGCCTTGGTAGTGGCCTTTTTGAAGAGATACTGCTCTGCAGTGAAGGGAGGCTTTAGGCTGACTAATCGTCTGGGGATCTTTAATGACAAATTAAAGTTTTTTTTGTCAAGCTGAAGGTGGATTCTGAAGGGATTGGTGGAGTGTGGCATCCACCAGCTAATTTTTCAATAGCAGGAAATAGAGGGTTTCCCTACTACCCTGGTCAACCGACATACTGAAGAAGATGTCATAAGTTTGGGCATACCAGAGATGAATGTAATGTGGAGATGCACTGCCAGAACTGTGGGAGGAGGGACATGAGGCTGGGGCTTAATTGATTAAGCGGGCCTGTGATAGATGTGGACAGCATGATCATACAGTGAACAATTGTACAAAAGTAAGAAGGGCCTATGTCTTTTATGCTGAAGCTGTCAGGCGCACCGCTGGAGAGTGGACCACCAGTGTCCACACAGGTGCTGTCTGATTCTCCTGAAAGACAGGAAGAGGAGGAGGAGGAGGTGGTGGTGGAAGAGGAAGTAAGTGGGCACCAGGCTGTGGAGGAGGGAGTGAAGGAAAGAGTAGAAATGCCACCCACCAGTGTGGAGCCATTAACGGCGGAGAGAGGAGCATAGGTGGAGAGGGCGGTAGAGGAGGCTATGGAGGAGTTGGCAGCAGCCTTAGAGTTGGAGCCGGAGGTGCAGGAAGCCCAAGAAGAGGAGGTGGAAAAGATGGAGACACTGGGTGCCAAGATCAAGCTGGAAAGCTGGACGCTTTGGAGAGCCCTAAGAAGAGAAGGGCTAAGAATTTGAAAGTAGAGACAAATGGAATTGAAACAAGTAACTCCTTTGAGGTCCTGGGGGATGTTGGAGTGGAGGTAGAATCACCAGCACTAAGTCCAGGGCTCCAGAAATTTTTCAGCAGGCCACATTGTCGCCTAGTCAGGAGTTTTTGGATGATAAAAGTGTTATGGCCCTGAGGAATGTATGTCAATTTTCTGGCTTAAGTGATAGGTCTGGGGGTGAATGATGCACATCTTCATGTGAATGAGCATCAAGCTAGTGTCCCTCAATGTGAGGGGTTTTGTGTCTCCTGCTAGACAGTGTGCCGTTTTTGAGGACTTGAAGGTCAATGGAGGAGACATCACCTGTCTACAGGAGTGTTTTTTTATTCAACCGCCCAAGCCTCCGATGTGGGTGGTGGATTACATATGGTCAGCAGTTGGGGAAAATAGGAATGCTGGGGTAGGTATGATCATTACAGATAGAAATATTTGCATTACGTCTCATGTTGTGTTAGTGCCAGGAAGATTAATTATGGCAGATTTAGTTTTGTTTAACCAGAAGTTTAGGCTTTTTAATTTATATGCTCCTGTGAATAACCAGAAACGTCTTGAGTTTTTTGAAGTTTTGAAGTTACATGCAGTGAGAAGGAGACCTAGTGTGATCATGGGTGATTTTAATATGATCGGATTTGTGAAAGATCGGATAGGAGTGGCAGAGACTAAGTTAGATGTAGGTAGCACTATGCTGAATGGGGTAATTCAGGACTTGCATCTCAATGATGCTCATACTGTTCTGGGTTTGGTGGATCAAAATTTCCCTTTTTTTTCGGGGTGTGGGTTCATCAAATCCAGAATTGATTTATGTTTGTTTTCTGATGCGTTCAAATGTGCTAATGTTAAACACAGGCTGGTAATTTTTTCAGACCATGTGGCAGTGTATGTTGATTTGAGTATGGGAGATAGTATTAAGTTTGGTTTAGGGGTATGGAGGTTAAATAATTTATTGTTGCAGGATGAGCATGTCAAAGCCCATTTTAGTAATGTATATAGTAGATGGGTTAATAGGAAAAAAGATTTTAGTAATATTTTGGGGTGGTGGGATTGGGTCAAAAGGAAAATTAAATTCTTTTTTTTCCAAAAAAGAGTAGGGATAAAAGTAGCAGTGAGAAAAGGAGATATTCTCGGTTACAAGTCAGGTTGGCTACATTATATTCATTTAGAAATATGGTCTATGACATGGCCGATGAAATAGACCATGTTAGGAAGAGGATTAAAGAGGTATTAACGGAAAGAGGAAAACAAATTATTTTTCAAGCTAGAGTTAAACAACTGGAGCAGGATGAAAAATGTTCTCGATTTTTTTTTCAAGAAGGTTTGTAAGGAAAAAGGAGTGTTTGAGGGTGTGTATGATGAAGAAGGTAGGGAATGTAAGGGAAAGAATGTGCTGGAATGCGTGACTGAATTTTATGAACGATTGTATGAGGAAGTGTGTGTTGATGAGTCAGACACTAGAATGATTGATATGGTAGAGGATAATTTATATGAGGATGATAAGGTTTTTTTGCAGAAAGCGGTGAACAAGGAGGAGGTGTGGGAAGCTGTGACAAGCATGGGGGCTAATAAAACCCGGGAGGGGATGGCTTACCAAGTGAATTTTTTTAATTGTTTTGGGATATTATTAAGCGGGATGTGGTTGAGGTATTTAGTTACATGATGAGCGAAGGCATTATATCTGAATCTATGAGAGATGGGGTAGTGGTATTAATTTATAAGAAGGGGGCTAAGATGAATATTAAAAATTGGAGGCCTATCTCCTTACTAAATTCAGACTACAAGGTCTTTGCAAAAATGGCGGTGAGGAGATTATCTAAGGTCATTAGTAGGATGGTTAGTGAGACGCAGGCCTGTGCAGTGCCAGGTCGAATGATCACGGAGAATTTAATGTTAGTTAGGGATATAATTAATTTTTGTAAAGATAGGAATAGTTTGATTAAAGCAAATCATTTGTTTTTGTGGGAGGTTTTGAAGCACATGGGAATACCACAGCCCCTTATTAATGTAATAAAAGGGTTGTATTGGGGGATCAGTAGTCGGGTTCTGGTTAATGGGAGTTTGGGGCGGGCTTTTTTGATTAAATCTGGGGTTAAACAGGGGTGCCCCCTGTCCCTTATTCTCTTTATTTGTTTTATTGATCCACTGTTAAGGATGATACAGAGGAATAAGGTGCTGAGGGGCTTTTTGGTGCCTGGGAGTGGGGGAAAATTGTGAAATGTTTAGGTTATATGGATGACGTGTTGGCAGTGTGTCAGTCGGTGGTGGGCGTAAGAAGGGTGAAGTTACTTTTGTCTATTTTTTGTGTATGTGTGGGAATGAGTGTGAATTGGAATAAGTGTAGTTTGGGTGTGTATAGAACACAAGTGAAATGTGTGGATGATCAGATTGGGAAGGTTGAGGATGGAGTGAGGATTTTGGGTATTGTGTTTGACTATGGAATGAAAGGGGAAGTGTGCTGGAATGAAGTGGGAGAAAAGATAGCCAAGAAGTTGAGGTTTTGGTGTTTAAGAAAATTATCAATTTATGGGAAACTTTCAGTAGTTAAGGCAGTAATCTTACCTTTAATTTTGTATTCAAGTAATATTTTCCCTCCTGGGGAGATAAGATTGAGGAAAATTAATAAGTTATTGTTTACCTTTTTATGGGGGTCGAAAAATGGAAGGAGTCAAGAGAGAATATGTGTGTAGACCTGAATGTAATGGTGGGTTGGGTTTTCCGAATGTGAGAGTGTTTTTGTTAATGCATTATTGGTTTTGCGTGGTGAAAGTTTTGAGGAATGGTGGAATGTGTGCTAGGATGATGGCTTTTTCGGGTGGGTGGTTGTTTAGGAGATGCAGGTGGTTGGGAAGGGATTCAAGGATACCGGTGGCTTACGTGGTGGCATGCGACTACTGGGTTTTGGAAAAGTTTAGGGTAGAGTTTAAGTTGACAGATTTAGGAGAAGGGGAGAGGGATAAAGTGAAGGTGAGAAGGTGGTTGATAAAGAAGGAGTATGTGTGTAACCTTAGGGTAGTTAACGCGTCAGTGGCTGGGGAAGTATGGAAGAAAATGAGTATATATGGGGTGACAAATGTGCAGAGACAGTATGGATGAGTTTGCATGAATGTCTAGCTACAAGGCTATTTATGAAAAGGAGGGATTCGCGTGTGTCTGATATTTGTCTGAGTATGAATTGTTAGAAGACATTGAGCATGTGTTCTGGGGGTGTGGTGTAGAGAAAGATGTGATCAATAAGAGTCAAGATCTGGTTAAAGAAATAACAGGAGTGAAGGTGAGTGAGTGGAAAATGATGATGTATGGCTTGGGGAAACTGGAAAAAGATAAACAGAGAATATTGTGGTTAGTGTTATGTGCATTAAAGGAAGTGTTGTGGGATGCACGCAACTTGTATGTATATAAAAATGTTTCGTTACACAGTAAACAATGTATAGGATTATGGCTAAGCAAGCTATACTTTTTTTTCGCGTTGGATAAAAAGAAGGGTGTGGATGCCGAAGGCATCTGGAAGTTTAAAAAATGGAGGATGTTGATTAAAAATTAAGTCTCTACCACAATGATGTAAGACCTTGTTGGAGACAGTGAATGAGCGTCAAGCTGAATAGTCTCTCGAGAGTTTTCTGAAGTGAAATAAAAAAAATATTTGGGTGTCCTTACCGAGTTTGTAACACGTGTATTTTCTCTTTGTATTGTGTTTGTTATGTCTTTGCAAAACAGATGTGTTTTCAAGCAAATTTTTTCCCTTGAAATATTTTTGATGTTGTCAATGTGTGTGTCGTTTGTAGGTTGTTCAGTTTGATTTAATTGTCTGTGCTATATTATTTAGCAAAATCTTTTTTTTTTAATTGTATTTTTTATTGAATAAAATTTCAGAGAAAATGGATACATATCCAACAGTATGTGTATGCTGTAACAAAGAGATTATACATTCAGTGGAAGATGCAAATGAAGACCATGAAATCAAAGAGATTATAAAAAAAAATAAAAAAATAAAGACAAAATAATAATATGAAAGAAATCATAAACAAAAGACAAGGCAATGTCAAATAAATCTCATGAACATACGTAGCATATATTTAGAACAAGGAGATAAGGGATATAAACTACCTGTTGGTTATCCGGCAAAGATGTTCATTTATTAATAAAGAACCATGATCAGTATAGATTGGCATAGATTGTGGCATAGATTGTATAGTTATTTAGCCAGGGAAGGCGGATGAGGAAAATGGATTAAAATCAGGTTGCAGTGGGAAGTTAGGTCTGTAAGGGGAGCTTGGGGTTGGTCGTCACCAGGCTGGCAATAGTGCCTCAAACTCTAAGGGGGTGAGCTAAAGGCTGAATTATCCCAAAAAACCCAGATCTTGTCAAACCTGTCAATCTTATCCTCCACCATAGCTAACAAGTGCTCCATTCTGCGTATATCCTTGATACCTTGCAATAGCTGATCTTGGGTTGGGGAATGTGTGGACAACCAACAGGAAGGTATAGCTCTTTTTGCTGCTAATAGGATAAAGGAGGCAAGTTTGTTCGAAGCCTTCGAGGAGGCAAGTTTGTTCGAGGCCTGGGAGTGGGAGGCCTAGAAGGAGGTGTACTGGGTCCATTGGGAAATGTGTATCAAATAACTGCTGGAGCATTGACAACACCATGGACCAAAAAGGTACAATCAGTTCACATTGCCAGAAGATGTGGTATTGATTCCCTCAGGCTTACCTACATATCCAACACAGAGGGGAAAGAGAGGGATCATATTGGTGTAGAACCTCCAGGGTCCTATATCAAAAATATAAGACTTTATATGCTGTCTCTCTCTGGGCCACACATCTAGATATCTTACAGATTGAAGACCAGATTTTAGCTCACTGTGTGTCAGAAATTTGTTGTTGAATGTGTTGCAACCATTTGCGCATGTAAGAGTGAGGTTCTGTCGAGAGTGGAGCATTCTGCTGGAGAATTTGGTATATACTAGAAATGAGTCGTATTTGGCATGGTCCCTGGGAGCATAAAAGTTCAAAGGGCATTGGTTTGGTGAGGGTAAGAGTGGGGGAGAGTTTCGATAGAAAGTGGGTTATTTGGAGGTATGAATATAACCTCTGGCATGACCGCCAGAGTCTGAGTGAGAACGACATGGGGCTTAGACAGAGACCCTGTAGCCTGGGGTCCGAGGCTAGCTCAGGTGACCAGACTAGGAAGCATGGGTGGGTCGGGAACAGGGAGCCCATCTCTATCTCCACTCAATGAAAAAAACAAAAAGAAAGCGCCTCTAAGTACAAGTGTTTAATTCAATATAAAACAGCACATATTCGCACTTACATAAAATTATGAGAGTGTCAGCTTCCAATAGAACCTGTATCCAGGGTGGGTAAATAGTCCGTGAGCGTGGGGCTTCGATGTAATCCGAGGGGATGGCCGCGGACCTCCGTACGGAGAAGCCGGCTGCAGTGCGGTGTAGGTGGGATGGCCACTTCCGCGTTCCAGCGAGGCACACGAGATCACTGACGTCACCTGGATGGTTCAGATAGACGGGGAAACACTATCTCCGCCCAATGGCTGGGGGGTCTTAGACTGGACCAGGCCACCACCGTACGGAGGTGGGAGGCCAGATAATATTTATGAACGTCTGGGGCACCCATACCACCCTGATTTCTAAAGACTACTGAACTGGCCACTCTATGGGCTCCTCCTTTCCATATAAAGTTAAGAAACCATCTTTTAAGTGTTTTTAACTGTGCTATTGGGATGGGGACTGGAAGTGTTTCAAAGAAATATAATAATTTTGGCATAATAGACATCTTTAGCACGTTGATCCTGCCTATCCAGGATATCAGGAGGGGGTGCCAACGAGTTAACGCGGCATTTATATTCCTGAACAAGGGAAGGTAATTGGTCGAGCAAAGGCAGGAATATGCTGGCGTGAGATGGACCCCTAGATATTTGAGAGCTGATGTGCACCAATGGTATGGGTATGAATTTTTAAGCAAAAGGAGGTCAGCAGGAGGCAGGTGAAGAGGTAGAGCTTCAGTTTTTGATGTGTTAACCTTGTAACCAGATAGGGAGCTAAATTGGGACAATAAGGCCTGTAGGGATGGGAGGGACATATGAGGGTTAGTCAGGGTGAGGAGAACATCATCAGCAAATAGGAACAATTTGTACTCCCTTTGACGCATGAGGACCCCTCTTATGTCAGGATGGGATCTGATAGCCTCCGTTAAAGGCTCTAGGCATAAGATAAAGAGGAGGGGGGATAGGGGGCAGCCTTGTCTAGTTCCATTTGACATGGGGAATGAACGAGAAGAGAAGAAAGCTAATTGGACCTGTGATGTGGGGTTGGAATAAAGGGATTTTAGGGCTAGGAGAAAAGCACCCCGAATTCCAAATTTAGTGAGGGTTGCAAACATATAGGGCCAGCTTAGTCTATCAAATGCCTTTTGGGCATCAAGGCTTAGTATCAAGGCGGGGCGACGGACTCTGTTCAACATATCAATAACATCTATGGTTCGCCGGGTGTCCCCTGCATGTCTGGTGAGGACAAAACCCACCTGGTCTCTGTCAATTAATTTCATCAGAAATTGGGAGAGGCGGTTGGCCAAAATTTTTGTAAATAGCTTGTAATCTGAGTTTAAGAGTTCTATTGGCCTATAGTTGTCTGGGAGTGCAGGGTGCTTGTCTGGTTTCGGTATGACTGTGATAAAGGAATGAAGAAATTGTTGGGGGGGGTTTACCCTGGAGGAGAGAGTTATATAGGGAGATCAAATGCGTTGATAGGGTTGGAAGGAAGGTCTTATAGTATGAATATGGGAGACCGTCTGGACCAGGGGCTTTGTGGTTTGGCAGGGATTTTACAGTGCTAGTCAGCTCCTCTTCTGTGATAGAGGCATTTAATACTTGTACGTCTGAGTCTGTTAGCTTGGGTAGCCGCAGGTCTGACATAAACTCTTCAAAAGCTGCCATGTCAAAAGAGGGGTGGTGGTCAGGTGTGAGACAATTATTGTCATAGAACTCACCAAACACCTGAGTCATGATCTGTGGGCAGTAGGAGAGAATTCCGTCAGGGTGTTTGATGTGATCTGGGAAGGGGAGAAAGGGTCTTGGGTTGAGTCTAGAGACCAGCATCCTGCGTGGCTTGTTTGAAAATTCATAGAATTTTTGTTTAGCCCATAGGAGTGATTTATCTACTGTTGACATGTCAAGGGATTTTATATGGTGACATAAGAAGGTTACCGCACGCAGCCGGCCTACCGTGGGAGATCGGAGCAGGGATTTTTCAGCTAGTGAAAGTTCAGACAGCAAAGATGATTTCAAGAGGGCTGCATTTTTCTTCCTTAGCGAGCCAACAGCAATACACTGTCCTCCAAAGAATGCCTTGTGGGCCTCCCAGAGGGTGGACAGGCTGGTCACGGAACCTGTGTTTAGTTGAAAATATTCAGTTAAGGCTGTAGAGAGTGTCGTATTTGTTTCTGGGTGTTTTATCAGGGATTCATTGAGTCTCCAATGACATTTCCTTGGGAATGCAGCGGAGAGGCTAAGATCTAGGGTCAGGGGAGCGTGGTCCAACGAGGTAATGGGGCCTAGGTCGGACGACACCGTGTATGATAGCAGGGGGGCTGAAATAAGAAAGTAGTCTAGTCTAGAGAACATCTTGTGAGGGGGGGAATAAAATGAATATTGTCTACCTGTAGGGTGTTTGATCCGCCTTGCATCAAACATACGAGGAGTTCGGGTCAATTTTCTAAAAAAAGAATTGGCAAGGAAAGTGTAGCGGAGGATGACGTGGCATGGAACAGAGATTTCCTATCTCGGGTGGGAGAGAGGACAGCATTAAAGTTGCCACCTATTACTATAAAGGGCTGGGAGAATTTTTGTAGGCGTTCAAAAGCGTCAGTAAGAAATTTAACCTGACCTGAGTTGGGGGTATATATGTTCATGATCATTATAGGGTTAGACAAGTAAGTGCCTTGTAAAACTATATAATGGCCCTGGGGTCTAAGTGGGTAGATTTGACCTGGAGAGGGCAAGAGCGTCTTATCAATACTGCTACTCCCGCCTTTCCAGATGGGTCAGACACCAGAAAGGATAGCGGTAAATATTTAGAGGCGAATTTCAGGGATCCTCCAACCCGGAAGTGCGTCTCCTGAACCAGGATTACATCCACGCCGGAGGTCCTGAACTCCCTCAATGCCAGCCATCTCTTCTTAATAGAATTCAGGCCCTATACATTATATGGCATTAGTTTCAGAGCCATGTTAGGTCAAAACATTTAGGCCAAAGAACATTCTAATTAATGGGCGTTAGCCCAGCAGTGCAGAAACATATATACAGCCATGTAACAAACCATAATCTGCCATGGAACTTACTGTAAAGGGGACCGTCAGCAATAAGGCTTATATTGATAGTAATAATAATTTAAAACAAATAAAGATAAGCATAGATATACAAATGATAACAATAATCAAAAGTAAGATAAAAATAAAAGTAAAAAATTAGTAAGAAAAAAAAAATCTGAAGAAAAATGTGGTGGAGTGGTCCAAAAAAGGGACCAATGTAGAACGTGTAGCGCAACAACAAAAAGGCCTGTCAGGCCCAAGAAAAAAAAACATCAGAAATAAACCTGAGAGGCAAAAGCTTCTCAGGGGTTCTCGGCTGCAGCCTGATGACCTGTAGGGGAGCAAGGCAGTCTCCAACATGGGAAGGGGCAGGTGACATTCCATCTCGATGATCCGGTAATGTTGTTAACAGTTCGGGTGCTCCTTAAAGCTTACATGCTGTGAGCGGTTGTGGGGGGGAGGACTTCCGTTATGCAACAGTTCAAAGAACAAGTAAAGTCAACAGTGCAACAAAGAAAACGATGCATAGGAACAATGCAAATTGCCCGGTGATAAGGCAAAACTGTCTCCCAAAGGGGATCGACTAATAGGTCGTATGCCCATGGGGGGAGAAAGGAGAAGACCCGGTGGGGATCCTTCAGTAAATCAAGTGGGTGGTCTGGAACGCTGAGAGTGTTGGGGAGTAGAATAGGCCCTCGATCCTCTTCCCCTTACTAGAGTCCAAATCCTGGCTGGTGCCGCGATGTGCCATGGGGTGGCGGGGGAGATCTGGTCAGACTCTTCAGGGAGCCGGGGTAGGCCCAGGCGTTTAAGGAAAGCATCCTTCCTGGAGGTCCCGTATGATGTGCTGGACCCCTTCCACAGTGACATTTAGGTGAAGAGGAAAGCCCCAATAATAGGGGACTTTGTGCTGTTGGAGATGAGTGGTGATGGGTCTTAGAGAGCGGCGTTTGGTCAATGTATTAGGAGATAGGTCACTGAACAGTTGGAGTTTGTCTCCTTTGTATTCAATGTTGTCAGGGCCTCTTTGCTTTCATAAAAATGGAAACTCACCACTATGTCACGGGGGTCTGGGTTCGATCAAGACACCAATCTATGTCCACTATTCCAGGTGCCAGGGCATTGAAAAGGAGGTATGGCTGTATGTCATTGTCAGCTACCTTTTCATGGACACTGCGGATTCTGAGGTTCTGGCGCCTTTCTCTGTTCTCGAGGTCCTCTTGCTGTAATTGCAATTGAGATACAGAGTTTTGCAGAGCATTCTCCTCTTCAAGAGCCTGTACATACTGTAAAGTCTCGTCAAATTTTGTTACCAGGGTTGATGTGCATTCACCAAGGGCGTCTATATCCCCTCTAAGCTCCCTAGAAATTTTCCCCATCTCCTGGGCAATGTCCCTGGTTACTTGCTGGGCCAAAGCCTGGAGCTTGAGATTCATCAGCTCAGGAGTCAATGTCAGCTGAGGGGTGGGAGATATGTGAGAAGGAGGAATCTGCTGTGAAGGATCCTGCACCATCAATGTGCTGACTTAATCCTCCAGATCCCCCTGTGTAATTGAGGCCTAGTCAGGAAGCGGTCCATAGTGGAGGAGGGCCGCGGGGGTTGTGAGGCACAATAAAATGACCGTTGAACCCCAATTTTGCCCATGTAGTGCCAGGGAGGCCTGAGGAGGCATGGATGCTTACCCCTGGCTCGATTGGTGGCTAGTGTAGCTTGGCAGGGGCCGCGGATCTTGGGATGGGACCGAAGCTCACAAGTCACACATCCGCCATCTCAGAAAGCCACGCATGCCTTGCAAAATCTTTTTTGATGTTGTGACTAATGTTTAAATCCTTAATAGATATCCATTTGTCGGCACAGACCTTCTTGCAATTACCAATGCAAAATGGTCAGGCCTCAAAAAACATATTCTGTTAGTGTCTCAAATTAACATACATGTGCTTTTTGCTTTCCGTACTCTTTTCCAAGTCCTGTTTTGTTGACCAATACAATTTGTACCAAACTGTATGTTTTTTGTTTTGTTACTTTTCATGCAACAGATTTCCCAGCTGCAGCTTAACTAGGCTGATTGGCATGACAAATCAAAAAAAGGTGTGATTTGTCTAAGACCCCTTTCACACCGAGCCGCCCATATCATCATCGTTTTACCGTCGGATTAGCGGCACATTTCGGCCACTAGTGGGGCACTTATACCCCCCCCAGTGGCTGAGAAAGGTTTAAAACCACTCGCAGTGCACCGCAATAGCAGCGTTTTGCTGGTGGTATCCTAGTGCTGCCCCATTGATTTCAATGGAGAGCAGCGGTGGAGGAGCGGTAAACACACCGCTCCTTCACTGCTCCAAAGAAGCTGCTGGCAGGACTTTTCTTGACGTCCTGCCAGCGCACTCGGGCTTTCACACTGGAGACAATGCTGCAGCTGTTTGAGGGCGGATTGCAGGCGCTATTTTTAATGCTATAGCACCTGCAAAACGCCCTCGGTGTGAAAGGGGTCTAAAAGTTACTTTCCTGGTGCCTTCATGGTAGCATATATGCATGGATAGGCACCAGGAAAGGAAAATTACAGAGGAAAGTATTCACTTTTCCATTTTAGCATAGTGGTTCTCAGCCTTGGTCCTCAAGTACCCCTGACAGGACATATTTTGTGAATTTATCTTATCTAAAATAGCTGTCCAAAATACCAAGCCATTTATAAAGTGCCTGGGCAAGATGAAGGTAAACCCGAAAACATGGCCTGTTGGGGGTACTTGAGAACAGGGTTGAGAACCACTGATTTAGAGCACTGTGCTAAAATCTAGCTCAAGACAATCCTATTCTAATTGTAGGCATTTGAGGGAAAGAAAGTGAGTGTTAGAACCCCTGCTTGTCTTTTTTAGGTTGGGCTTTGTGTCCTTTTTCTTAAAATTGGCTTCATTTACTGTCACATAGCCAAACAGTAAGTGAGGGTAAAACCCTACAAATGTCTTTCCTTGAGGACACACAGGTCAATCTAACTAGTGTCCCCATTAGGCAAATTGCACTCTAGCACTTTGTTTTGTACACCCCAATTTCTTAGGTATTTTTGGGTTTATTAAAGGCAAATCCACTCTGCAATACAAATGTACTCGCTGTAAATCTGAGGGGAAGCGCATGATTTTAACATCAAATCATGTAGAAGCAAAGGTGTTTTTTTTTTTTTTTTTTTCCTTGCATGTCCCCCTTGGATCTCCAGCAACTGCACTTCCAAGTGCACTGGTAGTGCAAAGTGGATTTGCCTTTAGTAAAAAAAAAAAACCCCAAAGTCCAAGATACCTAATAATTTGGGGTGTACAGAGCTGTGTGTGCATAGGTATGCGTCTGTGGTGCATATGTTTCCCGGAAGCGGCGGACAGCACACAGGAATGACATCACGCCCCTACAGGAAGTTGCTTGTACTGCTGCTTATTTCTTCCCACCACCATGCCCCGCTCAATGTTCTCTGAGGAAGAGATGATCCTTATTTTCAAATTAAGAAAATATATATATATTTTTTTTAACATGGGGTGGTGTTTGGGCCCCTAACTCACATTCAGACATATTAGGGCCAATTTAGACAGGATCTGATTTACCTTCCAGCGTGTTTTTAGAGTGAGAGGAAACACACACAGGCACAAGGATAACATGCAAACTCCAGGCAGATGGTGTCACGGGCGGGATTCAAACCAGTGACCTTTTCTGCTGCTAGGTGAAAGTGCTAACCACTACACCAGTGTGCTGCCCAAATCTATAACTATAGATGTAGGTTCTTATGTCCACCAACAGAGAGAAGTTGGGTAGATGCCACACTCCCAATTCTGGAGGCAGAATAATGGTCTAGCACAGGGGTCTTTAAACTACGGCCCTCCAGTTGTTCAGGAACTACAATTCCCATCAACTCAGATTTTTATCCTATCAATGCACGATGCCCTGAAATGAATACATTTTAGAAAATAGTTGAGAGAGATCTTGCAGCACTATCCATGCAATCTTCTATGGCTAGTTCAGTGAGACATGACAATCTTTCTAATCGGGAAAGAAAGGTGCTTAAAACTTTGGAAAATCACAGTGGTTGTAATGAGTATTGAACAGTATAAGTGTGAGGCAGAAAGGCAACTATCTGATCAGGATACATATTCTAGACTTACTGGAGGTCCCACCAAAAAATATAAAATGTGGTTGACCAATTTAGTTAATGACGCGGTGTCCCTGGGCATTTTTGACCAGAAATTGGCATCCAGTTTGATTCTGGAATTTCCAGCGTCCCCTATTTTTCATCATCTCCCAAAAACTCACAAAGGGTTACATCCATTACATGAGAGGCCAATCATTGCAGGTATTGGCTCCCTGAATGAGAAATTGGGAGAATGGCTAGATAGTGTTTTACAGCCGCTAGTATGTAGCCTACTCAGCTTTCTTAAAGATACAAATCATCTTTTGAGTGTTGGAAAGGACATGACATGGGATGACAATATGTCTCAAGTCTATACTCTTGTATTCCACATGAGAAAGCTATTGAGGTCATTGCTTTTTACTTGGACTTACTTTACAATGCTGAACATAAATCATTTGTTCTGGATGTTTTACAATATCTGTTGACACACAATTTTTTCACCTTTTGATGGAGATTGGTTCCTTCAGAGGTGTGATGCAGCCATGGGAGCCAAGTTATCACCATCACTGGCCAATCTATATATGGGGTGGTGGGAGCTCCACCATATATATGGTGTCAATAATGGGTTCAGGTCATTGATTAAAATGTTCTATTGTCTATATAGATGAGCTGATCTTTATTGTGGACAGAGAACTTTGCTCCATGGAACAATTTTCGCTGTTCTTAAACTCGAATGACAGAAACCTACTTCACATGACAGAGCGATCAAAAAGAGATCGACTTTTTGGATGTACACCTGTGTGGCTTTGATAACAGAATTCATACTAATTTGTTTAGAAAACCCATGTCTGGGAATACTTTACTTATAGCTCAATCGGGGGAACCCCTGACATACTGTTAGGGGTATCTCGATTGGCCAGTTTTTGAGGCTACGCAGGATATGTAGCGATCAATCATCCTATAATAGAGAAGCAAAAATGCTCTATTCCCGTTTTCTTCAAAGGGGATACCCTGGTTTATATGCTCGACAGAGCCTGTGTGATCGCTGAGTCCAAAGACAGATCAGATCTTCTAAGTGAATCAGGACATAAAGGCAGGGATACAAATAAAAAAAATAAAACTATTTTTCAATAAGCAAAGACCCACCTTTACTACACTGTTCAGTAAAGAATTCCAAGACATTAGAAACATTGTGCATCAATATTTGCCCATTCTTTTTGAGGATAACGTCTGTGCAGACCTTCTTAAGCACAGCATTAATTTCATTCCAAGGCGTGCACCTACTCTGGGAAATTCATTGTCTCCCAGCTTTTTTGATCCTGCCACAATTAAAGCAGTAGTCCACCTAAAAAAAAAAATATTAAAAGCCAACAGCCAGCTACAAATACTGCAGCTGCTGACTTTTAATAAATGGACACTTACCTGTCCCAGGGTCCAGCGATGTCAGCAGCTGACGCCGATCACTCGCTCAACTCTCGGCAGCTGCTGCTGCCATCCTAGGTGAGGGAATCAGGAAGTGAAGCATTGCGGCTTCACTTCCCGGTTCCCTACTGCGCATGCGCGAGTCGCACTGCACATCGTAACTGGTCCCCGCTATCTCCTGGGACTTGTGTGTTTCCCAGGAGACAGCGCGGAGGGATGGGAAGAAGCGTAGACTCCCGTCTTAGACAGGTATCTGCACCCCCCTCCCCCCTGAAAGGTGCCAAATGTGACACCGGAGGGGGGGAGGGTTCCGAAAAGCGGAAGTTCCATTTTTGTGTGGAACTCCGCTTTAAGTCCACTACGTGGTTACATTTTAAGGGAAACTATGGATGTGATGCTACAGGATGTCAGTGTTGCAAACATATCATTAAGGGAGACACAGTATGCTCTTTTTCGAGTGAAAAAACACATCTAATAAAATCTTTTTTCAATTGTAAAACACGGTACGTCATATATATTGTTACATGCAAATCTTGCAATGTACAATATATTGGGCACACAACAAAAAGACTCAGGGACAGGTTCCAAGAACATCTATACAGCATCGACAAAAATCTGATGACCAATGTCGGCCGACACGTTAACCAGTACCACAGTGGCAGTAGTGCCACTGTGGGGGTACAGATTGTGGAGAAAGTCCAGACACCCAAAAGAGGAGGAGACATCTTTAAAATCCTTTGCAGAAGGGAGGTTTTTTGGATATTTCATTTTAATACCAGAAAACCTTTCGGAATGAGTGGGACGTCTCACACTTTCACAATTAATCATTTAACCAGTATCTTTTGTTGTGTTCTATATATTTTGGCCATGTGTTTGTGTCTACATCTGTATCCATTTACAGAATATACACAGGTTTTGGTTCATTTTTCTCGGCACTTTTGAGTTTTTTCATCCTCTTATACATATCCAGTTATTGGCACATGTCCATTGGTCATTTATACACTGTTCCCACTAGGACTCATTGATCATTTATTATCATGCAAAAGCAACTTTGTTTCTTGTATTTTTTTGTTTGAGTACCATTTTTTTAAGTACATCTGTATTTGGGGTTGATTGATTTTGTTTTTGTTTCAAGCCCATATACATATGTATTTTTTACGGGACAGCATTACAGAAGCTCACCTCTTATGCCCTTCTGAACAAGTTTACATTATAATATATACTTATTTTGTATACATATGCATTTAGACTCAATAGATGGTTTGAGAATGTATATATACAATCATCTTTTGCGGGCATTAGAAGGCTGGACATAAATACATTGATTTTTCTTTGTATTGTGTGTTTTTATTCTTTTTTTTTTTCTTCTGTTTTGATTTACCGTTATGAGTAATATGACATTTTGCCTCATGGATATCTTGTTTATGGACATGTTTGTTTTTATCAATTATCAATGTTCTCCCTTTTTGAGGTCTGTGTTTGCATCAGTGTTTGTGTCAGTGTTTGCATGTATATACATACATTTTAAATATTGTAATGTTTTTAACATTTAGCGTAATCCCAAGTAGGTGGTTTTGGATGTGCCTGATTAGGGTTTACTCTACAGCCTGCTTGGTGTATGCTACTTTTGTTGTGAACAAGCAAGCTATCGCTTGTAAAACATGTCAACTGCTTGCCCTGTGTTTGTATTGTATGTTTGTGACAATAAAGGTACATCAAGCAAGTTTTTTTTTTTTTTTTTTGGAAATTCAGAGTGCGACCATTTATTCATTTTATTCACATTGGACAGCGGTGAGTGGGGGTCTGCACCTGTCATCCATTTGCACCTGAAGACTTGCCTGGAATGGTGTGTGCTCTTCTTTTGGTTCCTACAATTCCCATCATGCCTAGTCATGTCTGTGAATGCCAGAGTTTTACAATGCCTCATGGGATGTGAAGTTCCACAACAGCTGGAGAGCCATAGTTTGAAGATTCCTGATCACTTTAGCATGTCTTAAAAAAAGGTGGGTTCTCATGTGCCTTGTATAATGCCCAAGAAATATTAATAGGAAAATACAAGTGGGTCATGGCACAGCTACATTCCAAATTTGGCACTTAAGATGGTCATGCACTATATTCATTGATTGCCCAATCTCTGTACAACTCAATATTTTGGCAAAATAGGTAATGGGAAGACGCACTTGAACAATTAATTCAAATTATAGGAAATCAAACAGGCTCTTGTACTAAATCTATTTTTTTTTTTTTTTAGATCAAACTGATTGCAGTGTATGGTCACCTTTAAAGATCAAGGTTGGAAAATATTAATTTATTGGGTTTAGAAACACTTCTCTATTCTTTGTAATGTATTGAAAGATTTGGGTACAAATAGAAAAAAACACATTTCAAAGATATATTAGAAGTGATAGGAATGAGATTAGCATCAAAAGGGTTAATTCACTGAGAACATCTACTAATTGCCTAACAAGACATATCCGGTGAGATGAAATGAACCAATTGTATTGGGCGTGCGCCATTATCAATGAGAAAACCGCAGTTACCCTAGCACCAGTTGCAGTTTACATATTTATTATCGTGTTGCGGTTCAAAGTGCACCGGTTTGTACGTTCGATCAATGATTTTCACGGCGCACCAATTAAGGTGTGAACCGGCGTAGTGCATTCGTCTTAGTAAATCATCCCCATTGACTGCAGCTCGTGTGGGCGTGAGTTCCATCGTCAGTGCCCACTCAGTGGGTGAAGCAAGAATACATTAGAACCAGCAGAAAGGTAGATGGAGATGGCAGCAGCAATGGCAGGGTTGAGGCAGGGAGCTCAGACAATGTGTAGCTATCCTGTTCACACTGAGTGCCCATAAACTTCAATTGGCAATGTATCAAGACTCAGTATATGGTTGCATTCACACCTATGGGGACATGTGTGTGCGTTAGCTTGGTCAGCACGGAAGAAATGTTTTTTGCCGATAATGTAAATACAGGAGCGGACAGCTGCTCAGGAGCTAAAGTGACAACAAGTGGGGTTTAGTGCAGTTTTACTTGGGCAGAATGCACGAGTGGGTTACCGCAAGTTTGGTAATAGGTATAGCTGTCCTTTAACACTCAGTACTTTGTTCTTTTAAAACAACATGTTGATTCTGAATTTACTATTTCCTAATGCTGTTTGTTATTAACGTGCAAAGAACTGATTGTACACTGGAATAAAGGTGAAAGTGGTCTGTTATATAAGACGGCAAATTAATAGCCATCCACTAACTGCCAGATCCCGACTCATCCCATAGCTAATCACAACAATGGATGTATGTACATACATTGTGTTGGCTCTATCTATATTATATATCCTTATAGTTCTGAAAAAGTGGAACAAGGACAATGTCAAAACATTTCCTCCTGGACCATGGGCTTTTCCACTCATTGGAAATTTACTTATTATGGATTTAAAGAAACCACACTTTACTTTTCTTGAGGTAAGGCAATTTGTTTATCCAAAATATGATATGACAGTTGGCATAGTTTTATTTTTGCAAAAGTATTTGATTTGTATTACAGCTTAACAAAAATAAAAAGGAATGCTAAGGCAGCTAAAATATTACCAATTTTTAACAAATCCTTTTCATTTTTAGGTAACAATTAGCATCCCTTTTTTACTAAAAACAATAGAAAAACCCTTTAACTGCTTCCGGACTGCCCACCGCACCTTTACTGCGGCAGGGAGGCCCGGCTGCGCGAAACATCGTACCTGTACATTGTTTCCACCTCGGGGTCTGGGGCACGCATGCGCGCCACTGGAGATCTGCTCTTGCTGTGATTGGCTACAGCGGAAGCCAATCAGTGGGTGCGGTGGCAACTGGGACTTGCTGATCATTCGCTGGAGAGGCAGAACAGCGGTCTGCCTATGTAATCAGGAACACAGCTGTCTCTCTTCCTCCAGTCAGCCCATCCCCCACCCAGCAAGATATCTTCCTAGGAGCACACTTAACCCTCTAATCGCCCCTGTTGTTAACCCCTTCCCTCTCAGTGTCATTTATACAGTGCATTTTTTTTTAACACTGATCACTGTATTGGTGTCACTGGTCCCCAAAAAGTGTCACTTAGTGTCCAATTTGTCCGTCACATAGTTGCAGTTCCGCTAAAAATTTGCCAAATGCCTCCATTACTAGTAAAAAAAAAAAAAAATAGAAAAAAAAAATGCCATAAGTCTATCCCATAGTTTGTAGACGCGATAAACCAATCAATATACGCTTATTGGGATTTTTTTTACCAAAAATATGTACAAGAATACATATTGGCCTAAATTGATGAAGACATTTGATTTTTTTAAATTTTTTTATTGGATGTGCTTTATAGCAGAAAGTAAAAAATATTGTTATTTTTTTTCAAAATTGTATGTCAGTCTTTTTTTTGTTGATAGCGCAAAAAATAAAAAACGCAAAGGTGTTCAAGTGCCGCCAAAAGAAAGCTCTATTTGTGGGGAAAAAAAGGACATAAACAAAAATGGCTTGGTCATTGAGGGGGCTGAAGTAGTTATTTCAGGGCATTCTTTCTTTTTAAAATTCCTATTTTAAATTCTGTAAAAATAAATGTATACTATCAGAGTGCTAAACTACGTTATCTGGAATTCTGTAACATATAAATATTATATATATATATATATATATATATATATATATATACAGTATCTAACAAAAGTGAGTACACCCCTCACATTTTTGTAAATATTTTATTATACCTTTTCATGTGACAACACTGAAGAAATGACACTTTACTACAATGTAAAGTAGTGAGTGTACAGCTTGTATAACAGTGTAAATTTGCTGTCCCCTCAAAATAACTCAACACACAGCCATTAACGTCTAAACTGCTGGCAACAAAAGTGAGTACACCCCTAAGTGAAAATGTCCAAATTGGGCCCAATTAGACATTTTCCCTCCCCAGTGTCATGTGACTCGTTAGTGTTACAAGGTCTCAGGTGTGAATGGGGAGCAGGTGTGTTAAATTTGGTTTTATCACTCTCTCATACTGGTCATTGGAAGTTCAACATGGCACCTCATGGCAAAGAACTCCCTGAGGATCTGAAAAAATAATTGTTACTTTACATAAAGATGTCCTAGGCTATAGGATGATTGCCAAGACCCTGAAACTGAGCTGCAGCACAGTGGCCAAGACCATACAGCAGTTTAACAGGACAGATTCCACCCAGAACAGGCCTCACCATGGTCGACCAAAGAAGTTGAGTGCACGTGCTCAGCGTCATATCCAGAGGTTGTCGATAAATTCCAGGAGTACGTTATGTTTGATGTCCAGGGATATGATATGTACAGAGAGCAAATTGCAGGGGTACCCTATTCAGTGTGCGGAGTTCAGGGTTTGCGCTATGTACATAGTGCAGGGTTGAGGAGTGTGCTACATACAGAGTGCAGGGTTCAGCTCTCTTTTAGAGTCTGTCAACTTCTCACATCTACCACTCCTTGGCTCTGACCTCTGCACCACTCTCCCCATCCCCAACCTATGCACACATCTCCCTCCACAGCCATCATCTCTCCAACCCCCAAAGCTTCCTCTCATCTCACCTACCCATCTTGGCTCTAGGAACTCCCAGCAGCTCCACCTCACTCACTTGCGGGAAGATCATTGATTGGTATCTCTGCACCTGGGCTTAGATGAGGACCACAGTGCAACTTACCACATAATGCCCCACCCGACACTTCACTTGCACCTGCATCCCCCTTGTTCCCCCTGTGAGTTCAGGGCAGGCAGGGATCTGTAAGAGCCACTGAGAGGAAAGCTGTCTTTTTAAGGCTTCCATGTTTACAAGTGACAGCAAGGAGTGGAAGGCGTAAGTCAGAGCAGGTTGAACTCAGCTGAAAAAAAAGACATGAAAAGTGCAAGGAACTGTCAAACAAAGGGCATGAATAGCTGGAGGTCATGTATCAAAATAAAACCATTCAGCAGGAAAAGGGTCTTTTCAGGCAGCTTAAAGGGCAAAATAGCAATGATCAATTCCTTTAAATAACATGCTTGGGAGATGTCAGCAGAGAGTAGGCCTATTCCAGCTAGAAACATTACATAAAACTGTATTTTTTCAAATAGAAATTATGAAAATTGTATAGATTTGCTGAACAGGATACCATCCTTTATAACTGGAGGCAAATTCAGAAGCAGATAGGCTGCTTATGTCAGCCAGAAATATTACATGAAACTGTATTTTCTCTGAAACGGATTATAAAACTTCTACAGATTTAATGAACAGAATATCATTTTTAATAGGATGCAAATAGGCCAAATTTAGCCACAAATATTACGTGAAAGTATATTTTTTATGCATAGCTTATAAATTCTACAGATTTGTTGCAAAGAATTCTTTCATTTTCAAAAGGTGTCAAATTTGGAGGCAGATAGTCGGCTTCTTTCAGCCAGAAACAATAGAAGAAACTGTCTTTTTTCAAAGACAGTTTTTATATAAAAAAAAGTTCAGATTTGATGAAAAGAATCATCTTTTTTTTGTGTGAGGGAATTTTAGAGAGTAGGTATATTTTAGACGGAAGAATTATATGAAACTAATATGAAATATATATTATTTATATTATATGAAACTAATTATATGAAACTATGAAAATAGTTCCTCTTCTTGATGCCCCAAACCCATCCACCACAAATTACTGAAGGCAGAGGAACCCAAGTATTGGGGTCGCTGAGAACAACATTGTCCTCAGCTATTTGCCCATAGCCATTTATAAATCCTGGGGTATGTGAGGGTTAGAAGCCTGCTCTATGCTTTCCTCCTATTCAGCGCCAGAATGATGACCATATTCCTCCTCCTCATGCTCCTTCTGTGCCTGCTGCGGCCTCACAGGGACAGAGTCTGGATAAAGCATCACCAGGAAATCCTCCTCTTCCTCCTGGTGCTATTCCCCACAGTGTGTGCTCCAGCAGGAACACTACATTAATAGTTGCGCTGATGCCTGCATTGTAATGGCTCATCATCCTGGTTTCCTCCTTAAATGGTAACAATTATCCTGAAGATCCACTGAGGAAAATGACCTGGTTCCCCAGACCTCTCCTCATGCCATACTGGAATAGGTGCATATGTATGACCCACTGATGCAGAAGCAGGTGCAGCATGGCCAAGGTAGATTTCCACCTGGTGGACATATTCCATATTAGGCAGTTCGTGGCCAGATGGAGTTCATTCTGAATTTTTCCCAGCGAAAACACTGGCTGGGCATGACCACCTGAAATGGCTACAAACTCTTCTGGCCTACCTCACAAGATGGTGTGGGGTTAACCACTTCTGCGCCCAGACCTGCAGAGCTGACAGTATATCTGCCTCAGGTAAACTCCTGTCCCTGTCATCCTGCCTGGCCACCACTAAAGTGACCCAGTGGACCAGAAATTATATATAAGGTTCCAGCCCATACTTGGTGGACCATGTGCCTGTGGTCATGTGGATCTTGCAGCTGGCTGCATGGTCTAGTGATGTGGAAACATTACCTTCCACATAATCGTGGAGTGTAGGGATAGCCTTATTGGCTAAAAAATGGTCTCCGGGAAACTGCCACTGTGGTAGAGTGCATGCCACAAATTCATGGAATGGGGCAGATTACACCAGTTGGAACAGCAGCAGCAGTATATCTAACAATTTTTCCAAACTAGCATTGAAATACTGTGCATGGGGGTGTCTGGGGGAATTATTTTGTTGTGCATTCCAGCAGCTGGGGAAGAGAGAAACAAGTGGGACCCATTTACACCCATCTACTGTCTCGAGACATCTGGCCAGATATATTCTTTATGGAAGAATCGTGAGCAAAAAGCCTTCAATGAGGAAACAAGGCTAAGTGACTCAACTATGCACAAAAACTTAGGAACTGGGGTGCAGAAAAATGGTAACAGGCGCTCTGTACTGATGAGTGAAAATTTGAATGTTTGTTTGGCTGAAGCAGGAGGCCGTTTGTTCAATGAAGACCTGGGGAAGGGTACAATGAGTGTCTGCAGGCAACAGTGAAGCATGGTGGAGGTTCCTTGCAAGTTTGGGACTGCATTTCTGCAAGTGGAGTTGAAGATTTGATCAGGATCAATGGTGTCCTCAATGCTGAGAAATATTTATCCACCATTCCATACCATTAGGGAGGCGTGTGATTGACCCTAAATTTAATCTGTAGCAGGACAACATCCCCAAACATGCAGCAAATATCATTAACCACTTCAATACCAGGCACTTTCGCCCCTTCCTGCCCAGGACAATTTTGAGCTTTCAGTGCTGTCACACTTTGAATGACAATTACGCGGTCATACAACACTGTACCCATACTAAATTTGTATCATTTTCTTCCCACAAATAGAGCTTTCTTTTGGTGGCATTTGATCACCTCTGCAGTTTTTATTTTTTGCTAAACAAAAAAAGACAAAAAAAATGTTTTCTTTGTTTCTGTTATCAAATTTTGTTTTCTCCTTCACTGATGGGCACTGATGAGTCGGCACTGATGGGCACTGATGAGGCGGCACCGATGGGCCTGATATGTAGAATTGATAGGCACTGATAGGTAGCACTGATATGCAGCACTGATGGGCACCAATAGGTGGCACTGATATGCAGCACTGATGGGCACTGACAGGCGGCACTGGGCACGACAGGTGGCACTGACAGGTGGCACTGATGGGCACTGACAGGCGGCACTGATGGGCACTGACAGGCAGCACTGATGGGCACTGACAGGCGGCACGGACAGGCGCCACTGATGGGCACTGACAGGCAGGACTGATGGGCACTGACTGGTGGCATTGGGCACTGACTGGTGGCACTGATTGGCACTGACAGGTGGCATTGATGGACACTAATAGATGGCACTGATGGGCAGCACTAATTGGGCAGGTACTGACAGGTGTTAATGCTGGGCACTGATTGGCACTGTGATGGACACTGGCACTATGATGGGCACTTATTTGCACTGTGGTGGGCACTGATTGGCACTTTATTGGGCACTGGCAGGGGTTATGATGGGGCACTGAATGGGCACCGATTGGCAGCTTATTGGCACATTTGATGGGGGCTGTGCGGATAATCAGTGTGCTGATTATCCGCACAGACTCCCCCTCTGACAGGGAGAGCTGACGATCAGCTGCCTTCTTGATATCCAGTGTTTGGCGATTTATCTCAGACCTTCGATACAACATTCATGCATCCAACCCTGAAGAAGCGAGCGGGGTCTCGCGAAATGCATGGGGCTTTATTGATGCTTGTTTTATGCTGGTACATACTGGGTATTATTGATGTCTGCATTCTGTTTATATACTTCCCTGTCCATATGTTTGTACATTTTATTTTCTTATTGTGTATGTGTATTTACTGACCCAGCAACTTTCAAGTTTTATTGTTGCTCATTGATGTATAACATTTGTAATAAATCTTTGTATATTTACTTTCATCTGTGTTGTGTACATTGGCTATTATGCCGGGTAACTCACAATCATTGTTGTTGCTGCTCCGTTACATAACATTTTGAAACAAATAAATTGATTTTGTCTCAGTGTTCACTGTGGACATTGGCTAAACCTCTCTCACCTCATCTAAAGTCCCAGGTCTATTTTTCTTGATTTTTTAGTGCACTATTAGGGATGGAGGTGTCAGAGGGGTCACACCAGACCTTAAAATCTCCTTTCTTTAACAGATGCTGCGAGAGCAGCTTTTTACAGAGTGTGGGCTGAAACATTGGTCAAAGTTTTGCTGTTCATTATGGGACTATTAGCTGGGCAAATTCCACGGAACGTTCCGAAAGTTCACAGTGAATTCAAATCTCTGTACAAGTCAAATTTGGTCCAAACCTGGAGCTCATCACTAAATAGAGAAGATCACCAAGTATTTTGGGCAGTAGCAAGCTTGTGAGAACTACTAAAACCAATTAATGCGTTAAGCACAAACACACAAAAATATACAAAGTGACAAAATGTATGTCAAAATGTTATGGATAACGTGTTGTAAATAGAAATATGTAAGTATAGTTACATTTTTTTAAAGAGTAGGAAAGGTTTAAATTTTACTTCTGGTTGAAATAGAAGAAAATAGCCATAGTTAAACACCTGCTCCAGTGACAACTGTCAAATGAAAATTCTTTAAACTTCCTGTTGTGTCACTGAGATAGGAAAACCAACAATAAAAACTCTTAACTCTTTTAACCCTTCCTTGCATAATCCAAAATGAAAAAAGTAAAAAGAAAGTTAAAATATTCCAAGTCAATAATTCAATAATTAAAAAAAAAAAAGAGAAAAGAAACTTAAAATGAAAAGGAATGAAAGAAAATGAGGGAGGCAACCAGGCAACTAAAATTTAGGACTTATTAGTGATATAGGGATGATGGGGGTGCTTTGTACACTGTTTTGATATTCTTTTAAACTTTTAATAAAATGCAGCATGGTACTGCAAGAAAAAAAAAATATTACTACACTAACAAACCCTTTATCCACTGGACAGTTTGTAAGATATTAAGGGCTTTAAAGTGTTTGTTACCTTACATTTTATTACTCTGCCAGCCCCTCTTGTATCCACCTATAACAGGCAGTGCATGTGTATGTGGAAAACAAAGCTTCTATATACCTTTTTTGCAGATATCTACAGCGGGAGGAGCCGAGGTCTCAACTGGGAGTCACATGATCATGAAAAGATCTGCAAAAAAATGTATATAGTAGCTTCGTGTTCCACATACACATACACTGTCTGTTATACCTGGATACAAGTGGCGGGGCTGGCAGTACTTTTTTTAAGTTTAAATGCCTACTAATAGCAGCAGGAGAAGAGGGGAGGGGCGGTTAACACACATACAGAGCTGACAGGCAGGGAGGGTAGGGGGGAGGAGGACACAGGAGAGAAGAGAGGAGAGCTGTGGATGATGGAGACATGTAAACTGACCATGGTGTCAGGGCTCAGCAGCCATGATAAACCGTGCTCAGTTTACAGGAGGGAGGGCAGAACCAGACAGGATCAGCCAGGTATTTCAGGTGTTACCAGGGGCCAGATGACACAGCACAAGCACTGTGCTGTATAACATGCTTTAAAGGAACAGGATACATTTTTTTAGGGTAACAAACACTTAAATTTTTTTTTTTTATAAAGACACCTTCCTTTAACTTTTATATGTGTTATGGCTGATACTTCAACTGATTAATTGAAGCCTATTATTGTCTTATAAAAAAGCAGGTGTCTGAGCCAAAACGACCTAAAAAAACCCCTTTTTTAAGTTGAAACAAAACAGCTTGGGATGATGCTACTGTATTTAAGGTAATCTAAATGTAAAAATGAAAAAAATCAATTACACATTCAAAATGTGATGCCAGAATATGTTGTCGCTGATACTGTATTGTTCCGAAACCCCACATATAGCTTAACCACTTCACGTCCGAAGGTTTTACCCTCCTAATGACCACAGGCCATTTTTTGCGATACGGCACTTTGTCACTTTAACTGACAGTTTGCGGTTGTGCGACGCTGTACCCAAATAAAATTCCTGTTCTTTTTTTTTCCCCTAAAATAGAGCTTTCTGTTGGTGGTATTTGAACACCTCTGCGTTTTTTATTCTTTGCGCTATAAACAAACAAAAGACCGACAATTTAAAAAAAAAAAAACAAACAATATTTTTTCATTTCTGCTATAAAACATATCCAATAAAAAAAATGTAAAAAATTAAATGTCTTCATAAGTTTAGGCCAATTTGCCAACCCGCAATCGCCTCACAGAAAGCCAGAACAGGGATCTGCCTACATAAACAGACAGAGCCCCATCAGTACCGCCCCCCCCCCCCCCCCACAGTTATAAACATCTCCCGGGGAACACATTAAACCCCTTAATGGCCCCCTAGTGTTAACCTCTTCCCTGCTACTGACATTTACACACTAATCACTGCAGTTTCATAGCATAAATGTCACTGGTCCCAGAAAAGTGTCAAAAGTGTCCGATCTGTCTGCCACAATGTTGCAGTCCTGCTAAAAATCGCAGATCGCCGCCATTACTAGTAAAAAAAATTAAAATTACATAAATTTATCCCCTATTTTGTAGACACTATAACTTTTGCGCAAACCATTCAATATACGCTTATTGTGATTTTTTTTTTTTTTTACCAAAAATTTGTAGAATAATACATATTGGCCTAAACTGATGAAGAAATAGTTTTTTTTTACATTTTTTTAGGATATTTATTATAGCAAAAAGTAAAAAATATTGGATTTTTTCAAAATTGTCGCTCTTTTTCTGTTTATAGCGCAAAAAATAAAAACCGTAGAGGTGATTAAATACCACCAAAAGAAAGCTCTATTTGTGGGAAAAAAAGGACATCAATTTTGTTTGGGTACAATGTCGCACGACCGCGCAATTGTCAGTTAAAGCGACGCAGTGCCGTATCGCAAAAAATGGCCTGGTCATTAAGGGGGCAAATCCTTCTGGTCCTTAAGTGGTTAAAGCTTCAACAATAACATTTTTGGCCTGATTTTCTAAAAACAACTGCACAGCAGAAAGAAATTGCTAATAAGATGACTGGCATTGTTTTTTGTGGTTTCACATGAGCAGGCGAATCCTCACACACTCAGTAAACATGATCTTTCAAAGGTGAACTAGGGCCACTTAAGGCCCCTTTCACACAGCAAGCCCGCTTGGATCTGCCTGTCCGTTTTTCAGGCGAATCCGAGCAGGCCGCCCTTTGACTCCTATGGGGAGACTGAAGTCAGCGGAAATGTGTCTGCTGACACCCGTCTGCCATCCGATACGCTAAATTCAGACATATGACGATATGTTCGCCATCCATCTGGGTGGATCGGATGAGATCTGATGAAAACGAACATGCTGTCTGCTTTTCATCTGATCCCTCCATAGGAATCAGCGGCGCTCTCACAGGTCCTTCCCCGCTCAGTGAGCAGAGACGGATCTGTCATCCGCCGGCTCAGCAGAGATCAACGGAGAGATCTCCTGCTGAGCTGGCGGACTCCGCTGAAATGGATCCGCCTCGTGTGAATGAGGCCTTAGGAAATCCAGTACATATCCAGACGGGATACACCTCTAATTTTTGCCCCACCTCTCCATGGGGGTGTGTATTTATCTATGATGATAAATTGTGATCCCTCAGGATTTCCATTGTGGAACTCCTTATAATGTCTGGGGACAGTATGTTTTGGATCCCTACTTTTAATGAGGGCGATGTGCTCACCAACTCTAATGGAAAATGTCCTGGTAGTGCGACCTATATATTGTTTCCTTGTCAAAAGAAGTTTATTGAGTATACAATGTTATAAAGATACATAAAGTAAGTTTACAAGGATCTATAAAGTAAGCTCATTGTTTTACAGTAGGGTTTATATAGGTAAATATCATGAAATTTCAAATATTAAACATTGGGTTCACGTAAACCTAAACTAAAGATATATATCATTTCCTTAGTTACTTTTGTAGGTATTTAAATGATTTATACCTACTATACATATTGTTTACAAGTAGAGTGTATATAGGTCAAATAAATTCTGATAATGAGCTTTAATCGTAAGGTGGAGAAAAGGAAAGAGAAAGAAGAAAAAGGGTTGAAAGGTAGAGGTATGGTCCACAAGGTTGTCCCGCTCGTCAGTTTATTATTCTTTTTAGTTCTCTTTGAAGCCTTAGAATGGGTGTCTCTGTAAGTCATTTAATCTGTTACCATGGCAACAGGACAGAGTCATTGAAGTTTGACAGGAACTGTTGTTTTATCCAAGGATGCCAAAGTTTTTCAAATTTTGGAATTTGATTTTGATCGATGGCTACCATCTTAGCATGGGACATTGTATTATTCATTCTGTGAATTGTTTCTGCTAGTACCAATGTAGGAGATTTCCATGCCTTGGCCACTGTTTGTTTTGCAGCCGTTATTAGTTGGATCATAAGTTTGAACTGAGAGAGTGTTAACCATTCCGGTTTTAGATTAAGTAAAGTTAAATATGGATCTGGTTGTATTATTTTTTTAAATATTTTAGATGCAATCACGAAGACTTCCTTCCAGAAGGTTTGGATTACTGGGCACATCCACCATATGTGTAAATATGTGCCTATTTCTGGGCATCCTCGAAAACAAAGAGTTGAGGTATTAGGTGAATATTTTGCCACTCTAGCGGGTACAAGGTACCAGCGAGTTAGGACTTTATAATTTGTCTCCAGTGTAAGATGTTGGGTGAAGATGACTTAGATGTGAGCCATATGTTAGACCAGTCCGTGTCTTCTAAAGTTCGTCCCAGGTCCTCCTCCCACCTCTGAACGTAAGAGGGTCTATTAAGATTTGCTACTCCATATAATTGATTATAAAGTGATGAAATTGTACCTTTAGCAAATGGATCTTTTGGTGTATCCCCCTTTAGGAATGGTGTATAGAAATTTTTGATTTGGAGATATCTAAATATCTCAGAGTTTGGTAGATCATATTTTTCTCTAAGCGATGGGAATGAAAGGAATGATTTAGATGCTATGAAGTCATTTAGTGTCTGAATGCCTGATGTTGTCCAAGCTTTAAAAGAATTTGGGTAGATCCATGCCGGATAAAAGGCCGGATTTCTGATAAAAGAAAGGAGAGGATTGTGTGGAGATTGTAACTGATTTTTGGTTTTTAGTTTATCCCAGAGAGATAAGAAGTATTTAGTTATGGGATTATGAATTTTAAAGCGGTCTTTAGGATCAAGCCATAATAAATTTGATATTAATAGAGGGTCATTTTCTGAAGCCTCTACAAATACCCATAATGGGATTTCCTGTTTTGCATGGTATTTGGACAGACTGGCCAAATGTGCTGCTCTGTAGTAGTTAGAAAAATTAGGGTATCCCAGGCCTCCTTTATTTTTGGGAAGATGTAGTGTGTGTATAGGTATACGTGGTTTAGAAGAGCCCCATATAAACGAAGTTGCTCTTTTTTGTACTATTCTCAAAAAATAGGAAGGAATTGGAATAGGGAGGACTCTGAATAGATAAAGCAATTTGGGTAGAATAGTAATTTTGATTGCATTAATCTTCCCTATCCAGGATAAAGGAAGTTGCGACCATTGTTTTATTAGATTTGTGATCTGTCTTAATACAGGAGGATAATTGGTTGAGAATAAGTCAGAATGAGATGCTGTTAAATTAATTCCAAGATATGGGATTGATTTTTCTGCCCATGTGAATGGGAGTGCGGCCCTAGCCGGGATCAATTCCATGTTTGTGAGTGAAATATTAAGCACTAGGCATTTCTTAGGATTAATCATAAGGCTGGATAGGGCTGCAAATCCATCAAGAGCTGGTATTAAGTTAGGACCAGAGACCTGTGGTGATGATAGAAAAAGTAATATATCGTCTGCAAATACATAATTTGTGTGTAATACCTCCTACTTCAATGCCAGTTATAGTTTGGTTTGTTCTGATGTATTGGGCCATGGGTTCAAGTATAAGGGCAAATAATAAGGGAGATAATGGGCAACCCTGTCGGGTACCTCTTTCGATATTAAAGACTTCAGATTTGTATCCAGCATATTTTATATAGGCTTTGGGTTTATTATATAATGCTTTGATCCATGTTAAAAAGT
The DNA here is from genome assembly GCF_042186555.1 of Aquarana catesbeiana. NCBI lineage: Eukaryota > Metazoa > Chordata > Amphibia > Anura > Ranidae > Aquarana > Aquarana catesbeiana. The sequence goes on along the minus strand of NC_133327.1, from coordinate 42,301,780 downwards.
GGGGTCCAAAACCCCATTTTTGTAATGAATATTGCATATATTGCCAGGATACTGTGTCAAATGCCCTCTTAATATCGAGAGATAGAAAACATAAAGGGATTTTCCGTTTTTTAGCAATATGTGCCAATAACACTGCCCTGCGTATATTATCGCCTGCCTGTCTATTTGGCATGAAGCCTACTTAATCTCTATGTATTAATTTTCCTATAATGCTATTGAGGCGTTTTGCTATTATTTTTGCTAATAATTTAATATCAAGGTTTAACAGAGAGATAGGCCGATAATTCACACAGGAAGTATCATCAGAAAGGGGTTTTGGGATCATACAAACAATTGCCATTAGTGTTTCTTGCCGAAAAGAATGTCCATCTAGAAGTTTGTTAAAAGTTTCAGTGAGAATGGGAGAGAGTATTTCTGAGAATGTTTTATAGTATAAAGCCGAGTAGCCGTCTGGGCCTGGTCTTTTGTTAAGTTTTAGGTCTTTTATGGCGTTAGCAACTTCATCTATAGTTATAGGCTCATCCAAATTGCTTTTTTGATTCTGAGATAACTCAGGTAAGGTTATTTTTGAGAAGAAAGATTCAGCTTCTGTAGGATTAAATTCATTGTTTGTCTTGTATAAAGTTGCGAGATGTGAGTGAAATTTATGGACTATTTTAACTGGATTACAAGTGTAAACATTTTTTGATAATTTCAAACGTATTGGTTTGAAAGATTTGTTAGTTGAATTTAATGCCCGAGCCAAATATGTACCTGGTTTGTTTGTATTCATGTAGAAATTGTGTTTGGAGCGTTTGAGGGATTTATCAACTGACTCAGTGAGAAATAGATCGTATTCCAATTTAGATTTTTCCAGATGAGATTTTGTCCTCTGAGATGGATTATCTTGAAATGATATGTAGGCTGCATTAAAATTGAGTTCTAGTTTTTTTGCTAGATTTTTGCGTTCCCGTTTAAATAGTGCCATTTGTCTTTGTATTGTACCACGCAAGACAGGCTTATGAGCTTCCCACAGTGTTATTGGGGAGATGTCTGTTGTATTATTAATTGATATGTATTCCTTTAAAGCTTGTTCAATGGCCATCTGATGTAGTGGGTGTTTGAGCATTATGTCCGGTAAGTACCACGTTGGGTCATGCGCTTTTGGTATGGCTGAGGCTATAGTAGTGTATACTGCATTATGGTCAGACCACGGAATCGGAATTATATCTGATGCAATAATTTCTGGTATCATTCCTATTGTTAGAAAAATATGATCTATTCTGGTGAAGGTTTGATGAGGGTGCGAGAAATAAGTGAATTTCTTTTTCATTGGGTTACTTTCTCTCCATGAATCTACCAGATTGTATTTGGAAAGAAGTTGAGAAAAAGGTAATCTAGAGGTTATTTTGGATGGTGTAAAAGGTGATTTATCTAGAAATGGGAGGAGGACCTGGTTCGAATCCCCACACATTATCACTGTTCCTATTTTGTGTGTATTAATCACTTGTAATATATGTGAGAGGAATGGTGTAGGTTGTTTGTTAGGAGCGTAGTAGGAAATCACCATGATTGCTGTATCCATTATATAACCCATGAGTATCAGGTATCTACCTTCTGGGTCTTTAATTTCTGATGATAAGGTGAATGGTGTGGATCGGTGAAATGCAATTAGAGTTCCCCTTTGCTTGGTACAGGCAGAAGCCGTGTAAATTTGTTGAATCTTTGGTGAAGTGTGTTTCTTGGAGGCATACTATGTGAGCCTTCTTGTTATGGAAAGTACGGAAGGCTTTGGTCCTTTTTTGAGGGACATTTATTCCCTGAACATTCAGGGAAAGTATATTCAGTGGTGCCATGGCAATAGATCAAATAGTTTTGACTTACTTTTTGTTATACAGAGCTGACTGCGCAGATCAACCTGTGTGGACTGAAGAGATGAATAGATAGAAAAGAAACCAGTGAATTCTGGCGTAAAGAGTAAACAAAAAACATATGAGATTAGATGATACATTGTATAAATTATTTTTTGCAAGTAATCACAATTTACCCGTGAAAGAGAATAAATATCTCTCTCAGGGGAATAAGTGCCTTCGTCACACTCCCACATAATATGGTTGGGAGAATGAGGAGGGCTAATGGGGGTACACGGATCTTCCGGTTACAGGAGAGAAGTGCTATGTCAAAAGACATCAAAATGATGTTTCATTAATTGGAGTGCAGAATATAGTTTTTGTTGAAATTATTTATTCCAGGGTGGTTGTATATGGTTAGTCTTGCCCTAGGCTAAATAATTCAGTTAGAAAGGTACTGTTAATAACTTTGGTATTGATGAAGATAGTTTGAATTATTTTGGGATTTTAACCCTTTTAGAGTAAACAATTACATATTTTATTCATATGTAACTGTTTAGATATGTTAACTCATAAAATTGAGGTTGTATTGCTTCAGATTAGAATAAACAAAAACATAATTCTAGGAACTAGTTAGGTAATAATATATTTGTTTTAAGAAAAGAAAGAAAAAGCTTCCATTACTTCTGGATTATTGAACATATTTGTCCTAAAAAGTAATAAATCTATTGTTATTACCTGATAATATATAACTGAACAAGAATTTCCTTATTTAACGTATATATTCTAAGGCTATATGAATCAGAAGTAATAAGAGATATAACTGGAATGTAACATGATCCCACACAGTGTGTGACTATCAGAATGCAGTTACATTCAGTTATAAATATAGTTTTTTTTATAGAGAACCATCTCTTAGTATAATAAATGAAGAGATATCAGGAATTAGGATGTCAGTCCATTGAATCTTCTTGGTCCATGGATGATGTGGCATAACGGCCTCTTTTGTAAGAATGATGATTCCCATTTTGTTCTGAAATTTTCTGGGTGCTGCCTGAAGGTGAAGATGACGCCATTCTTCTGCGTGTGGGAGTGTTGCTGCTTGTGGGTTCTGTCAGATTTAATTTTAAAAGGGTTTGTTGTAGTTCATCTGATGATCTGCTTCTGTAAATTGTACCTTGGTAGTTAAATCTGACTGAAAAGGGGAAGCCCCATTGATACATAATGTTGTGGCGTTGCAGTTCCATTAGTTGGGGTTTCATGGATCGTCTTTTAGTAATAGTAAGTTGGGATAGGTCAGCAAAAATTTGATAATTGTGTCCTTGAAAATTAAGTTCCTTTTTTTCTCTTGCAGCAATTAGTATTTGTTCTTTCGTTCTGTAATAATGAAATTTTGTGATTATATCACGTGGGGGTCCATCTTTCTTTTTGGCTGTGAGGGCTCTGTGTACTCTGTCCAGTTCTAAACGTTTAATAGGGATATCTGGCTTTAGTTCTTGTAATAGAGCAGTAATAGTAGATTGCAGGTCTGTCACAGTTTCAGGTATTCCCCTTATGCGCAAGTTTGAACGTCTGGCTCTATTTTCGTAATCTTCAAGCTTAGTTTGAAGTATTAAATTCTCTTTTTTTAATTGTTCCAATTCTGTTATATTTTCTTGGGTTGTAATTTCAATTTCATCCATTTTTATTTCTAAGGCTGCGGTGCGGTTTCCCAGCTCTCTTATTTCTTTGGTTAGGCTTTTTGTTATTTGGTCTGAGGTTTGTTTTAAAGCCTTATGAAGCATCTTTTCAAATTGTAATAATATTACTGGGGATACTGAGGAGGCTTGTGGAGAAGTTTGTGAGAGGATTTGTTCTGTATCTGACTCAAATGGAGAGTCTTGCTGTGACATTTTCTGTCTGTGAGAGCGCCCTGATGCTGTATCTTGTGAGGTGACTGGAGCTGCTTCAGCTGCAGTGAGTGCCTGTGAACTCTTTGTGAGGTGATTTTTATTTCTGCCACAGTTTCCTCCCAGTACCATATTTCCTGCCCAAACATTCACAGTTTGTTGTGTGTGATGGAAAAATCTGGACAGCCGCACTCCGGATTAGAAAAGTGAAAAATAAAATCCTCTTTATTGAAAAAGTAATAACATGATTAAAATCCGTACATGGCTTTGTTGGGATAATGCAGCATAACCGCTAACGCGTTTCACGCTCCCATAGAGCGCTTACTCATAGCTGGTTTGTACGAAAGTGATCACCACTTATATACACATAATTTATCTACCACATGACTACATATTGATTATCTGATTTGAAACAGCTGATCGTTAGTCTGTGTGGGGTCTTTTTGGCATAGATGTGATTGGATGTGCGTCCTATAGTGGATTCACTAATGAAGACATGAATATATAAATGAAATGTATTCATATTGGCAAATGTCAACATATATAAATAATAAAAAATTCTATTCAAGGTTTTTGAAAAACATGTTTGTTATCTTTCAAAACCACAATAATGAGATGGGTGCTGGAATTTGACGTTCAAACGTATAAATTATCATACGGATAGGCGCAAGTATGGGCAAACTATGTGAGCTGGTGGCTGCGGTATAATGTAAACGGTGTATAGGATGAGAATTGGAATTAGGTCTATATGCATGTGATAAAAATATATTTATATATATATTTATACATATTTCAATGACAATTCATTAAACTTAAAATTTACGGGAAATCTGCAATCCAGATCTATAGAATTCCTTGATGTGCAACTGGTGGGGTCCGGTGATGCGATTCAATCCAGTCTGTACAGAAAACCTCTCAGTGGCAACACTCTACTTAGAGCTGACTCTGCACACCCTAAACACACCATCAGAGGCATTCCATATAGCCAGTTTTTAAGGTTAAAGCGCCTATGTAGCTCTCCTGATGCTTTTGAGGCTGAAGCCAAAAGCATGGCAAACAGGTTTAAAGCTCGTGGCTATAAAGAAACATCAATACAAAAAGCACTCAACACAGTAAGATCCATCCCAAGACCTTCACTTGTAAAGAAAAAAACAGCTAGAAACATTCAACAGAGAAGGGACATGTCCCCTAGAATCCCGGTATTCTCTACTCCATACAGCTCAGAATTTAATACAATCAAGAAAATTATCATGAAACACCTTCCTGTTTTGTATAATGACCCTATATATAGTAACATCCTTTCTAAAGGGATCAAGGTTGTATCCCGCAGAGCACCCACATTGGGACGTTCACTGTCTCCCAGTTTGTTCTCAACCAACCGAACAAAATCCAATTGGCTCAATTTCACAGGCAATTTCAAGTGTGGAATAAAAACTTGTAATTACTGCAGGTACATTAAAACGGGTCAACTCATAAAATCATGCAGCAATCAAAAAGAATTCTCGATCCCCGTGTTCATTAATTGTAACACCAAATTTGTGGTATATGTTATCACATGCACCAGTTGCCAGGTACAATATGTTGGACGCACAACACGGCGTCTCAGAGACAGGTTACATGATCACCTGTATAATATTGAGAAGGAGATCTTAACTAATGTATCAAAGCACTGGGTTTACACACACCACAAAGACACTTCCAGTTTAACTATTCAGGGCATTGAGAAAATCATCACACCAGTGAGAGGAGGTGACAGATTCCAGTTACTGTGCAAACGAGAAGTCCTTTGGATATTCTCGTTAGACACCAGGACTCCACGGGGGTTAAACTTTGAGTGGGACGTTTCACATTTCTATGAATAAAACAACATTGAAGCTATATCCCCGAGCAATACATCTGTAACCCTTTCCTCCCAACTTTTTCCTTGATTACACATCCACATTCCTTTTTTGGTGGATGATGGAGCAAATATCAATATATCAGTTCCCTTTTTTACACATATCCCCAGTAACCAATACATTTTATTGGGCTACACACACTCCAATCCATACGAGCAAATGACTAGTGATATGCATATATGTCTTCATTTAAAAGAAACAATTTACTATATCTTTTGCATTCACTGTCACTTGAATCTCGTTTCTAATTAGACATTATTGTTTGATGGTAGCTGCAGGTAGACCATAACACTAAAGCTGGCCATACACCGTGCAATCTTCTTGTCCAATTTTCTTTGGATTTGCCTTCAGCTGTGTGGTAGAAGGGCCTGCCTGATTGCATACAAGTTGAGGGTGTTTGGGTTTGGCCTCCTATTGTATGGTTTTGGTGAATCTAGACCAGAGTTGCCCGGGAGAATTGTATGGTGTATGGCTAGCCTAACTTTGCACAAATGTTTTTCACCACATGTGTACATGGTTCATTACCTTTTTTGCAAGGTTCCCATGTGTTTTGAGTTGATTTAAGAGCTGTGGTCTTCAAAGAGGTAGATTAGTTGTTTATTTCACATAGTAATTGGTTTAGTGAGATTGTTACTTATCTATTGATATAAACACATATATTGGAAGAACCTGTCATATGGTCACTGCCAATATTATACTATGTATAAAAAGAATAGAGACAGGTGCATAAACACTGCACTTTGTCCCATCTTTATCTACCTCATATAGTTCTGCCCATACACTTGAAGACAACTCATCGAGAGATGTGATTGCTTCAAAGAAAGACGTTCAGCAACGTTAATGTTGTTACCTGATTGGGATTAATGCATCCCATACGGAGTGATGCAAGGTTTTAAATGAGCACTTTTGTGAAGCTGGAGTGGCGGGGTTATCAGAGAGTGATAAGTTTCACAATCCTTTATATGTTGCAAAGAATAATATTCACACATGTAGGAATTGAAGCAAAAGCATTTATTCACACATAGACTCCTGTAAATCAGGAGACTTTTGGTCGCATTATTGCGACAGGACGCCAGTTTCCTGCCCAGCTTCCAATTCACATATGTCACCACGTTTTTTGAAAGTTGAAATCATCATGCATATACACATACACACACATATAAAGAATTGCTTTTCATCATTATTTTTATCTTTATGTCGTAAAAAAAAAAAAAAAAAAAAAAAAATTTTTGCATATATTTATGCACCATACACACATATTTAGTCTTTTCTTGTAGACACTGATAGTGGTGTTGGATGCACATCTTTTTATCACATGCATATAGACCTAATTCCAATTCTCATCCTATACACCGTTTACATTATACCGCAGCCACCAGCTCACATAGTTTGCCCATACTTGCGCCTATCCGTATGATAATTTATACGTTTGAACGTCAAATTCCAGCACCCATCTCATTATTGTGGTTTTGAAAGATAACAAACATGTTTTTCAAAAACCTTGAATAGAATTTTTTATTATTTATATATGTTGACATTTGCCAATATGAATACATTTCATTTATATATTCATGTCTTCATTAGTGAATCCACTATAGGACGCACATCCAATCACATCTATGCCAAAAAGACCCCACACAGACTAACGATCAGCTGTTTCAAATCAGATAATCAATATGTAGTCATGTGGTAGATAAATTATGTGTATATAAGTGGTGATCACTTTCGTACAAACCAGCTATGAGTAAGCGCTCTATGGGAGCGTGAAACGCGTTAGCGGTTATGCTGCATTATCCCAACAAAGCCATGTACGGATTTTAATCATGTTATTACTTTTTCAATAAAGAGGATTTTATTTTTCACTTTTCTAATCCGGAGTGCGGCTGTCCAGATTTTTCCATCACACACATACCATTGGAATAGCAATTGCCGGCACCTGGGGCTCTCACAATCATCCACATAGCGGAGGACGGGAAGCTTGAACCCGATCACCTAGAGCGGTGGTAATTATCCTGTTTATTCACAGTTTGTTCCCTGGGGCAAAAAGGTTCAAATGGATACCTTTTGAGCCTGCAGGCTCCGCTTTGTCCTTCTCTTCTCTCCTCAGCGGTGTGGAGCTCTAACAATGCATGTCTGCTCCGCTAGGCTCCGCCTCCTGCCCCCCGACCTATATATTGTTTATGACATGGGCACGTAATGAGATACACCACATATCCAGTACTGCATGTGCAGAATGGCTTTGGTGTATGGTGTATCTCCTGCCGGTAACCGTAGAGGTGAATTCTGTCACCTTGCGAGTGGTTAAAGAATTGTGTTGGCACACAACACACCTCCTACAGGGAAAAAAACCCGTCCAGTCATGAAAAAATGAAGGACGGGTAGGGGGATTGATGATATTGGGGGCCACTTTACTTTGTAATGATGGTGCACCTTTAAAGATAATTTTGGCTTCTTCTGGAATTATTGGTCCCAGGATGTTGTCCTGTTTAAGGACGTCCCAATGCTTCTTAATAATATTTTTAAACTGTCTGTGTTGTACTGAGAAAGAGGTCAGCAAGGCCCACCTGAACTTCCCATCTGATTCTTTTTTTGGTTTTATTGTAAGTAATGATTTTCTATCAGTGTCTATGGTTCTCTGAATTTCACGATCCAATCTACTTTCATTGTATCCCTTGTCGATGAATTTTTGTTTCAGAGTTGTTGCTTGTTCAATAAAGACATCTGTATCGGTGCAGTTCCTACGAAGCCTTAAAAATTGACTTCTCGGGACTGCATTCAGCTAGGACCTGTGGTGACAACTGTCTACAGGGTTAAAACCATTACGGTCTGTGGGTTTAAAATATGTATTAAATTTGAATTGTTTATCCACGATCTCAATCTGTAGATCCAAAAAATGAATTTTGGTTTCACTGGCCTCATATGACAGAGAAATCCCTATGTCATTAGAATTCAGATGTTCAAAAAATGTCTTGAGTGTTTCCATAGTGCCACTCCACAGGAGAAGGATGTCGTCTATATATCTAGTCCACAGAACCAAAGAGTCCGTTCCGTGGGTATAGACGACATCCTCCTCCCATTTGGCCATAAATAAGTTCGCAAGACTGGGTGCGAACTTCACTCCCATGGCTACACCGCACTGTTGGAGGTAATAATTCTGATTGAACCAAAAATAATTATGTTTGGTTGCAAACTCTAGTAGGTCTATCAGATATTCACATTGAAATGGTGCTAGTGTATGTTCCCAGAAAATGTCTGACTGCCTCTATGCCTTTTTCGTGCGATATACACGTGTACAATGATCACCACTTGCTTAGTCACTGCAATGATAATTCTGCAATCAGCAATACCTATACCCAGAATTTAGAAAGGGCACAGAGAAGATATTTCTAGAGAACACAATAATAGCAGGCAACTAGTGATTCTCCCTTTTAGGAAGCACTGTTTGTTTTAGATTGGTAGAGTTCACCATTTAATATTCTTTAAATATTTTGTTTCTTTTTTTATCTAAGCTTGCAAAGAAATATGGCGAAGTATTTAGCGTTCAACTGGGTACAAGAAAAATAGTAATATTGGCTGGATATGAAACCGTGAAAGATGCCCTTGTCAATTATGCTGAAGAGTTTGGAGAAAGAGGAAAAACTAGAATATTCCAAAATATGGACAATGATTTAGGTGAGTCAGTTTTTTGATAAATATACTTTAAAGCTAACTCCAAGCAGATATAAACAAAAAATAATAAAGCTTTGTATTCCATACTACCTAATGGATAATACTTAAATGTACAGTATAATTTTAAATACAAACAGTTTAAGAACCTCAGTTTGATTTGATTGCAGTCTTTTGTACAGCAGAGCTCAGCATGAGTCATCAGCTGTCAGCGGGGTTCCCCACTGACAGCTGAATATAAAAAAAAAGATTTGCCGGCTTAAAAAAATGAAGACAAAATGGTCTGGCATGGCTTTTGAGGGAAACCCTACTCCAAAATAAAAAAAACGGCATGGGATTCCCCCAGAATCCATACTAGACCCTTATCAGTGCACGAAGCCTGGCAGGCCAGGAAAGTGGTGGATGAGCGAGCCCCCACCTCCTGAACCATACCAGGTCACACTTGCCCTCAACCTGGGGGGGCTCTGCCCCCCCATCCCAAAGCACCTTGTCCCCATGTCGAAGGGGACAAGGGCCTCATCCCCACAACCCTGGGCTGTGGTTGTGGGGGTCTGCAGGCTGGGGACTTATCGGAATCTGGAATCCCCTTTTAGCAAGGGGGCCCTCAGATCCTGACCCCCCCTATGTGAATGAGTATGGTGTACACTGTACCCTTAGCCATTCACCCAAAAATGTGTAGTGTGAGTCCTTTACTAAAAATGTCTTTTTCCTCTGCTACTTCTTCCTCCAGTCCTCTTCCAGATTCCAATAAGCCCCCTGCCCACAGAGCCTCACAACCACAGCCCAGGGTTGTGGGGCAAAGCCCCCCAAAGCACCCACCTAACATGTTGAGGGCATGTGGCCTGGTATGGTTTAGGAAGGGGTCTTGCTGGCCCCCCTTCCTTGCCTGCTGGGCTGCATGCTCGGATAGGGGTCTGGTATGGATTTTGGGGGAGACCCCAGAACTTTTTTTTTGTGCCGTGGAATTTCCCAGCAAAATCCATACCAAACCGAATGGTCTGGTATGGTTTTGGTGGTGGTAGTGGGGGGGGGCATGCCGTTTTTTTCTCTTTAATTTTTAAGCCAGCAAATCTTTTTTTTTACATTCAGCTGCCAACGAGGAATCCCGCTGATTTCCTTTGAGACCTGGTTCACACCTATGCATTTTTTGTTGCGTTTTCATTTTTTGCAGAAACACACTACAGTCCATTTAACATAGCTTCCTATGGGTCATGTTCACATCTGTGCATTTTTGGAAAAGGCCAGGCACCAACAGGTTGTGTTTTTTGTTCCATAGACCTCAATGGTTTAAAAATGTGTATCGAAAAACACATGTAGGTGTGAACCAGGCCTCAGGATAGAGTTGTAGGTAAACTTAGTATTAATCTTTTATACTTTAAAGCAGTTGTAAACCACCAAGATGTTAGTGATGCAGACACTCTCATCTTCACCCGTCTTGCTTCTGGGTTGCTTCCGCGTGCGCACTGGAGCCGCCATTCACGGCACAGGGCTCTGAAGAAAGGGCACGGGTGTCCGTTCCTTCAAAGCGCATGCATATACAGTAAACCTCTCCTAAACAGTGCACCTTTAGGAGACATTTACACTACCTATAGATAAGCCTTATTATAGTTTCCTTTACTGATTTTTCCTTTTGATCTTGTCCTCGTGACACCAATGCATGAAATGTTGGTAGGGGAACTTTGGCAGTCACTAGTACAGAAAAGGACAGACAAAAATAAAAACCATGTCAGCAGTTCTAACCCTAGAATGCCCATAACTCCTGACTGTCCCTCATTTGGAGAGACTGCCCCTCTTTTAGCACTATATCCCCCTGACCCACTTTCTTTTCTCAGTTGTTCTTTTTAGTCTAAGACAGTGGGGATTATTTACGAAAGGTAAATCCACTTTGCACTACAAGTGAAAACTACAAGTGCAAAGTGCACTTGAAATTGCACTGAAAGTTGCAAACAGAGTTACCCAATGTGCTGTGAACAAAATGTATTGTCCCTGACCATACTTGCTGGACCATGTTTTAGCAGTAACGTGGACCTTGCGGCTGACTGCCTTGCCCAACGATGCCACAATATTGCCTTCCACGTGATGGCATAGAGCTGGAATGGCCTTACGTGAAAATAAATAGCAACTGGGAACCTGCCATTGTGGTACAGAATATTCTGCAAATTCACAGAAGGAAGTATAATCCACCAGATGGAAAGGCAGAAGTTGTAAAGCCAGCAGCTTTGACAAGCTTGCATTTAGATGCTGGGCATGTGGGTGGCAGTGACTGTATCATTAATCTCACTGCAGCAGATGGGGAAGAGAAATTTGCCAGCTATAGGCTACAGCTGGTGGTGTGCTGCAAGGGCCTTGGACTATTCCATCATCCCTGTCAGTGGCGGCTGCTGAGAGGTCATGAGGTATAGCGGGGTGGACTTAGGTGAATAAGGAGGAGGAACAGAATTGCGTCTCTTTTGTGTGGCTTTCAGGTGCTCTTGCCAATGTGCTGAGTGGTGGGAGGTTAAATGCCTTGTCAAGCATGTGGTACCCAAATGGCTGGTGTTTTTGACACAATTGATATGCTTGAGACAAAGTTTGCACATTGCAACAGTGCGATGTCCTAAAAAAAGCCCAGATAGCTGAGCTGTGGGAAGTGGGTCGGGAGATAAAAGCACCACAATGTGATGTGATAGGGTGGCTGCTCTCTACTCTTTCATGATGGCTGCCTCATTAAGGGTTGTGCCTCACCCTTACTTTTCTCCTCTGCACCCAAGTAGCGTTAGTGACCTCATCATCATCTCCTCCATCCTCATTATCACTGGAGACAACTTGGCAATATGCTGCAGCTAGGGAAACATGACTGCCAATTTGTGAACCAGTGTTCTCCCCCTCTATGTAGGGTCATGTTCCTACTTTACTCAACCTCAGAACCAACATCCGAATCAAGTAATGGCTGTGCATCATCAAGGAGCAAGTGGCTGATGATGTGTTCAAATAACTCAGCTGACTCCTCCATACCTGATGCTGGGGCTTTGGCAGGAAAAGCTGTGGACAAGGAGGCAGAATGAGCCACTCTGGCAGCTGCAGTGGACTGCACTCTAGTCTCTGCTTGGGTGATGGAGGATGAGGAGGATGAGGACGGTTTAGTAAGCCAGTCCACCACCTCCTCTGCATGCTGTGGCTAGATACCATGGGCAACATCCCTGAAACAGAGGAAATGATGCCCTGCCTGAGGACTGACCACATCCACCTTTGCCTGTGGACACATACACTGCTGGCCCCCTCACAGTGTCATGGGAATGTCTGCCTCTCCTTGTTAGCCTCCCAGATATGATAGGGGGGTGCTTATTAGCAAAATGTAATGAATGCGTACGTGGATGCACTTAATGGAAAGTGGTGTTTGGTGCACTTTAACCTGAGTACTTACTACACAGACACAATCCACTGACACACTACAATATACTGCAGAAAAACTGCATTGACACACTGCAATATACTGCTGTAAACATGCAGTAACGCACTGAAATATACTGTGTGAAATGTGCAGTAATGCACAGAAATATATTTTAAATGTGCAGTAACTGTAATATACTGTGTCAAACGTGCAGTAACACACTGAAATATGCTGCGATAAACGTGCACTAATGCACTGAAATATACTGCATTAAACCTGCAGTAATGCACAGAAATATACTGTGTTAAACATGCATTAATGCACTGATTTATACTGCATTAAACATGCAGTAACACACTGAAATATACTGCATTAAACGTGCACTAACGCACTAGAATATACTGCATTAAACATGCACCAATGCACTGAAATATACTGCATTAAATGTGCAGTAATGTACAGAAATATACTGCGTAAAAATGTGCAGTAACGCATTGAAATATACTGTATTAAATGTGCACCATCACACTGAAATATAGTGTGTAAATTGTACAGTAGCTCACTGAAATATACTGTGTTAAAAATGGCACATAAAGCAGTGAAATATACTGCATTAAAAGTGCAGTAACGCACAGAAATATACTGCGTTAAATGTGCAATAATGCACTGAAATATACTGCGTTAAATGGCACGTAATACACAAAAATATACTACGCTAAACGTGCAGCAATGCACTGAAATATACTACGTTAAACGTGCACTAACACAGTTAAATTTCTGTGTTAAATGACACGTAATGCAGAGAAATATACTAGTTAAACGTGCGGTAATGCACAGAAATATACTGCGTTAAGTGTGCAGTAATGTGCTGAAATATACTGCGTTAAACGGCATGTAATGCGCTGAAATATATTTAAATGCGTTACTGCATTAAACGTGGACCAACGCACTGAAATATACTGTGTTAAACATGCACCATCGCACTGAAATATACAGCATTAAACGTGCACCAAGGCACTGAAATATACTGCGTTAAACCTGCAGTAATGCACAGAAATATACTGCATTAAACATTCAGTAACACACTGAAATATACTGCATTAAACGTGCACCAATGCACTAGAATATACTGTGTTAAACGCCATGTAATGCACTGAAATATACTGCGTTAAACACGCAGTAACACACAGAAATATATTGCGTTAAACGTGCAATAACACACTGAAATATATTCTGTTATACGTGCACTAATGCACTGAAATATACCGCATTAAACATGCACTGAAATATACTGCATTAAATGTGCAGTAATGTACAGAAATATACTGCGTAAAATGTGCAGTAACGCATTGAAATATACTGTATTAAATGTACACCATCGCACTCAAATATAGTGTGTAAATTGTTCAGTAACTCACTGAAATATACTGCATTAAAAACGGCATGTAATGCACTGAAATATACTGCATTAAAAGTGCAGTAACGCACAGAAATATACTGTGTTAAATGTGCAATAATGCACAGAAATATACTATGTTAAACGTGCAGGAATGCGCTCAAATATACTGCCTTAAATGGCATGTAACACACTGAAATATACTGCATTAAAGTTGCAGTAACGCATTAAAATATACTGCGTTAAACATGCACCATCGCACTGAAATATACAGCATTAAACATGCACCAACGCACTGAAATATACTGCGTTAAACGTGCAGTAACGGACTAAAATATTCTGCGTTACACGGCATGTAACACACTGAAATATTCTGTGTTAAATGTGCACCATCGCACTGAAATATACTGCACTAAACGTGCATCAATGCACTGAATAATACTGAGTTAAACGTGCAGTAATGCACAGAAATATACAGCATTAAACGTGCACCAATGCACTGAAATGTACTGCGTTAAACGTGTAGTAACGCACTGAAATATTCTGCGGTAAACGTGCACCATCACACTGAAGTATACTGCAATAAACGTGCACCAACACACTGAAATATAGAGTTAAACACGCAGTAATGTACAGAAATATATTGCGTTAAACATGCAGTAACACACTGAAGTATTCTGCGTTAAACATGCACCATCGCACTAAAATATACTGCGTCAAACATGCACTAATGCACTGAAATATACGGCATTAAACGGCATGTAACGTGCTGAAATATACTGTGTTAAATGTGCAGTAACGCACAGAAATATACTGCGTTAAACATGCCCTAACACATTAAAATATACTGCATTAAATGGCAAGCAACGCGCTGAAATATACAGCGTTAAATGTGGACCAACGCACTGAAATATACTACATTAAACGTGCAGTAACGCAAAGAATTATACTGCGTTAAACATGCAGTAATGCACTGAAATATTCTGCGTTAAATGTGCACCATTGCACTGAAATATACTGCCATAAACGTGCACCAGCACACTAAAATATAGTGCGTTAAACGTGCAGTAACGTACAGAAATATACTATGTTAAACGTGCAGTAATGCACTGCAATATTCTGCATTAAACATGCACCATAGCACTGAAATATACTGCCTTAAATGTGTAGTAACGCACAGAAATATACTGTGTTAAACATGCACTAATGCACTGAAATACACTGCATTAAATGGCGTGTAACGCGTTGAAATTTACTGCATTAAACGTGCAGTAACACACAGAAATATACTGTGTTAAACATGCACTAATACACTGAAATATACTGCATTAAATGTGCAGTAATTCACGGAAACATACTGCTTTAAACATGCACTAACGCATTGAAATATACTGCATTAAACATGCCTTAACACACTATATACTGCATTACATGACGTGCAATGCACTGAAATATACTGCGTTAAACATGGACCAACGCAAAGAATTATACTGCGTTAAACGTGCAGTAATGCACTGAAATATTCTGCGGTAAACGTGCACCATTGCACTGAAATGTACTGCCATAAACGTGCACCAGCGCACTGAAATATACTGCGTTAAACGTGCACTAAAGCACTAAAATATACTGCATTAAACGACATGTAATGCACTGAAATATACTGCATTAAACATCGACCAACGCACTGAAATATACTGCGTTAAACTTCAGTAACTCAAAGAATTATACTGCATTAAACGTGCAGTAATGCACTGAAATATACTGTGTTAAATGTGCAATAATGCACTGAAATATTCTGTGTTAAATGGCACGTAACGCACAAAAATATACTACGTTAAACGTGCAGCAAGGCACTGAAATGTACTATATTAAATGTGCACTAACACAGTGAAATATTCTGTGTTAAACTGCACATAATGCAGGGAAATATACTGAGTTAAAAGCGCAGTAATGCACAGAAATATACTGCATTAAACGAGCAGGAATGCGCTGAAATATACTGCGTTAAATGGCACGTAACGCACTGAAATATACTGCATTAAACTTGCAGTAACGCATTAAAATATACTGCGTTAAACATGCACCATCGCACTGAAATATACAGCATTAAACATGCACCAACGCACTGAAATATACTGCGTTAAACGTGCAGTAACGGACTAAAATATTCTGCGTTACACGGCATGTAACACACTGAAATATTCTGTGTTAAATGTGCACCATCGCACTGAAATATACTGCACTAAACGTGCATCAATGCACTGAATAATACTGAGTTAAACGTGCAGTAATGCACAGAAATATACAGCATTAAACGTGCACCAATGCACTGAAATGTACTGCGTTAAACGTGCAGTAACGCACTGAAATATTCTGCGGTAAACGTGCACCATCACACTGAAGTATACTGCAATAAACGTGCACCAACACACTGAAATATAGAGTTAAACACGCAGTAATGTACAGAAATATATTGCGTTAAACATGCAGTAACACACTGAAGTATTCTGCGTTAAACATGCACCATCGCACTAAAATATACTGCGTCAAACATGCACTAATGCACTGAAATATACGGCATTAAACGGCATGTAACGTGCTGAAATATACTGTGTTAAATGTGCAGTAACGCACAGAAATATACTGCGTTAAACATGCCCTAACACATTAAAATATACTGCATTAAATGGCAAGCAACGCGCTGAAATATACAGCGTTAAATGTGGACCAACGCACTGAAATATACTACATTAAACGTGCAGTAACGCAAAGAATTATACTGCGTTAAACATGCAGTAATGCACTGAAATATTCTGCGTTAAATGTGCACCATTGCACTGAAATATACTGCCATAAACGTGCACCAGCACACTAAAATATAGTGCGTTAAACGTGCAGTAACGTACAGAAATATACTATGTTAAACGTGCAGTAATGCACTGCAATATTCTGCATTAAACATGCACCATAGCACTGAAATATACTGCCTTAAATGTGTAGTAACGCACAGAAATATACTGTGTTAAACATGCACTAATGCACTGAAATACACTGCATTAAATGGCGTGTAACGCGTTGAAATTTACTGCATTAAACGTGCAGTAACACACAGAAATATACTGTGTTAAACATGCACTAATACACTGAAATATACTGCATTAAATGTGCAGTAATTCACGGAAACATACTGCTTTAAACATGCACTAACGCATTGAAATATACTGCATTAAACATGCCTTAACACACTATATACTGCATTACATGACGTGCAATGCACTGAAATATACTGCGTTAAACATGGACCAACGCAAAGAATTATACTGCGTTAAACGTGCAGTAATGCACTGAAATATTCTGCGGTAAACGTGCACCATTGCACTGAAATGTACTGCCATAAACGTGCACCAGCGCACTGAAATATACTGCGTTAAACGTGCACTAATGCACTAAAATATACTGCATTAAACGACATGTAATGCACTGAAATATACTGCATTAAACATCGACCAACGCACTGAAATATACTGCGTTAAACTTCAGTAACTCAAAGAATTATACTGCATTAAACGTGCAGTAATGCACTGAAATATACTGTGTTAAATGTGCAATAATGCACTGAAATATTCTGTGTTAAATGGCACGTAACGCACAAAAATATACTACGTTAAACGTGCAGCAAGGCACTGAAATGTACTATATTAAATGTGCACTAACACAGTGAAATATTCTGTGTTAAACTGCACATAATGCAGGGAAATATACTGAGTTAAAAGCGCAGTAATGCACAGAAATATACTGCATTAAACGAGCAGGAATGCGCTGAAATATACTGCGTTAAATGGCACGTAACGCACTGAAATATACTGCATTAAACTTGCAGTAACACATTGAAATATACTGCGTTAAACATGCACCATCACACTGAAATATATAGCATTAAACGTGCAGCAATGCACTGAAATATACTGCGTTAAACGTGCAGTAATGCACTGGAATATTCTGCGTTACACGGTATGTAATACACTGAAATATTCTGTGTTAAACATGCACCATGGCACTGAAATATACTGCATTGAACGTGCATCAATGCACTGAATAATACTGAGTTAAACGTGCAGTAATACACAGAAATATACTGTGTTAAACATGCAGTAATGCACAGAAACATACTGTGTTAAACGTGCAGTAATGCACTAAAATATTCTGTGTTAAACGCGCACCATCGCACTGAAATGTACTGCATTAAACGTGCACCGACGCATTGAATAATAAAGTGTTAAACATGCAGTAATGCACAGAAATATACTGTTAAACATGCACTAATGCACTGAAATATACTGCGTTAAATGGCATGCAACGCACTGAAATATACTGCATTAAACATGCACTGATGCACTGAAATATACTGCGTTAAACATGCAGTAATGCAAAGAATTATGCTGCATTAAACATGCAGTATCGCACTGAAATATACTGCAATAAACGTGCATTAATGCACTGAAATATACTGCGTTAAATGTGCAATAATGCACATAAATATATTGCATTAAATGTGCAGTAACACACTGAAATAAATTCTGTTAAATGTGCACTAATGCACTGAAATATACTGCATTCAATATGCACCAACGCACTGAAATATACTGCATTAAATGTACAGAAATGCACTGCATAAAAACGTGCAGTAACGCACTGAAATATACTGCGTAAAACGTGCACTAACTCACTGAAATATACTGCATTAAACAGCACGTAATGCACTAAAATATACTGCATTAAAAGTGCAGTAACGCACAGAAATATACTGCGTTAAATGTGCACTAATGCGCTGAAATATACTGCGTTAAACATGCAATAACGCAAAGAATTATACTGCGCTAAATGTGCAGTAACGCACTGAAATATTCTGTGTTAAACGTGCACCATCGCACTGAAATATACTGCATTAAATGTGCGCCAACGCACTGAATAGTACTGAATTAAACGTGCAGTAACACACAGAAACATACTGCGTTAAACGTGCAGTAATGCACAGAAATTTATTGCCTTAAAAGGCCCTTAACGTGCTGAAATTGTCAGAGCTGGTCTCAGCCCTTCTTTATCTGAGCTTGCAGCTCAGCTGTCGGCTAATTGCCAGCTCCTATCTCTCCACAGTGACTCACCTGTTGATGATATCCTGCTCATCAGTCCTGCCTACTTAAGCTGGCCAGCCCAGATCTCTGTCTTGGTCACATCTCTAGAGACGCTCTCCTGTGTTCCTGTTAAAGACTTGCTTGGCTGACATTTCTTCTGGCTCCAGATCCTGTTTGCTGTTCTAATACGCTCATCTCTGGCTCCCTGACGTTTTGGCTTGTCTAACTATCCGTTCCATTTCCTGAACTCTAGCTATGTTTTGACTACATTTACTCTGTTTACCTTTTTTTTATTATTATTAAACAAGTGAGATTTAACTGTACTTCTGTCTCAGTCTGATTCATGGTTTCTGACAGAAATATACTGCATTAAACTTGCATTAAAGCACTGAAATATACTGCGTTAAACGTGGACCAACACACTGAAATATACTGCGTTAAACGTACAGTAACATAAAGAATTATACTGCGTGAAACATGCAGTAACACACTGAAATATACTGCGTTAAACGTGCAGTAACACACTGACATATGCTGTGGTAAACGTGCACTAATGCAATGAAAAATTCTGTGTTAAACAGCACATAATGCAGAGAAATATACTGTGTTAAACATGTAGTAACTGTGTTAAACATGCACTAATGCACTGAAATATACTGCATTAAATGGCGTGTAACACGTTGAAATATACTGCATTAAATGTGCAGTAATTCACTGAATCATACTGCTTTAAACTTGCATTAACGCACATAAATACACTGAGTTAAACATGCAGTAATGCACTGAAATATACTGCATTAAACGTGCACTAACGCACAGAAAAATACAGCATTAAACGTGCAATAACGCACAAATATATTGCTTGAACCGTGCTCTAACGCACTGAAATATACTGCATTGAACGGCATGTAACGCACTGAAATATACTTCTTTAAATGTGCAGTAACACAGAGAAATATACTACCTTAAATGTGCACTAACACACTGAAATATACTGCAGTAAACCTGCCCTGACAAAATAAACTGACACAAATGTAAAAATGAATGGTCACTACACTCACATTGACTGAAATATCACTAGATTCATACTAAAGTAAAAATTAATGGTCACACTATACTCACACTGACTGAACTAATGATAGATTCACACTATCAAGTGACACTGAAGTAAAAATGAATGGTCGCACTACACTCACACTGAACTATCACTAGATTCACACTAAACCTAATCGTTACATAGTTAGTCAGGTTGAAAGAAGACCCAAGTCCATCTAGTTCAACCAATAAAAAAAAAAAAATCATACAATCCCATACACAATCCTATACCCACAGCTGATCCAGAGGAAGGTGAAAAACTCCAGCAAAGCATGATCCAATTGGCTAAAGCAGGGGAGAAAATTCCTTCCTGATCCCCCGAGAGGCAATCGGATTTGTCTGGATCAACTTTACCCATGTTAGTAGGTAGTGCTAGTTAATCTTAGTACCCAGTTATATTATGTACATTTAGAAAAAAATCCAGGCCTTTTTAAAGCAATCTACTGAGCTGGCCAGAACCACCTCTGGAGGGAGTCTATTCCATATTTTCACAGCTCTTACCGTGAAGAAACCTTTCCGTATTTGGAGATGAAATCTTTTTTCCTCTAGAAGCAAAGAGTGCCCCCTTGTCCTCTATGATGACCTTAAAGTGAAAAACTCAACACCAAGTTCACTATATGGAACCCTTATGTATTTGAACGTGTTAATCATATCCCCTTCATCTACTCTTCTCAAGAGAGAATAAATTCAGTTCCTCTAATCTTTCCTCATAGCTGAACTCCTCCATGCCTCTTATCTGTCTGGTTGCTCTCCTCTGCACTTTCTCCAGTTCCCCAATATGCTTTCTGAGAACTGGTGCCCAAAACCTAACTGCATATTCCAGATGAGGCCTTACTGATGATTTGTACAGGGACAAAATTATATCTTTCTCTCTGGAGTCCATACCTCTCTTAATACAAGAAAGAAAGTGAAATATACAAGTAAATATTGCGCTGTCCAAACATGGAAAAAATAGCAGCCAGCACAGCAGTGATTTAATTTGCAAAAGTGTAGAGTAGTAAAATGAAGTGCAGCTCTAAATTGAAATTATGTCTAAAATTAGTGTACAATTAATTTGAATACAATGTACAAAAATAAAGATTTGTCTCTATTTTTGTACATTGTATTCAAATTAATTGTACACTAATTTTAGTTATAAGTTTAATTTAGCGTTGCACTTTACTTTACTATTCCCCTGTCATTATACTGCAGCAGGTCGGCTCTCCTGCGCAAACCGCCGTAGGTGTGTGTGGGAGTGTGCCCACGAGTCCCGCAGACTAGATGTCCTCCAGCGACCCGCGATTGCGGTGTACAGAGGCAGAACGGGGAACTGCCTATGTAGACAAGGCAATTCCCCATTCTGCCTAGTGACATGTCAGAGATCTTCTGTTCCCAGTCATCGGGAAAGAGCGCAGCTACTGTGTCATCGTAGCCCGTACGCTCGTGAAACGCGTCGCATTCCAGTGACGTCACAGCTCCACGCCTGCCTTCCACCAGCGTCTCAGGCCTCGTCTTGGAATTCAACATCACCGCGGCCGGCTCGAGCGGTATTCCAACACAAGCCGAACGCACAGCAGACAGCAGGGACTCCTGTGACTGACCTGATGGACTTCCTTCATGGATCTTTTTACATGCCGCAATTTACCTCATAAAATGTGAGTTGCCTGTATAGTGATTCTTTAATAAAATTCTTTTAATACTGCACTTAGAGGCGCCTCCCCCTCCCTTGTGTTTTTCTCTGCAGATTCAGGAGCCTGGTTTCAGCTCCCCCTGGAAGGCAGCCCTCTGTGTGGACTTTTTACATTACACTATATTGCCTGCGTTTTAACATAGACTTTGTGGACCATACCAAATTTCATTTATTATCCAGTTTTTCACAGCCACAACAGTATAATGAGGTTACCGTTCTTTGCGCCTTTACTTGTATAATCGGGAAAAGCAATCTCTGTCATGTCCTAGGTAGCCCACCCCCTCTACAGTTAGAACTCACCCAGGGAACACACTTACCCCTTGAACGCCCCTAGCGTTAACCCCTTTTTTTACCAAAAATATGTAGAAGAATACATGTTGGCCTAAACTGATACAGGCATTTTTTTTTTTTAATTTGGGGATATTTATTATAGCAAAAAGTAAAAAATATTGTTTTTTTTTCAAAATTGTCGGTCTTTTTTTGTTTATAGCACAAAAAATAAAAACCGCAGAGGTGATCAAATACCACCAAAAATAAGCTCTATTTATGGGAAAAATGGACATAAATTTTGTTTGGGTACAACATCACATGGCCGTGCAATTATCAGTTAAAGCACAGCAGTGCCGTATCGCAAAAAAGGGCCTGGTCATTAAAGGGGCAAATCCTTCCGGAGCTGAGGTGGTTAAACAGTGCATTGAGGTTGGCTTGTAAGTTGGAGATATTTTGTAAGGACATTATTCCACTGCATAACTTGGTATCATTTGCAAACACTGAAAAGTTACTTTTAATCACAAACTCTATATCATTTATAAATATATTAAAAAAGTAAGGGGCCAAAAACTGAACCTTAGGATACACCACCAATAACCTTAGACCATTCAGATAAGAATCATTAACTACTACTCTCTTAATTCTATCTTTTAGCCAATTTTCTATCCATTTACAAACTGATCTTTCCAAGCGCCATGAGCTGTGTGTGGGGAACTGTGTCAAACGCTTTTTTAAAATCCAAGTATACTACGTCCACAGCCACCTCTCTGTCCAAGGTTTTACTTACCACCTCATAAAAAGAAATCAGGTTTGTTTGACAACTTCTGTCCTTCATGAATCCATGCTGTCTTTTGCTTAAAATGTTTTTTTCTAGCAAGAACTTGTCTATGTGGTCTTTTATTAAACTCTCCTGTATCTTCCCGACTATAGAAGTTAAACTAACAGGTCTATGGTTACTCGGTAAAGACTTTGATCCCTTATTAAATATGGGCACCATATTGGCCCTACACCAATCCAGTGGAACTATTGCAGTCATTAACAAGTCCCTAAAAATTAGAAACAATAGCTTTGAAATGACAGAGCTCAATTCTTTAAGGATCCATGGGTGTATGCTATATGGTCCAGGTCTTTCTAAATATTTATGGACCATATCACTTTTGAGCCATTGTGGATCATTTGGGACTGTGTCACTACCACCCCCATTATGGACTTGAGCTCCCCTGTGCTCCTATGTATACACAGAGTTAAAGAACGTATTTAATAAATTTGCCTTCCCCAGTCACCCACTCCAGATTATTTTGTAAGCAGGATAAGATGAAAAAAAAGGAGGAACAAAAGCCCAATAGAGATCCTTCTGAGTGTAGTGGTACATTTCAAAACAGTGTAGAGGTTTTTGAACATATATGTTATATGTATACATGTACTCACATTTGTGGAGTTGCTAGGTACCCAATGAGGGTTAAGCAGCATGACATTGAGCCTGTGGGGAGCATATGGCTGTTTACACGCAGACATTGATGGAAGGTTAGACTCAATCATGGGCACAGCATAAGGGGTTACAGGGGTCACCATTGCAACCCCACCCCTAGCTCCAGGGGGCCCCTGCAGCCTCCCTGTCATATTATCATATCCTCCACAAAGTCCAGCTCTGATATGCCCTAGGGCCCCACAGCCACACTCCAGTACTGGGCTTCTACTTTTCCTTCCACAGTCCACACCCCTCTGTTCATATTGGCTGGGGAGAAGCTGTGAGCCGTTTCCTGAATGGAGAGGAGCCCAAGGTGAGAACAACCCAGGATGGGGAAGTGTCTGTGCTATGTGCTGGCAACATGGAATGGTAACCGAGTTAAGAGGAGGAGAGTGCCGTCCTGTAGCCACGTTGGGGCCGATGTCACTGGTGAGGTATGACACTGCTCAGTGTCTTCTAGTCACTAACTGGGATTCTCTGTACCCCCCCCACCCGGAGATGTCCGCTTACCCCACTTCCCTGACAACTGGTGAAAAGACACACACCTCTGGGAGGTGACCTTCCCCAACACCCGCCAACACTGACAGAGAAACCTTCAGAAATTGCTAAAACAAATCCCTTAACACCTCCTGAGGAGGTGCAGGCTCCAGATTTCACTTTGCCCCCACATGTCTAAGTTGCACCCCCCCAAAGCCCCCTCACCACCCCCTCCACCCTGGATGCTAAGCCCCACTGCTGAGCTTCTTTCCCATTAGAGCACTCTATACTGTTCCTCCTCCGCAGGGCTGAAATCACATTCCTTTACAATACAGCCAGTCAGCCATGATCTGTACAGGGTGTATCTGCCTACTGCAACTAGTGTATACTGCCGTTCCGACCAGAGAATTTCACAGGTCAGAACAGAAACATAAAAGCCAGATACACCCTGTGAAGACTGACAGACTGTGTGTAAAGGAATGTGATTTCAGCCCTGTGTATTTTGGGGGGAGGAGCTCTGCCAAGTGACCTGCCAGGGGTCCCCGTCCTCTGATTCTCCAGCAGTAATCCCAGTCCTCTGATTCTCCAGCGGTGATCCCTGTCCTCTGATTCTCCAGCGGTGATCCCTTTCCTCTGATTTTCCAGGGGTGATCCCTGTTCTCTAATGTAAGGAGGAACTCTGGAAATGCTAAACTCTTAAGCCACTTTGAGTATCTTGGCGTGCGGTGGGTGTATCTGCACATACGGTGGAAGTGGTGGGTGGTAGTGGGGGGGGGGGGGCAGGTCAACTTTTGCATTGGGGCCCACAAGCTTCAAGCTACACCTCTAGACTCAATGTTTGTTTGGGTTGTTTGGATGATGCTGCACTGCACAAAGTTAGGATTCCAAAATTTTGAAGTGAAATGTAGCCGATGGTTGCCTACATTCCTGAATTGCTAGTACATGGAACAGAAGCCCTCATACATGGAACTTTGAATTGCAACAGGACTATTGCATAATGAATTGTAATTCTGAGTACTTTATATAAAAATATACAAAAAAATATTTATTATGTCACAAAATATAAAAACATACCATTATACAATAGTACTGTTGCCATTCAAATTCCAAATTATGAGGGTTTCTTTTCAAAGTTTGGATCCTGGTACACATTGGGGTTGATTTACTAAAGGCAAATTGTCTGTGCACTGCAAGTGCAGCTGCTCTAGATCTGAAGAGAACATGCAAGGAAAATAAAAAACAGCACTTTTGCTTGCACATGATTGGATGATGGAAAATCAGCAGAGCTTTCCCTCATTTCAGAGATTCACCTCAGATCTAGTGCAACTGCACTTGCAGTCCACAACCTATTTGCCTTCAGTAAATCAACCCCATTGACATACCGCCCACCACTGATGGTCAAGGACTGTAGCTGGTGAGTGTAGCTCCACCTATAGCATCCTCCATTTTGTTAAGGCTAGTACGCCTACTGCTACTTGGCGGTATCCAGGTCTTATTAAACAGTGTTCTATTCCCTGTCTAAGCAGCACTAGAGGCAGAGTAATAGAGATACAGTTATTGGGCAATAGGGATGAGCTTCGTGTTCGAGTCGAACCCATGTTCGACTCGAACATCGGCTGTTCGATCGTTCGCCGAATTGCGAACGTTATGGGCCGTTCGCGCTAAATTCGTGTGGCGCGTCACGGCCCATAATTCACTGCGGCATCGCAGTGCATTGCTGGCTGATGATTGGCCAAGCATGCACTATGACCCGCATGCTTGGCCAATCACAGCGCTGTCAGTAGAGAGAGCTGTAATTGGCCAAAGCCAGGGTGGCTTTGGCCAATTACGGCTCAGGGCATTTAGTACACACCCCACACTATATAAGGCCGCCTGCACGGCGGCCCTGTGTAGTGTGTGTTCCGGTGTGCTGAGAGATAGAGAGAGAGAGAGACAGTGTCATTTGATTTGAGTTAGATAGATTAGGCAGAACAGTCAGTCAGTTAGCTGCACTTACAGTGTATTGTGTATATATATGCATCCCAGGTGTTGCATATATATATATACACTGTATTCAGTTTAGCTAGATCCGTTCCTGTTATCTTCTATCTAGACTATTTACATTTAATGCAGTGCGTCCTGCTCACAGTGTTCAGCTAGATCCGTTCCTGTTATCTTCTAGACTATTTACATTTAGTGCAGTGCGTCCTGCTCACAGTGTTCAGCTAGATCCGTTCCTGCTATTTACATTTAGTGCAGTGCGTCCTGCTCACAGTGTTCAGCTAGATCCGTTCCTGTTAAATTCCTACTGACCGGCAGGCTTGTCTGGTTACAGTATATAAAGCTACCTGAAGAAAATTACAGGTGTTCTATTTGATCCTATTAGTACCACGGTCAGGCAGCTAGACTATTTACATTTAGTACAGTGTGTCCTGCTCACAGTGTTCAGCTAGATCCGTTCCTGTTAAATTCCTACTGACCGGCAGGCTTGTCTGGTTACAGTATATAAAGCTACCTGAAGAAAATTACAGGTGTTCTATTTGATCCTATTAGTACCACGGTCAGGCAGCTAGACTATTTACATTTAGTACAGTGTGTCCTGCTCACAGTGTTCAGCTAGATCCGTTCCTGTTATCTTCCTACTGACAGGCAGGCTTGTCTGGTTACAGTATATAAAGCTACCTGAAGAAAATTACAGGTGTTCTATTTGATCCTATTAGTACCACGGTCAGGCAGCTAGACTATTTACATTTAGTACAGTGTGTCCTGCTCACAGTGTTCAGCTAGATCCGTTCCTGTTAAATTCCTACTGACCGGCAGGCTTGTCTGGTTACAGTATATAAAGCTACCTGAAGAAAATTACAGGTGTTCTATTTGATCCTATTAGTACCACGGTCAGGCAGCTAGACTATTTACATTTAGTACAGTGTGTCCTGCTCACAGTGTTCAGCTAGATCCGTTCCTGTTATCTTCCTACTGACAGGCAGGCTTGTCTGGTTACAGTATATAAAGCTACCTGAAGAAAATTACAGGTGTTCTATTTGATCCTATTAGTACCACGGTCAGGCAGCTAGACTATTTACATTTAGTACAGTGCGTCCTGCTCACAGTGTACAGCTAGATCCGTTCCTGTTATCTTCCTACTGACAGGCAGGCTTGTCTGGTTACAGTATATAAAGCTACCTGAAGAAAATTACAGGTGTTCTATTTGATCCTATTAGTACCACGGTCAGGCAGCTAGACTATTTACATTTAGTACAGTGCGTCCTGCTCACAGTGTTCAGCTAGATCCGTTCCTGTTATCTTCCTACTGACAGGCAGGCTTGTCTGGTTACAGTATATAAAGCTACTTGAAGAAAATTACAGGTGTTCTATCCCAGCTTAGTGCAGCTACAGGCCATTAGTATGTCTGGAAGGCCAAGAAGGAGAGGCAGACAGTCACAAGCCAATAAGAGAGGGCAAGCAGGCTCTGTGTCTAGTGCTGGTCGTGGAGACGGTGCATCCTCATCAGCACGTGGCCATGGGACACGCTTGGCCTTTTTTTCGGCAGCTGGCCATGTTGAGCCGCAACATGCGGAAGACTTGGTCGAGTGGATGACCAAGCCGTCCTCATCCTCCTCATCCTCTCTCACCCATGCCCAGGGTGCTTTGTCTGGCAAAGCAGCGGCCTCTTCCCTCAGCTCAATGTCATCAGTGACTCCTTCCCTAGCTCCACCATGTCCTCATGAGGATTCCCTCGAACTGTTTGACCACAGTGTTGGGTACATGCTCCAGGAGGATGCCCAGCGTTTGGAAGGCTCTGATGACGATACTGAGCTCGATGAAGGCAGTAACATGAGCGCGGACAGAGGGGGTGCCCAAGAAGGACAGCAATCTGGCAGTCATGCTCCCCCTGCTGCAGCATACTGCCAGGTTTGCTCCAGTGATGAGGAGGGAGGGGATGATGAGGTCACTGACTCAACGTGGGTGCCTGATAGGAGAGAGGAGGAGGAGGAGGAGGAGGAGGAGGAGGAGGAGGAGGAGGAGGAGGAGGCGGCAGCACATCACCAACGAGGCAGGATGCCCTCCAGGGGCCAGCCTAAGGGCAGCACATTGACTGCATCACACCCCAAAGCTCCACATGTGCAGGGCGCTGCAGTCTCTGCGCGTTATTCAAAAAGTTCTTTGGTGTGGGCCTTTTTTGAGACGAGTGCATCAGATCGCACCGCTGCTATTTGCAACATATGTCTCAAGCGTATCTCGCGTGGCCAAAATATCTCCCGCTTGGGTACCACATGCTTGACCAGACATATGTTGACCTGCCATGCAGTTCGTTGGCAAGCGTATCTAAAAGACCCACACCAAAGAACAAAGAGGATCTCTCCTTGCTCCTCATCAGCTGAGATTTCCAACCCCACTAGACCTTCAGTCCTCTCTGAGACCTACAGTGAGAGGAATGAAGGTGTAGAATTAGGTGTGTCACAGCCAAGTACTTGTGGGCAATCTGCTTTTGGTACACCGACGTCAGATTGTACCAGGCAAATTTCCCTGCCCCAGCTGCTGCACCGCCGAAAGAAGTTTGCTCCCAGCCATCCACATGCCCAGCGGTTGAATGCTAGCTTGGCAAAATTGCTAGCACTTCAACTGCTGCCTTTTCAGTTGGTAGACTCTGCCCCCTTCCGTGAGTTTGTGGAATGTGCGGTTCCTCAGTGGCAGGTACCCAAACGCCACTTTTTCTCACGGAAGGCGATTCCGGCTCTCTACCGGCATGTGGAAGGCAATGTCCATGCCTCGCTGGACAGGGCGGTCAGCGGTAAGGTGCATATTACCGCTGACTCATGGTCCAGCAGGCATGGACAGGGACGTTACCTAAGTTTCACGGCGCATTGGGTGACTCTGCTGGCAGCTGGGAAGGATGCAGGACAAGGTGCAGTAGTGTTGGAGGTTGTTCCGCCACCACGCCTCCAAAATGCTGATTGTGACACACCTCTCTCCTCCACCCCCTCCTCTTCTTCTTCCTCCATGGCCTCTTCCTCGGAACCAGCGGTGCTCCGTAGGCGTTCAAGGGGCTACGCAAGTACGCAGGCCAAAAGATGCCATGCGGTGCTTGAGCTGGTGTGCTTGGGGGACAGGAGCCACACTGGGGCAGAGGTTCTGTCAGCTCTGCAGGGGCAGGTTCAGAGGTGGTTGACGCCACGCCAACTTAAGGCAGGAATGGTGGTTTGCGACAATGGCACCAACCTCCTCTCTGCCCTCCGACAGGGACAAATGACCCATGTGCCCTGTTTGGCTCACGTCCTTAACTTGGTGGTGCAGCGGTTCTTGGGCAGGTACCCGGGCTTACAGGATGTCCTGAGGCAGGCCAGGAAAGTCTGTGTGCATTTCCGCCGGTCATATAATGCCAGTGCTCGGCTGACGGACCTCCAAAAGGAGTTTAACCTGCCCAAGAACCGCCTAATCTGTGACATGCCCACCAGGTGGAACTCAACGTTGGCCATGCTGCAGCGGCTGCACACGCAGCAGAGGGCCATCAATGAGTACCTGTGCGACTATGGCACCAGGACAGGGTCAGGGGAGCTTGGTTTTTTTTCCCCACGCCAGTGGGCCATGATCAGGGATGCATGCACTGTCCTGTCACCATTCGAGGAGGCCACGAGGATGGTGAGCAGTGACAGTGCATGCATCAGTGACACTGTCCCCCTTGTCCACCTGTTGGAGCACACGCTGCGTGGAATAATGGACAGGGCACTTGAGGCAGAACAGAGGCAGGAAGAGGAGGACTTCCTTAGCTCTCAAGGCCCCCTTTATCCAGACAGTGTTCCTGCGTGCCCGCCGATCACACAGGAAGAGGACGAGGAGGAAGAGGAGGAGGAGGAAGATTGTGTCAGTATGGAGGTGGAGCCTGGCACTCAGCATCAGCAGCAGTCTTTAAGGGATCAGTCCCAAGAAACACATGGACTTGTACGTGGCTGGGAGGAGGTGGCTGCGGACCATGTCGTTCTTAGTGACCCAGAGGACTCCGGACCGAATGCCTCAGCAAACCTACGCTGCATGGCCTCCCTGATCCTGCAAAGCCTGCGTAAGGATCCTCGTATTCGTGGTATCAAGGAGAAGGACCAATACTGGCTGGCAACCCTCCTTGATCCACGTTACAAGGGTAAGGTTGCGGACCTTATCTTGCCATCGCAGAGGGAGCAGAGGATGAAACATCTTCGGGAGGCCTTGCAGAAAGGTCTGTGCAACGCGTTCCCAGAGACTGGGAGGTTACAAACTCCTGTTTCTGGACAACGTGTTGCTGAGGCTTCGGTCAGTCAAAGAAGGAGCGGTGGAGAAGGTGGCCGTCTGACCGATGCGTTCAGACAATTTTTTGGTCCGCAGCCCCAAGGTATGATCGGTTCCAGCAACCATCGCCAGCGTCTGTTTTACATGGTGCAGGAATACCTAGGGGCAAGATCAGACTTGGACACCTTTCCCACCGAAAATCCTCTGGGTTACTGGGTCTTGAGGATGGATCACTGGCCAGAGCTTGCACAGTATGCAATTGAGCTACTGGCCTGTCCTGCATCCAGCGTTCTTTCGGAACGCACATTCAGTGCTGCTGGAGGCGTGGTAACCGATCACAGGGTGCGTCTGTCCACCGACTCGGTCGATCGGCTGACCTTCATAAAAATGAATGAGTCTTGGATCACCACCAGCTACCAAGCACCTGATGCTGATGTAACCGAATAATTTTTTTTGAAATCTCAGATCCCTTCAAAGACTGCCTATGCTGATGCTGAGTGACTATCCCTGAGTAATTATCCTCTTCCTCCTCAATCATCACGCTGATAGCTTGTAAGAACATTTTTGGTTCTGGGCGCCACCACCAGTGCCTAAGGCACAATTTTTCAGCCCCTGTTTAACAGGGGCGTGTAATTACAATTTTTGATGTAATACTTTGCAGCAGGGCTCGTTCCTGCATTCCAACTAGAGTGTCTGTGAGGGGTTGCAGTGTTGTGGCACCAGCACCAGTGCCTAGGGCCCAATTTTTCTGCCCCTGTCTAACAGGGGCGTGTAATTACAATTTTTGATGCAATACTTTGCAGCAGGGCTCGTTCCTGCGTTCCAACTAGAGTGTCTGTGAGGGGTTGCAGTGTTGTGGCACCAGCACCAGTGCCTAAGGCCCAATTTTTCTGCCCCTGTCTAACAGGGGCGTGTAATTACAATTTTTGATGCAATACTTTGCAGTAGGGCTCGTTCCTGCGTTCCAACTAGAGTGTCTGTGAGGGGTTGCAGTGTTGTGGCACCAGCACCAGTGCCTAAGGCCCAATTTTTCTGCCCCTGTCTAACAGGGGCGTGTAATTACAATTTTTGAAGCAATCATTTGCAGCAGGGCTCGTTCCTGCGTTCCAACTAGAGTGTCTGTGAGGGGTTGCAGTGTTGTGGCACCAGCACCAGTGCCTAAGGCCCAATTTTTCTGCCCCTGTCTAACAGGGGCGTGTAATTACAATTTTTGAAGCAATAATTTGCAGCAGGGCTCGTTCCTGCGTTCCAACTAGAGTGTCTGTGAGGGGTTGCAGTGTTGTGGCACCAGCACCAGTGCCTAAGGCCTAATTTTTCAGCTGCTGTTCAACAGGGGCATGTAATTACAATTCTTGATCTAATATTTCACAGCAGGGCCCTGTGAGGGCTTACAGTGTTGTGGCCACAGCAACACCTAAGGCCCAAATTTCTGCTGAGTATATAGGGCAGGACCCTACTTTCAAACATCTAACTTACAAACGACTCCTACTTGCAAACGGAAGGAGACAACAGGAAGTGAGATGAAATCTACCCCTAGGAAGGGAAATTCTCTCCTGTAAGAGTTAATATGGGAAAACAAGTTCTCCTTTCCACTGATGCTTTCCAATCCTTGTTCCACAAAAAAACCCAAATTTTCAAAAAACATTTTTCATTGGGACAAAAAAGTGAGGTGAAATCTTCTGAAGAGGAGGAAAGACAGCAAAACAAATGTCACAGGGGTGATAACCCTTCCCTATGTTTTCCAAAAAGCTTAGAAAAGATTTTTTGGCTGGAGCTAAACACGTTAAAAATGTTCAAAATTACAAACAGATTCTACTTAACAACAAACCTACAGTCCCTGTCTTGTTTGCACCGCCTGTATACTGCTGTTCAGAGTATATAGGGCCTGGTGGCCCCACACCTTTCCTTATTTTAATTTGGGTGCGGGGTTCCCCTTAATATCCATACAAGACCCAAAGGGACTGGTAATGGACTGGGGGGTACCCATGCCGTTTGTCTCACTGATTTTCATCCATATTGCCATGACCCGACATGACATTAAACCCGCAAGCAGTTTTAAATGAGATTTTTTCCTTTAAAAATGACATTTGGTGCAGGGACTGTTCTAAACATGGGAAACACGCGTCACTTTACAGGCATACTATAGACACCCCCCAGGTACGATATTTAAAGGAATATTTCACTTTTTTTTTTTTACTTTAAGCATCATTAAAATCACTGCTCCCGAAAAAACGGCCGTTTTTAAAAGTTTTTTTTGCATTGATACATGTCCCCTGGGGTAGGACCCGGGTCCCCAAACCCTTTTTAGGACAATACCATGCAAATTAGCCTTTAAAATGAGCACTTTTGATTTCGAACGTTCGAGTCCCATAGACGTCAATGGGGTTCTAACGTTCGTGCGAACTTTCGGTCCGTTTGCGGGTTCTGGTGCGAACCGAACCGGGGGGTGTTCGGCTCATCCCTATTGGGCAACAACTGGGAACATGGTTATCAGGATTAAAATACTAGGTGTCAGATACAGGAATAGGGTACTCTTTAGA
This sequence comes from Aquarana catesbeiana, assembly GCF_042186555.1. Taxonomy (NCBI): domain Eukaryota; kingdom Metazoa; phylum Chordata; class Amphibia; order Anura; family Ranidae; genus Aquarana; species Aquarana catesbeiana. The sequence goes on along the minus strand of NC_133327.1, from coordinate 42,268,841 downwards.
ACCTCACGCACAATTCATCATGGTCATTGCACCGGGACTGAAAGATAGAAAAAATTCTGAGATGTCACCAGGACAGGAGGTGAGGGGGGTGCGCGCTGGCTTGTTATCCCTCTCTCCTTCCTGGAACTTACACGCGCAGACTTCTCCACCCCTACATGGACAACAGCTGGAATCTCAAAAATGGAGGACTTATACGATAAGGGTGTCTTGCACACATTTCAGGGCCTCGACTCGCAATTCCAGATCCCTAACCGTGATTTCTACAAAGAACTCTACAAAGATATATGTATATATGTATATACGTATATGTATGTATGTAGGCTGATCTGCTCCCTGCCTCACCCTGGAGCTGGAAGCCAAGCACTACTGGATCAAATGTTGGATGTTGCTTATTTGAACATGCTTTCCCTCTATATGACATACACTATATTGTCAAAAGTATTGGGACGCCTGCCTTTACATGCACATGAATTTTAATGGCATTCTGAACTATAATGGCCAGTCTTAATCCATAGGGTTCAATATTGAGTTGGCCCACCCTTTGCAGCTATAAAAGCTTCAACTTTTCTGGCAAGGCTGTACACAAGGTTTAGGAGTGTGTCTATTGGGAATGTTCGAGCATTCTTCCAGAAGAACATTTGTGAGGTCAGGCACTGATGTTGGATGAGAAGGCCTGGCTCACAGTCTCCGCTTTCATTTATCCCAAAGGTGTTCTATCAGGTTGAGGTCAGGACCCCAAACTCGCTCATCCATGTCTTTATGGACCTTGCTTTGTACACTGGTACACAGTCATGTTGGAACAGGAAAGGGCCATTCCCCAAACTGTTCCTACAAAGTTAAGAGCATGAAATTGGACCAGTGCCCAAAGCAAGGTCCATAAAGACAGGGAAGAGGGAGTTTGAGATGGAGGAACTTGAATGGCCTGCACAGAGTACTGACCTCAACCCGATAGAACAACTTTGGGATGAATTAGAGTGCAGACTGCAAGCCAGGCCTTCTCGTCCAACATCAGCGCCTGACTTCACAAATGCGCTTTAGGAACAATGGCCAAACATTCCCATAGAAACACTCTTAAACCATGAGGATAGACTTCCAGAACAGTTAAACCTGTTATAGCTGCAAAGGGTTGGCCAATTTAATATTGAACCCTACGGCTTGTTCTGCTCTTGCTTAGAATAAGTTCTCCTTTGTAACATGTTACATGTTGCACACATATTTAGGGTGTAACATGTTACAGTACAGCACATGCCCACACGCCCCTCATCCCCTCCTCCCCATGACAGCAGGCGGGGGACCTTCTCCTGTCATCTACTGCCACGATACAAAAACAGCATGGCTATGTAGGGCTCCACCCCCACACAGCAATGTCACTCATTCACAGCTTCCTGTAAATTAATGAACCACGAGGGTGCTGGTGAGCGCTGTCATTGTTCATTGATTCTTCCTGCAGTTCAGTAACTGTCTGCCAGTACAGGAGGTACAGACAGACAGCTTACTCAGAGTCTGCAAGTTCTTGGCATTGCATCTGTGATATGCTGATCATGGGGGCAATGCTTTACAGGCTGCAGTGTTTAAAAAAATAATAAATGCACTTTTTTTTTTTTAACCTGCAAAAAAGATGCACATTTATTTTATGAGCGGATTTAACCCTTTTTCAGCCGCCAGCGGGGGTTAAAACCGCACCTCTAGTGGCCGAATACAGCCGCAAAAATGACGGTAAAACAGTGCTAAAAATAGCGCTGTTTTACCGCCGACGCCCCCACTGCCCCCCAGTGTGAAAGGGGCCTTACTGATTAGTGATTACATGCTTCTATGAAGATGATATACACTATCAAGATCTATTCAGATTTTTTGTTACAATATTTTTGTTACAATATTTCAATGTGTTGAATTAAAGTGATATATTGTAATTTTCTTTAAATATTTAGTTCTGCTCAGTTTATATAAAAATCCATACCTCCATGCCTACAGTGTCTGCTGTAAAGATATAATATATTCTCACAATGTTGAATTTCTCAGGACTTACTCACTCACGTGGTGAAAACTGGAAGGTAATGAGAAGATTTACACTGGCAACCTTACGTGATTTAGGGATGGGGAAAAGTTCTATTGAAGAGAAAATTATTGAAGAATGTTCTTACGTAATTAAAAGTTTTGAATCTTTAAAAGGTAACATTTGAATGATTACAACAGGGACAATTCAATTTCCAAGACCAGCATTACATGTTTTTGACATTTGGTTTAAATTTTCATTACAGGAAAGCCATTTGATAACACAATGATGATAAATTCTGCAGTGGCTAATATCATTGTTTCAGTATTACTTGGACATCGAATGGACTACAAAGACCTGCAATTTAAGAGGCTTATGACTTTGACGAATGAAAACATTAGACTTTTGGGAAGTTCAATGGTTGGGGTAATATATATTTCCTATTTTCTACAATTTTAATTTAGCATAACTTTTCACATAACAAAAGTGTTTCCCAAGGTGTAGGACATGTACCTCTGTAATGATCACCCCTAAACCTTTGACGATTACTAGTCATTGCTCAGTAGAGAGGGGCCAAACACCCCCGTGTTCAGTTTGCAGCAGAACTCCAGAACAGGGGAAAAGTTCTGCCCCAAACCCCGTTGAAGTCTATGGGAGCCGAACATGAGAAATCAAAAGTCCCCATTTTGAAGGCCTATATGCAAGTAATTGGCCATAAAAAGGCTATGGGGGCCCGGGTACTGCCCTGGGGGACATGTATCATTGCAAAAAAATTTTTAACCATATCCCTGCGGCCCATTGTAAAATCTCTTCCCTCTGGGCAGTCATCATACAACATCCGGCTATTCTTGCTGCTCATGCGCACCCCTGGGGACACACAGCACGGCGATCAGGGTTAAGGCATGTTCCTCGGGACACAGCCCATCCCCGATCAGGGTAAAGAGCCAATGAAAATTTTTTTTACCACGTGACTGGCTGTGTCCAATCACAGCTGGTCACATGTAATGTCCTCGTTCTGGCTGCTCATGTACGCCCCGGGGGCATGCAGCACAGTGATCGGGGATGAGGTGTGTCCCTTGGAGATAGCCCATCCCCGATGAGGGTAAAGAGCCAATGAAATTGGCTCTTTATCATGTGACCATCTGTGTCCAATCACAGCTGGTCACAATTGTCAGCAAACGGCATAACTCAACGTTACTTGGTTCTCCTCCTCACACACTGATACAGTGTGTGAGGCATTTTACATTGTTCTGCTGCTCCAGGGCCTTCTCAGATGTGATAGGCAGTCAGGTAATTATATGTGTAATTTATACTCCTAGAATGATTGAAGGTGCTACTTGGATGTTGGGCCTCTATATGTGGCCAGGCTGTGTAAAAGTCTCACACATGTGGTATCACCATACTCAGGAGGAGTAGCAGAATGTATTTTGGGGGGTAATTTTAGCTATGTATATGCTATGTGCTAGAAATATCTTATAAATTGGCAACTTGGTAAAAAAATTTTTTCATTTTCTTTCCACGTTTTCCAAAAACGTATGGGAAAAAAATGGCATGTTCAAAAAATTGTGCTTCTTAGAATATAAGCTGGAGTGTTTGCTTTCCAAAATGGGGCAATTTTGTGGGCGTCTTCATTGTCCTAGTGCTCCAGGGCCTTCAAAGGTGTGATAGGTAGACAGGAAATTATATGTGTAATTTATGCTCCTAGAACGCCTGACAGTGCTCCCTGCATGATGGGCCTCTGTATGTTTCCAAGCTGTGTAAAAGTCTCATATGTGGCATCGCCATACTCAGGACGAGTAGCAGAATGTATTGTAGGTATGCCTATGCCATGTGTAAGTAATACTGTTAATATGACAATTTTGTTTAAAAAATAAATAAATAAATTCTTAATTTTCCCAAAAATTGTGGGAAAAAATTACAAATTAATATATACAACGAAAAATACTATGTATTCATGAATAAATAAATAACAATGTTCTTATTTGATAAAATAGTAAAAATTGAGAGAGAGCTGCGATGTGGAAGGAAATACTACAATAGTAAAGGAGAATCCGCGTATAAAATGTACCATCCATCGTGTGATATACCTCCCATCCAGTCGTCTCTCTCTATATAGACTTACCACAACATACAGACCAGTTTTGGCTTTTCAAGGCTCTGATGAAGAGGAAAACCCCTCGAAATGCGTTAACCATTTATTCATTTTATCCCTTGTATGGGCATCAATTTTTACTATTTTATCAAATGAGAACATTGTTATTTATTTATTCATGAATACGTAGTATTTTTCTTTGTATATACTAACTTGTTTAGAATAAACTTTTTTATCTGGATTCATGCATCAGACCACGCGCCTTTCTTCTTCTTTCGTACATAGCCTCTTGGACTTCCCCTAGTCAGCCTAGGCAGCGGGGCATGCATGATCACTCTATATTTATATCATCAGGAAATACTACCACCTTTTACTAAGGCCCTCCGCACTAGCGCAGGAGAATATCTTTTCTGTTTAAACCTATACAGTTTGACCAGCTCACCTTTATAAAAAATTAACCAGCTCTAGATAATAAGTACCACACCCTTGCAGCTGATGCTAATGATTAAGGTAGAACTAAAGGCAACATGTAATTTTTTTTTTCCATTTTAGATTTTGTGTTTAGAGTAAGAAGAGTTAAAACCCCTGTTGTTTTTTTGTTTGCTATCTGTGTCCTATTGGGGAGATTTCCTTTCAATTCCTGTGCCATAGCCAAACAGTAGGTAGAGGAAATCCCTACTAAATGAGGGAATTACCTGGCTGTCACTAGAGTCACCAGAACTATTGTCCCCTTTCAAGATTTCCCATCGATTTTTTTTCTCATGACAACACAAAATTTTGAGATTTTCCTTCACTTTCACCCTGGTTGATAATGGTCACCAGAACAAATAGAGAGAGAGCAAATCTCCCAAATAGGGACATGGCAGCAGTAAAAACCTGACAGTGTATTGTCTCTCTCTCTCCAAATGTGGCCTACTACACAAGCTTACATCATGTGCAGTGTTTTTGTGATATTTTATGGCTCTTATCTCTGCCGAAAAACCCTAAAGTTTTTGATTCATGGTCAAAGCTGTCCCATCTCTCCTTCTTAAAATGCGGTCTTGTAAAAATGCTTACAAGATGTACAGCATGTCTGTGCTATTTTCTGCTTTTTTTCTCTCACATAATACACTGTAATTTTTATCTCAGGTTGAAACCTGCCTTGTCTCTGCCACTTTCTCTCTGGAAAAGTGGCCTAAAAAGACTGCTTATGTGATGTGCAGCATGATTGAGCAATTGGCAGTTAAAGTAGCACTGTGCTGAATAGCAAAAAAATGTCTGGTCATATAGGGGCTAAAACCTTCCAGAGGTCACGTGGTTAAAGCAGAGGCATAACTAGAACCTTTAGGGCTCTGGTGCAGAACCCCCTGACCGCCGGTGCCCTTTCCTTCAGTCCTGGGACCCTTCCCACTGATCCTGGGGTCCTTTACATTTCTGCACCAAAAACCATGCCACGTTAAAAGTCACTTAAATCCCCTTTCTTCCCCAATCTGATGCTTAGTTTGAACTTTAGCAAGTCGTCTTCACCACGTCTAGATGCATCGAGTTGGTGCCATGTGATTGGCTGATTAGCAATTTGTGTTACCAAGCAATTGAACACGTGTACCTAATAAAGTGGCCAGTGAGTGTATATGCTTTTATGCTAACAGATTGCTTTGTTCATGTGAGTTTTTGCTCCTTATTTTAATAAACTGAGTGTACAGAGAGTACTATGGATTTTCTTATTATTTATGAGCTGCAATATACCATGTGGGGAGGAGACCTGAAGCCATCTGGATCTGGTTTGAGTATTTCAAAAACTGCTGATCTACTGGGATTTTCACACACACAACAATCTCTATGGTTTACAGAAAATGGTCTGAAAAAGAGAAAATATCCAGGGAGCAGCAGTTGTGTGGACAAAAATGCCTTGTTGATGTCAGAGGTCAGAGGAGAATGGGCAGACTGGTTTGAGATGATAGAAAGGCAACAGTAACTTAAATAACCACTCGCTACAACCAAGGTATGCAGAATACCATCTCTGAACGCACAACACATCGAATCTTGAAGCAGGTGGGCTACAGAAGCAGAAGACCACACCAGGTGCCACTACTGTCAGCTAAGAACAGGAAACTGAGGCTACAATTCGCACATGCTCACCAAAATTGGACAATAAAGATTGGAAAAATGTTGCATGGTCAGAGGAGTCTCGATTTCAGCTGCGGCATTCAGATGGTAGGGTCAGAGTTTGGCGTAAACAACATGAAATCATGGATCCATTCTGCTTTGTATCAACGGTTCAGGCTGGTGGTGGTGGTGTGGGGGATATTTTCTTGGCACAGTTTTGGTCCCTTAGTACCAATTGAGTTTTGTTTAAACTCCTACCTGAGTATTGTTGCTGACCATGCCCATCCCTTTATGACTACAGTGTACCCATCTTCTGACGGCTACTTCTAGCAGAAAAATGCACCATGTCACAAAGCTCAAATCATCTCAAACTGTTTTTTTGAACATGGCAATGAGTTCAGTATACTCCAATGGCTACCAGAGTCACCAGATCTCAATCCATTAGATAACCTTTAGGATGTGGTGGAATGGGAGATTTGCATCATGGATGTGCAGCCGACAATCTGCAGCAACTGTGTGATGCTATCATGTCAATATGGACCAAAATCTCTGAGGAATGTTTCCAAAACCTTGTTGAATCTATGCCGCGAATAATTAAGGCAGTTCCGAGGGCAAAAGGCGGTCCAACCTGGCACTATCAAGATGAACCTATGGTCCAATGGCTCCATAAGAACAAGCAAAAGACCAGTCAGCACTGATACAGAGTCAGACTATCTCTTAAATAGGCTGCTTGGTATCAATGCTAACTTTGGATGTGCACTAAATACACACACTCCTGTGCACAGGTATGGTGCATACTCTATTGCCATGACTCTGTTAGCAGACATGCTTGGAGCAAACCAAAGACTGCATTTCAGGAAAAGAACCTGATATCAACAATACAGTAGTGGTTGAAATGTAATGGTTTATGCTTGCTTCGCTGTTTCAGAGCCTGGACAGCATTCAGTCATCGAGGTAACTATTCTGCACCATATCAAAGTGTGCTTGATAAGAATGTGAGGCCCACAAGTTGTCTAAAAGTTGAAGTTTAACAGGAAATTAATTTTTCAATGCAGTAATGAAACAAAGCATCTAGTGACACAGCAACTCCACCAAACTCTGTAAAGCTTTGGTAGTATAAATGCTCATTGTAAAAGGTTGATGATGTGCAGGATTGCTTTGGGCAAGATTGTGGCTGGGTTCACGTATATGCAAATTGGATGCAAGTTTCCCCGATTCGCATGACATGCGAGTCATGCGAATGGAGCTGGTTCACACAGGTCCAGGGCAGCCAGGGAGCAGTTTGCCAAAGGGTCCTGTGTATGTTTGATTCCGGTTCAGGTGCGAATTCAGGCAAAAATTCAGACCTGAATTGCACCTGAACTGGTGAACAGACACGTACCGGACCCCGGGCACGAACCTGCGGCCACACATATGTGAACCCAGCCTCAATAGAGTGAGGACTTATCTACTAAAAATACATATGACAGTGAATATTTGTTTAACCATGAGATTGCGTGTCTATTGCACATGTGCCAGTGTAATGGTGGAAATAGTATTGTGGTAAAGTATTCAGCATTTATAGAAGGGTTTCATTTACGAGTATAGCTCAAACTACATTCCAGCCTCCTGGCCGAAGGTAATTACCTGTTACTGCCGCTCTGGAGGCCTGCTGAGGAAGCTCATGAAGTGGGCGTAATGCGTTAAGACTGCATGCGTTCCCGCAGTCTGCTACATCTTTGTGGCCACGGTGGCTGATGCCTCCCCATGGCCTTTCCTGCCCGGGATGAGTGACCCATCAGTGCCCAAGCCAACTTCTGCATCAGCATGATAATGTTATGTCAATGTTCTATGGAACATGTACTTCTTCTAAAGGACATTGTGAATAAATTGCAGTGAGTTTATTAAACAGTGTCTGTGGATCCTTGCAGTGTCTTTTATAACTACTTAATTTCAGCCCCTAAGCGCTGTCAGCCCTTGTTGTTTTACTCTCCAAACAATGCCTCTGGCAAACGTACCATTCAGCAGAAAAAAAACAAAACCTTCCATAGTATAATAAGTTCTCATAAAACAATTTATTCAATAAGAGGAAAAAGTACTCACAAACGCAGTGCACTTTAAATCCAGTGCACAGGATATAATCACTGATAGGCATATATATACTGTACATTGCCCCCTTAAGCATGGACATCTAGAAAGGATATGTCAAAATAGCCACTCCACAACCTTCAGGCGTGATGACGCTAAGAGGCACCTGAGACTGGTGGTGGACACACAAAGGTGGAGCACTCCTGCATTTGTTATTTTTGGCACAAGAGATGTGGAGCACATTTTTTATTGGGGCATGTTAGAATATGGAGCACACATGCAGTCTTAACACAGGACTTTAATTTCAAATCAGTGTGGACTTTATCTTATTTATTACTTTATACATTTTTGCAGATTTATATATTACACATATATTTTTATGAAGCTATTTATTCATGATGGTTTGTGTGTATATGTTATGAGGGTTATGAATGATCACATTTTTATGTAATATTTAGTGTGATTTGATATTAAATGATTGCCATTTTAATATTTTTATGCAATGAGTGGTGTTGCGCTGCACTTTTTGTTGTTTATACATATGTTTGGTGTGGGAACTCATGTCAGTGAATAGTGGAAAACAAGCACTGTTTTGTTCACTTAGTATTGGATATCACATTTTTTTAATTCTTTTATTGTGTAGAGTAGCGCGATGATTTTTATCTGAGTAGTCTTCATATTTAATTTCTCCTTTCCTGACTCTTCCCAAGCACTAAAACCAATTAACAAAATGATTACAGATAATATGATTAGATATAATACATCAGAGCAGAGGTTGTTAATAACAATTTATCAATCTGAAGACAGCACTTGATATTAGCTCATGGGTTTAAAAGAGTGAGAAACAGCTTGTTGAAGGAAATCTATACTGAGAGAAATATGGAGGTGATGCAATTGCTTATCACCTTTTAAAAATGCTAGCTTCCTGGCAGTCTCTGACCTCAGTGCTTTCCAGGTCATTGATTCAGCTAGTGAGTCCCAGAGCTAGTGAGTCCCGACCTGTATACTTGTCCTGCATCTGGGACTCTGAAAGTATTCACCTCATCTAGCATTTTCTAAAAGAGATCAGGAATGGCAGCCTTCATAACATATTACAGAAAATGTAGCCATAACAATATTAAAAAAAGTTGAAACTGGTGCGCATGCGCGGAGCTTGCAAAATGGCCGCGATTGCCTAGAGCTCCGCTCCCTCACAGAACGACGGCGCCCATCACGCCTTCCTCAGCGCACTGACGGCCCCCAAAACAAGGGGAGACACTCTACAGGGCCCCGGCTACACCCCCATATGACAGGGGCACAGGTTAAAGGCAGCCTGTGGCCACAATTGCTGGAAGCAGAAACGGCCGGGACATCCAAGATGGCCGCCGCAACACAGGCAAAGCCACAGACACAGGATCACAGCTTCTCCAGTCAGGCGGACTACAGGTCAGAGCAGCCCCACTACCCCCTGCACCTCACTCCAGGAAGGCAAACGGGATACCCACCTATCCTCACCCCCTCACCAGCCTCCACTGAATCCCCCATAGACCGCCCTCTGAAGGACTTCTCTCTGTCTCCCAAGTATTCTCACACAGGGCACACAGGTTACTCTCCTCAGGATTTCCAGGCCAGTGATCAGGCCCTTCAAATGGATGCCCTCTTCCTCAGATTCTCTGATCTACTGAATAAGGGATTAGCACAAACGGAAGCTAAAATCACAGGAGATCTCAAGACTGATTTTATCAATCTAGGAGCCCGGATTGACACGATCGAACACAAAGTTGAAGAAACTATAGCTATCACTAACCAAAACTCCCAGCACATATGTACCGTGCAAGACAAACTCGACATAGCCATGGCACGTATTGACGAACTCGAGAATAGGTCCAGACGATACAATATCAGAATCCGTGGCTTACCTGAAACGATTCAAAATATACCTGAAGCAGTACAAGACCTAATTAAACAGCTGATCCCCACCATCCCATCTCACTGCCTAGAGCAGGACAGGGCCCACAGAGCCCTGGGGCCCCCCAGAAAAGATGGTACCCCAAGAGATGTTATTGCCAAACCCCATCACTACACAGTGAAGGAGGAAGTGATGAGACAGGCCAGAACCGCTCACACAGTCATGTGCATGGGTTACCAAGTGCAGATTTTCGCGGATCTCTCACCCTACACGATCCAGAGGAGGAGATCATTGAAACCCCTACTTCTCGCTCTCACCCAAAGAGATATAAAGTACAGGTGGGCCTTCCCTTTCGCGGTTAAATTTTCTGTTAAGGGAAAACAATTTGCTTTCTCATCCCTCCCAGAAGGAGAAAAGCTCCTCTTACACCTGAAAATCATCTCCCAGGAAGCTGCTATGGACACAACCAATGCCGGAGCCATCTCCAACAAAAGACAGAACCCCCCCCCCGAGCCCCAAATCTCCTTTGTGGTCCACAGGAAAAGCTAAGAAGGCCAAAGACAACAACCCATCTTGAAGCCGGTGGTGACTTTGATATTACCTAACACATCCCGGGTGTGAAGCAGGGACCAGAGGAATGATTCCCCCATCTGTGGGGGTCCCTCGTGCCTAAATCCTAGAGCAGGCTGGTCACCCGTGCACCGGTTACTAACTCTTCGGTTCACTTATTTTTCAGTTTTTGTTTATTTTTTCCACTGACCTCGTTTATCGCAGTGTACGTTGTCCACAAAGCAACTACCTCTCACAAGGACGGAAGTTTTCCCCCCCACACTGCACCTGAGAGTACTTTGGACACTCATTAAGGGGAAACCTGAATAGTTCCCCCAATGGACACTCTGCTGTGCTAGGGGGGGGACTGGGGAGTGAGGAGGGAGGGAAATGTGCTAACAGGGGAGGTGAAGGGTCTATAGCCAGTTAGGCTGCTAGATACTAGGCTATGCTTACTTGAGGATATTATTTACATTTGAAGTTCATGTTCTTTAGAGGGCGTCCGGTTTTGTGACGGACCACTTGCGCACCTATCTAACCCTTGGATACCCATCGGTTTCTGAGGGTTAGGTTGTCTGAGCCTGGATGGGCCAGACATTTTTGGATTCTCTTCAGAAGGACATGTGGGGTTTCTCCTCCCCCGTGTCCTTTCTTTCTTTTCTAGGAGACCTTTACTTTTCTTTTCTGTTCTTCCCTCCCTCCCGATCACAGCATTGCATATAACTGCATTCTGTTTTTCAGATAACATTCACATTCTCGAAGAAGTACCTAACCGTAACCCACCGACAAGGAACAATGATCCTCACACCTTTGCCCAAGTGTCAAAGCATCTCAGGGTAAGTGGGGGCTGTTTACGTTGCATCTTTTTCCTTCTGCTCCATGGCTGATAGCACCGTGACTCAACTACACATAGCATCACACAATGTTCAGGGACTCAACTCCCCGGTTAAAAGGAGAAAGGTCCTTGACTATTATAAACATCTCAAGCTAGACGTTATTATGCTGCAAGAAACACATTTCCCGTCCAGGTATAGCCCTAAGTTTCTTTACCCACACTTCCCACAGTTCTTTCTAGCGAGCGCAAACAACAAAACCAAGGGAGTCGCCATCTTAATCTCCAAAAACCATAAATTTGTGAAAATTTCTGAACATACTGACCCAGAGGGAAGGTTCCTCTTGGTAAAGGGCATGGTGGGAGACCATCTGTATTCACTGGTCTCCTATTATGCTCCGAATAGAGGACAAGCTAAATTTTTCGACTCACTCTTACACACACTAGCACAGAAATTAGAGGGGACGATCATTCTTGGCGGTGACTCGAACACAGCGTTCGATCAGGGGATGGATAAGTCTAAACCCCCGCGGTCTCAACTCACACGTCCCACCAAAGAAAGTCTCAGAATCGCAAAGACGATACATGCACATGGCCTATCTGACACTTGGAGGGAACTTAATCCCAACAAGCGGGACTTCACTCATTATTCTTCCCCGCACAACACTTAAGCACGGATCGACCACATCCTGACCCCATCCTCTATTCTCCCATCAATACACAAAGCCCAAATTAGAGAATCGGCCCTATCAGATCACTCCATTGTCTCCATAACACTGAAAACAGGGGCACTGGGTGGATCTAGGGGACTTTGGAGGCTCAATGAGTCGCTCCTATCTGACCCCATAAGAGTCACGGAACTTGAAACAGCACTGCAGGAGTACTTTACACTCAATAAAACAGCGGACACATCCCCGGAAATGCTCTGGGCAGCGCACAAGGCTTTCATAATGGGTAAACTCATTCAGATCTCCACGCAGATAAAAAGAGAACAAAGAGCTGAAATATTTCGGTTAGACGCAGAATACAATAAACTCAAAGCTTCACACAAAAAAGATCCATCCAGGGCCCCCTCCTCGCTTATCGACAAAGCCAGATTATATCTGAACCTAGCACTCACAGTCAAAGCTGAAAAGGCCATTCGCTGGAACAAACATAAATTCTACACGCAGGCGGACAAAATAGGCCCCCTACTGGCAACAAAACTTTCTCCCCCCATCAAAACTCATGCTCTACCTAAGATCAGGGTAAACGGTCAACCCCCCACAACCAATCCGTCCAAGATACTAGAAGCTTTCCAAGCATTTTACTCTAACTTGTATAGACGACCTATTACACCCACCGCTGACTTAATTCCCAGCTTCCTGAAGGCCCTTCCTATCCCCTCCCTAAAAGACGCTCACAAACAAAGGATGGAATCACCCATAACGGAAGAGGAAGTATTGGGGGTCATCAAGGACCTCAGAAAGGGGTCCGCCCCAGGTCCTGATGGTCTCTCCATACCCTATTATAAATCCTTTGCGCATATTCTAACACCTCACCTGACATCCTTCTTTAACTCCAAGACCAGTGGAGACCCCCTAGACACTCACCTTAACACAGCTTTGATTACAGTCATACCCAAACCTGACAAGAACCTCGAGGACGTTAGCAACTACAGGCCGATCTCCCTCATAAATAACGACCTAAAAGTACTCACAAAAATAATGGCTAACAGGTTATCTTCCTTCATTAGTCAGTACATACATAAGGATCAGGTGGGATTCATACCTGGAAGACAGGGCCCTGACCAAATACGGCGGGCAATAGATATTACCTCGATCTTGCAAACTAACTGGGAAGGGGGATCAACCCAAGCAGGATTCCTGTTGTCCCTGGACCTGCAGAAGGCCTTTGACACGGTCTCCTGGCCCTACATTTTCTCACTATTGGAGAGGTGGGGCTTCGGTGATCGCTTCCTTGGCCTTCTGCATGCCCTTTACTCCCGACCGAGGGCCCAGATATGTCTACAGGGACACTATTCCAAACCTATAGAAATTATGAGAGGCACCAGGCAAGGGTGCCCGTTATCTCCTCTCATATTCGCAATAGCTATTGAAACACTGGCGATCGCGGTGCGACATAACTCGGACATCAAAGGGGTGACCTGCGGGGACCAAACGCACAAATGCGGCCTTTTCGCCGACGACATCCTCCTCTTCCTGACCTCCCCCCTAACTACATTACCCAATCCCTGCTTATTGTTAGAGAAATTTGCCAAAATCTCAGGACTTGAAGTTAACTTCTCTAAATCCCAAGCTCTCAACATCTCTTTATCTCCTCAAACAGTCTCCTCTCTCAAACAATCCTTCAAATTCAAATGGAGCGATACATCCATTCGCTATCTAGGTATCACATTGACTGCTAAAACAGAAACTCTTTACACACACAATTACCCCCCTCTCTTTAAACAACTGGAAACAGACCTTGTCCAATGGTCGAAACATGAGCTATCATGGCTAGGCCGAATCAATTCCATCAAAATGACCCTCCTACCCAGACTTCTCTACTTTTTTCGCTCCCTTCCTATACCAATCAGGAAAGCCCACTTACGATCTCTACAGAGTAACATAATTAAATATATCTGGGGTAAAAAAGGATATTGCATCCCCCAGAACACTTTATTCATTCACAGAAGCAAAGGAGGGCTAGGTCTCCCGAACTTGCATAAATATTACTTAGCAGCCAGACTCGCACAATTGTCCACGATTTACTCCAGATATGAAAAACCTGATTGGGTCAATATAGAAAGACAGGCCATCCCCAACCACACACTAGATCACATACTCTGGTGCCCGACCAAATCCAGGCCACCCATCCTCTCACCCACTCTATCCCACTCCTGCGCCTTATGGGATTCCCTCCGACTGGTCCCGTCTCTGGTCTCCAAGGGTCGCCCTCTAGCACATCTCTTTCACAACCCCAATTTCCCACCTGGACTAGACATCTCAGCTTTCAAATGGTGGCTTGACAAAGGGCTATACCGGATAGGACATTTCTTCACCCCCACTGGACCAATCGATCTCAAATTTTGCATCAAACACCTTATACTCCTCTACCAAATCACCAATTTCCTACATACCATCTGGAAGGAAAAACCCCTTCCCCCCAAATTTACAGCCTACGAGTTGTGGTGCGGTCAAGCCATGGAGCAGAGGGGGGGAATCTCGGTGATATATTCAGCCCTCACTTGTCCCATGGACAAAACCCCATACATGAAGGCTTAGGAGACTGACTTTCAACTTAGCAGAGATCTGGAGACTTGGCAAGCAGCTCTATTCAGATCCAAAGGGATCCAAAATATCTCACTCATGGAGGCAAGCGTCAAACTGCTAACCAGATGGTACCTAACCCCAACCAGGCTAGCAACCATATACCCCACAACAAGCCCTCTGTGCTTCAGAGGATGCCAACACCTAGGCACCATGGCCCACATTTGGTGGGAATGTCCCAAAATCCGCACTTTCTGGAGAAAAGTTTTCTCCATGATCTTTAAGGTGACGGCTTGCCAGGTCCCCAGGATCCCAGAGGTAGCTCTTCTAAACACATGCATCCCAGGCATAACCAAGGCATCACAAACGCTGATTCACTTTATACTGCTGGGTACAAAAATCACAATTGCCAAAGCCTGGAAACAATCAAAACCTACAATCCACACAGTCAAAAGGAAGATCTCTTGGATCATGACCCAAGAAAAACTCACCAGCATTCTGATGGACTCCTCCTTGAAATTCCAAAAAATATGGGAGCCTTGGGCCCAATATATGGGTACTTCCCTCATTCCGGGTGCTCAGGTACAACATCATTCCTAAACATTCTTTAAGCACGTCTATCCAATAATTATGCAAGAGGCACGCAGATGCAAGAATCATATCTCCTCACCTAACATGAGGACCCCCTTCCCCACCTCTCCCCTTCTCACTCTTTCTTCTCTTTCTTCTTTCTATCATCTCTATTGGTTAACTCAAGCCAGAGGGCTAAATGTTGATAAATTCATTAAATGCTACAGTTAGGTAGTCCCCCTCGCTCAGGGGGATACGCAACTGTCCTATTTTACCTGTTTACTCGGCCCATATGGGCAGTGTAGTAAGGGAGAATTCCCTTGCCCGGCACAGTCAGTTCCCATCAGGGGTGCCGGGGGTAGGGAAGAGATCCCTAAAGTTTTAGGGGAAGAGCCAGGATCTTGTTATGTTTGTATTTGGATCCAGATAATCGTCAGAGAGCCTCCCTACAAGTTTCCAAGGCCGAGCAGACTACTGTAATACTTTTCTGTTTGTAACTTTTTAGTGTCTTACCCTAGGAGGCATTCCCTCCTGAGCGTATACATATGTTATTGCATAATTTGTATGTACTAATTAAAATAAAAACATATTGAAAGTAAAAAAAGTTGTAACTATGTCACCACTGCAACCTAACAGTTTAACTTTACTTTTTTTTTAAACAGATATACAATATTTTCCCTTTCTTGGGCTTTCTTCCTGGTAACCACAAAACTATCATGAGAAATGTGCAGGAAATCTTTGAATTTGTTACAAAAACATTCATAAAATATCTGAAGAACTTAGATGAGAGCGACCAAACAAGCTTAATTGATGCATTTCTTGTAAGGCAAAAAGAGGTAAATGAATGTTTTACAAATTATATCAGCTAAAGATAACTAGGGACTGTCCAGTCAGAAGTGTACTCCAGCGGGATTTAGGAGATGGGATCCTCTGGCTGTTTATACTGTACCTACCCTCACTCTGGCATCTGGAAGTAAAAGCAGGGGTAGAGGTGAGTGAACTGACAATTGTGCCCGTTTCCTCCAAATATCATATTGATTGAAGTTGATGATCTGCACTTATCTCAGATGAGTTGGTTGGTAGGAGTTTATAGATTTTAGAAACAGAAAGACAGATAAATAGATAGATACATAGAGAGATAGAACATCACAGGGGAAATGCTTCTGACCCCTACATTTAGCACATCATCTTTTATCCCACATATCCATTTTCATGGCCCAGTAACAATTTAGAGACTTTTCCATACTGAACATGGTTAAGCCAACTGAAACACAATTTTTAAGGGCAACAATCTCAAGATGTCAATTCTTTCCATCCCTGAAACATTTTGTGAGGCATTTTGATGCCGAGGATCCTTGATAATTCTGCGTGTAGTGCTGAATGTTTGTCGGCCGTTCATAAATTCAGATTGGTCCTGATGTATTAGTGAGGGCATGATATTTGTTAGTCTAGTGGCTAGTAATTTTGTGTAAATTTTGGTATCAATATCAAGTAGGGATATGGGTCTGAAGTTTTGTGGGGAGGTAGGTTTCTTCCCTGGCTTCAATGATAAGAGTTATGATAAGAGCTGTTAGCATTTCTGGAGGGAGAGAAAAGGAGCATGCAGCATCATTGCACGTTTGGGTCAAAAAAGGAAGTTTTGAACTGCTTATATTCCCCAGTGAGTCCGTCTGGACCTGGTGATTTATTTGAGGGAAGGGTTGAAATGACTTCCAGAATTTCTAGAGTTGTAAATGGGGCGTTTAGAACGGTAAGTTGGTCTTGGAAAATTATTGGGAGGTTGATTTCCTGTAGGAAGGAGTCAACCTCGATTTTGGATGTTGTACAATGGAGGCATCTTTTAAATTGTGGTGCGTATTATAGTAATGGCTGAAAGCGTTAGCTATTGCTTAGGTATCAGTGAGTTTTTAGTGGTAGGGTGGTATAAGTGGAAAATGTTGGCTTTGTTGTGATAACCTTTGATTCTGAGGGCTATGGCTTTTCCTGCCTTATTGCCTATAGTGTAGTGCCTAGTTTTTAATTTTTTCTGGGATTTTTCAAATGATTCTAAGAGGAACATTCTCAGTTCCTGTCTAAGGAGTAGGCGTTTTGATTTGAGAGATGGATCAGGAGTGTTTTCTTTTTTTTCTCAAGGTCAGTAATGGAGGAAGTAAAGGTATCTAGATGCTGTGATCTCGTCCTCTTTTCTCTAGCACTCAGCTTAAAAGAATTCCTCTGATGAACGCTTTGTGGGTGTTCCAAAGGGTAGCATTATTGGAGGTGGTTCCTTTGTTCAGTTCGAAAAATTCCTCTAGTCGGTCACGTGTGTAGGTGGAATGTGAGGGCAACTGTGGGATCAAAGCGTTGGCTCTCCAAATCCTCATTTTGGAGACAGATAGTAGTGTGTCGATGGTGAGAATGATAGGTGCGTGGTCAGACCACGAGATTGTGGATATAGTTGAGTTTGTGATGTTAGGTAAGAGCCATTTGTCAACTAAAAAATAGTCAATTCGAGTGTAAGAGTTGTGGCGATAGGAAAAGAAAGTGTAGTCACGTTCTGTGGTGTGGTGACATCTCCACATATTATACAGATCATTATTCCTTATAAAGGTCCCCATTGGGGAGGATAGTCTGTTGGTGCGTGATGATATATCCATTAGGTTGTCTGGCACTTTGTTGAAGTCACTACACATAATGAGGTGTCCTTGGCAAAAGTCCTGGATCCGTTTCTTTAGTTTAGTTAGGAATTTAATTTGTCTGGTGTTGGGTGCGCATACGTTGAGTATAGTACATCTGGTGTTGTCTAGGGTGCAGTCAAGAACTATGTATCTACCCTCGATATCAACCAGGCTGCTGTGGAATTGGAAGGAAAGCATATTTTTGATCGCTATCAGCACTCAATTTTTGTTTGTGGGGCCAAAGGCCTTAAAGATATGGGGGAATTTTTGTTGGTGCATAGATGTTCCTCATCAAGTTTGAAATGTGTCTCTTGTATGCATAAGACTTTGCATCGGGGTTTGTGCTCTGTAAGCCAGAGGGATTTTTTTTTTTACTGGGTGATTCAGTCCCTTTGTGTTGAGCGACAAGAATTTTGGCATAGTGACTGATGTAGGTAAGACAGCTGAAATTTGCGGGCTGGTTACTTACTGCTGGAAGCTGATATGTGACTGGATGAGTTGAGGTAGTCAGTAGATGGCGCTGTAGGAGCAGGGTTTGCTGCAGCAATGATAGGAATGGATATGCCTGGATGCTCTTCGTATGTTCTCAAATAGGGATGAGCCGAACACCCCCCGGTTCGGTTCGCACCAGAACCTGCGAACGGACCGAAAATTCGCACAAACGTTAGAACCCCATTGACGTCTATGGGACTCGAACATTCGAAATCAAAAGTGCTCATTTTAAAGGCTAATTTGCATGGTATTGTCCTAAAAAGGATTTGGGGACCCGGGTCCTACCCCAGGGGACATGTATCAATGAAAAAAAACTTTTAAAAACGGACGTTTTTCCGGGAGCAGTGATTTTAATGATGGTTACAGTAAAAAAAAAAAAAAGTGAAATATTCCTTTAAATATCGTACCTGTGGGATGTCTATAGTATGCCTGTAAATTGGCGCGTGTTTCCCATGTTTAGAACAGTCCCTGCACCAAATGTCATTTTTAAAGGAAAAAATCTCATTTAAAACTGCTTGCGGG
The DNA here is from genome assembly GCF_042186555.1 of Aquarana catesbeiana. NCBI lineage: Eukaryota > Metazoa > Chordata > Amphibia > Anura > Ranidae > Aquarana > Aquarana catesbeiana. The sequence goes on along the minus strand of NC_133327.1, from coordinate 42,249,843 downwards.
TTTAATGTAATGTCGGGTCCTGGCAATATGGATGAAAATCAGTGAGACAAACGGCATGGGTACCCCCCAGTCCATTACCAGGCCCTTTGGGTCTTGTATGGATATTAAGGGGAACCCCGCACCCAAATTAAAATAAGGAAAGGTGTGGGGCCACAAGGCTCTATATACTCTGAACAGCAGTATACAGGCGGTGCAAACAAGACAGGGACTGTAGGTTTGTTGTTAAGTAGAATCTGTTTGTCATTTTGAACGGGTACATTTTTAACGTGTTTAGCTCCAGCCAAAAAATCTTTTTTAAGCTTTTTGAAAAACATAGGGAAGGGTTATCACCCCTGTGACATTTGTTTTGCTGTCTGTGCTCCTCTTCAGAAGATTTCACCTCACTTTTTGTCCCAATGACAAATGTTTTTTGAAAATTTGGGGTTTTTTGTGGAACAAGGATTGGAAAGCATCAGTGGAAAGGAGAAATGTTTTTCCCATATTAACTCTTACAGGAGAGAATTTCCCTTCCTAGGGGTAGATTTCATCTCACTTCCTGTTGTCTCCTTCCGTTAGCAAGTAGGAGTCGTTTGTAAGTTAGATGTTTGAAAGTAGGGGCCTGCCCTATATACTCAGCAGAAATTTGGCCCTTAGGTGTTGTTGTGGCCACAACAACGTAAGCCCTCACAGGGCCCTGCTGTGAAATATTAGATCAAGAATTGTAATTACATGCCCCTGTTGAACAGGGGCAGAAAAATTGGGCCTTTGGTGGTGGTGGTGGTGGTGGTGGTGGTGGTGCTGGTGCCACAACACTGCAACCCCTCACAGACACTCTAGTTGGAACGCAGGAACGAGCCCTGCTGCAAAGTATTGCATCAAAAATTGTAATTACACACCCCTGTTAAACAGGGGCAGAAAAATTGGGCCTTAGGCACTGGTGCTGGTGCTACAACACTGCAACCCCTCACAGACACTCTAGTTAGAACGCAGGAACGAGCCCTGCTGCAAAGTATTGCATCAAAAATTGTAATCACACGCCCGTGTTAAACAGGGGCTGAAAAATTGTGCCTTAGGCATTGGTGGTGGCGCCCAGAACCAAAAATGTTCTTTCAAGCTATCAGCGTGATGATTGAGGAGGAAGAGTATAATTACTCAGGGATAGTCACTCAGCATCAGCATAGGCAGTCTTTGAAGGGATCTGAGATTTCAAAAAAAATTATTCGGTTACATCAGCATCAGGTGCTTGGTAGCTGGTGATGATCCAAGACTGATTCATTTTTATGAAGGTCAGTCGATCGACCGAGTCGGTGGACAGACGCACCCTGTGATCGGTTACAAAGCCTCCAGCAGCACTGAATGTGCGTTCTGAAAGAACGCTGGATGCAGGACAGGCCAATAGCTCAATTGCATACTGTGCAAGCTCTGGCCAGTGATCCATCCTCAAGACCCAGTAACCCAGAGGATTTTCGGTGGGAAAGGTGTCCAAGTCTGATCTCGCCCCTAGGTATTCCTGCACCATGTAAAACAGACGCTGGCGATGGTTGCTGGAACCGATCATACCTTGGGGCTGCGGACCAAAAAATTGCCTGAACGCATCGGTCAGACGGCCACCTTCTCCACCGCTCCTTCTTTGACTGACCGAAGCCTCAGCAACACGTTGTCCAGAAACAGGAGTTTGTAACCTCCCAGTCTCTGGGAACGCGTTGCACAGACCTTTCTGCAAAGCCTCCCGAAGATGTTTCATCCTCTGCTCCCTCTGCGATGGCAAGATAAGGTCCGCAACCTTACCCTTGTAACGTGGATCAAGGAGGGTTGCCAGCCAGTATTGGTCCTTCTCCTTGATACCACGAATACGAGGATCCTTACGCAGGCTTTGCAGGATCAGGGAGGCCATGCAGCGTAGGTTTGCTGAGGCATTCGGTCCGGAGTCCTCTGGGTCACTAAGGACGACATGGTCCACAGCCACCTCCTCCCAGCCACGTACAAGTCCATGGGTTTCTTGGGACTGATCCCTTAAAGACTGCTGCTGATGCTGAGTGCCAGGCTCCACCTCCATACTGACACAATCTTCCTCCTCCTCCTCCTCGTCCTCTTCCTGTGTGATTGGCGGGCATGCAGAAACACTGTCTGGATAAAGGGGGCCTTGAGAGCTAAGGAAGTCCTCCTCTTCCTGCCTCTGTTCTGCCTCAAGTGCCCTGTCCATTATTCCACGCAGCGTGTGCTCCAACAGGTGGACAAGGGGGACAGTGTCACTGATGCATGCACTGTCACTGCTCACTATCCTCGTGGCCTCCTCAAATGGTGACAGGACAGTGCATGCATCCCTGATCATGGCCCACTGGCGTGGAGAAAAAAAACCAAGCTCCCCTGACCCTGTCCTGGTGCCATAGTCGCACAGGTACTCATTGATGGCCCTCTGCTGCGTGTGCAGCCGCTGCAGCATGGCCAACGTTGAGTTCCACCTGGTGGGCATGTCACAGATTAGGCGGTTCTTGGGCAGGTTAAACTCCTTTTGGAGGTCCGTGAGCCGAGCACTGGCATTATATGACCGGCGGAAATGCACACAGACTTTCCTGGCCTGCCTCAGGACATCCTGTAAGCCCGGGTACCTGCCCAAGAACCGCTGCACCACCAAGTTAAGGACGTGAGCCAAACAAGGCACATGGGTCATTTGTCCCTGTCGGAGGGCAGAGAGGAGGTTGGTGCCATTGTCACAAACCACCATTCCTGCCTTAAGTTGGCGTGGCGTCAACCACCTCTGAACCTGCCCCTGCAGAGCTGACAGAACCTCTGCCCCAGTGTGGCTCCTGTCCCCCAAGCACACCAGCTCAAGCACCGCATGGCATCTTTTGGCCTGGGTACTTGCGTAGCCCCTTGAATGGCTACGGAGCACTGCTGCTTCCGAGGACAAAGCACAGGTAGAGGCCATGGAGGAAGAAGAAGAGGAGGGGGTGGAGGAGAGAGGTGTGTCACAATCATTAGCATTTTGGAGGCGTGGTGGCGGAACAACCTCCAACACTACTGCACCTTGTCCTGCATCCTTCCCAGCTGCCAGCAGAGTCACCCAATGCGCCGTGAAACTTAAGTAACGTCCCTGTCCATGCCTGCTGGACCATGAGTCAGCGGTAATATGCACCTTACCACTGACCGCCCTGTCCAGCGAGGCATGGACATTGCCTTCCACATGCCGGTAGAGAGCCGGAATCGCCTTCCGTGAGAAAAACTGGCGTTTAGGTACCAGCCACTGAGGAACCGCACATTCCACAAACTCATGGAAGGGGTCAGAGTCTACCAACTGAAAAGGCAGCAGTTGAAGTACTAGCAATTTTGCCAAGCTAGCATTCAACCGCTGCGCATGTGGATGGCTGGGAGCAAACTTCTTTCGGCGGTGCAGCAGCTGGGGCAGGGAAATTTGCCTGGTACAATCTGACGTCGGTGTACCAAAAGCAGATTGCCCACAAGTACTTGGCTGTGACACACCTAATTCTACACCTTCATTCCTCTCAGTGCAGGTCTCAGAGAGGACTGAAGGTATAGTGGGGTTGGAGATCTTAGCTGATGAGGAGCAAGGAGAGGTCCTCTTTGTTCTTTGGTGTAGGTCTTTTAGATACGCTTGCCAACGAACTGCATGGCAGGTCAACATATGTCTGGTCAAGCATGTGGTACCCAAGCGGGAGATGTTTTGGCCACGCGAGATACGCTTGAGACATATGTTGCAAATAGCAGCGGTGCGATCTGATGCACTCGTCTCAAAAAAGGCCCACACCAAAGAATTTTTTGAATAACGCGCAGAGACTGCAGCGCCCTGCACATGTGGAGCTTTGGGGTGTGATGCAGTCAATGTGCTGCCCTTAGGCTGGCCCCTGGAGGGCATCCTGCCTCATTGGTGATGTGCTGCCTCCTCCTCCTCCTCCTCTCTCCTATCAGGCACCCACGTTGAGTCAGTGACCTCATCATCCCCTCCCTCTTCATCACTGGAGCAAACCTGGCAGTATGCTGCAGCATGACTGCCAGATTGCTGTCCTTCTTGGGCACCCCCTCTGTCTGCGCTCATGTTACTGCCTTCATTGAGCTCAGTATCATCATCAGAGCCTTCCAAACGCTGGGAATCCTCCTGGAGCATGTACCCAACACTGTGGTCAAACAGTTCGAGGGACTCCTCAGGATGACATGGTGGGGCTAGGGAAGGAGTCACTGATGACATTGAGCCGAGGGAAGAGGCCGCTGCTTTGCCAGACAAAGTACCCTGGGCATGGGTGAGAGAGGATGAGGAGGATGAGGACGGCTTGGTCATCCACTCGACCAAGTCTTCCGCATGTTGTGGCTCAACACTAGGGATGAGCTTTGTGTTCGAGTCGAACCCATGTTTGACTCGAACATCGGCTGTTCGATCGTTCGTCGAATTGCGAACGATATGGGCTGTTCGCGCCAAATTCGTGTGGCGCATCACGGCCCATAATTCACTGCGGCATCGCAGTGCATTGCTTGCTGATGATTGGCCAAGCATGCACTATGACCCGCATGCTTGGCCAATCACAGCGCCGCCTTAACAGAGAGCCGTAATTGGCCAAAGCCAAGGAGGCTTTGGCCAATTATGGCTCAGGGGATTTAGTACACGCCCCACACTATATAAGGCCGCCTGCACGGCGGCCCTGTGCAGTGTGTTCCGGTGTGCTGAGAAATAGAGAGAGAGAGAGACAGTGTCATTTCATTTGAGTTAGCTAGATTAGGCAGGACAGTCAGTCAGTTAGCTGCACTTAAAGTGTATTGTGTATATATATATGCATCCCAGGTGTTGCATATATATATATATATATATATATATATATATACACTGTATTCAGTTTAGCTAGATCCGTTCCTGTTATCTTCTAGACTATTTGCATTTAGTGCAGTGCGTCCTGCTCACAGTGTTCAGCTAGATCCGTTCCTGTTATATTCCTACTGACAGGCAGGCTTGTCTTGTTACAGTATTTTGAAGAAAATTACTGGTGTTCTTTTGATCCTATTAATACCACAGTCAGTCAGCTAGACTATTTACATTTAGTGCAGTGCGTCCTGCTCACAGTGTTCAGCTAGATCCGTTCCTGTTATCTTCTTACTGACAGGCAGGCTTGTCTTGTTACAGTATTTTGAGGAAAATTACTGGTGTTCTTTTGATCCTATTAGTACCACAGTCAGGCAGCTAGACTATTTACATTTAGTGCAGTGCGTCCTGCTCACAGTGTTCAGCTAGATCCGTTCCTGTTATCTTCTTACTGACAGGCAGGCTTGTCTTGTTACAGTATATAAAGCTACCTGAAGAAAATTACTGGTGTTCTTTTGATCCTATTAGTACCACAGTCAGGCAGCTAGACTATTTACATTTATTGCAGAGCGTCCTGCTCACAGTGTTCTGCTAAACCTACAAGTTAGTGGGGTGCGTCCTGCTCACAGTGTTCAGCTAGATCCGTTTCTGTTATCTTCTTACTGACAGGCAGGCTTGTCTTGTTACAGTAAATACAGCTACCTGAAGAAAATTGCTGGTGTTCTTTTGATCCTATTAGTACCACAGTCAGGCAGCTAGACTATTTACAGTTAGTGCAGTGCGTCCTGCTCACAGTGTTCTGCTAAACCTACAAGTTAGTGGGGTGCGTCCTGCTCACAGTGTTCAGCTAAACCTACAAGTTAGTGGGGTGCGTCCACTTCACAGTGTTCAGCTAAACCTACAAGCTAGTGGGGTGCGTCCTGCTCACAGTGTTCAGCTAGATCCGTTTCTGTTATCTTCTTACTGACAGGCAGGCTTGTCTTGTTACAGTAAATACAGCTACCTGAAGAAAATTGCTGGTGTTCTTTTGATCCTATTAGTACCACAGTCAGGCAGCTAGACTATTTACAGTTAGTGCAGTGCGTCCTGCTCACAGTGTTCTGCTAAATCTACAAGTTAGTGGGGTGTGTCCTGCTCACAGTGTTCACCTAAACCTACAAGTTAGTGGGGTGCGTCCACCTCACAGTGTTCAGCTAAACCTACAAGCTAGTGGGGTGCGTCCTGCTCACAGTGTTCAGCTAGATCCCTTTCTGTTATCTTCTTACTGACAGGCAGGCTTGTCTTGTTACAGTAAATACAGCTACCTGAAGAAAATTGCTGGTGTTCTTTTGATCCTATTAGTACCACAGTCAGGCAGCTAGACTATTTACAGTTAGTGCAGTGCGTCCTGCTCACAGTGTTCTGCTAAACCTACAAGTTAGTGGGGTGCGTCCTGCTCACAGTGTTCAGCTAAACCTATAAGTTAGTGGGGTGCGTCCACCTCACAGTGTTCAGCTAAACCTACAAGCTAGTGGGGTGCGTCCTGCTCACAGTGTTCAGCTAGATCCGTTTCTGTTATCTTCTTACTGACAGGCAGGCTTGTCTTGTTACAGTAAATACAGCTACCTGAAGAAAATTGCTGGTGTTCTTTTGATCCTATTAGTACCACAGTCAGGCAGCTAGACTATTTACAGTTAGTGCAGTGCGTCCTGCTCACAGTGTTCAGCTAAACCTACAAGTTAGTGGGGTGCGTCCACCTCACAGTGTTCAGCTAAAGCTACCTGTAGAAGGTTGATGGTGTTCTCATACTACAGGCAGGCAATTGATTTTGCTAGCTGCAGTATCAATACATATATATATATATCCCAGCTTAGTGCAGCTACAGGCCGTTAGTATGTCTGGAAGGCCAAGAAGGAGAGGCAGACAGTCACAAGCCAATAAGAGGGCAAGCAGGCTCTGTGTCTAGTGCTGGTCGTGGAGACAGTGCATCCTCATCAGCACGTGGCCATGAGACACGCTTGGCCTTTTTTTCGGCAGCTGGCCATGTTGAGCCGCAACATGCGGAAGACTTGGTCGAGTGGATGACCAAGCCGTCCTCATCCTCCTCATCCTCTCTCACCCATGCCCAGGGTACTTTGTCTGGCAAAGCAGCGGCCTCTTCCCTCGGCTCAATGTCATCAGTGACTCCTTCCCTAGCCCCACCATGTCCTCCTGAGGAGTCCCTCGAACTGTTTGACCACAGTGTTGGGTACATGCTCCAGGAGGATGCCCAGCGTTTGGAAAGCTCTGATGATGATACTGAGCTCGATGAAGGCTCGATGAAGGCAGTAACACGAGCACAGACAGAGAGGGGTGCCCAAGAAGGACAGCAATCTGGCAGTCATGCTCCCCCTGCTGCAGCATACTGCCAGGTTTGCTCCAGTGATGAGGAGGGAGGGGATGATGAGGTCACTGACTCAACGTGGGTGCCTGCTTTTGGTACACCGACGTCAGATTGTACCAGGCAAATTTCCCTGCCCCAGCTGCTGCACCGCCGAAAGAAGTTTGCTCCCAGCCATCCACATGCCCAGCGGTTGAATGCTAGCTTGGCAAAATTGCTAGCACTTCAACTGCTGCCTTTTCAGTTGGTAGATTCTGCCCCCTTCCGTGAGTTTGTGGAATGTGCGGTTCCTCAGTGGCAGGTACCCAAACGCCACTTTTTCTCACGGAAGGCGATTCCGGCTCTCTACCAGCATGTGGAAGGCAATGTCCATGCCTCGCTGGACAGGGCGGTCAGCGGTAAGGTGCATATTACCGCTGACTCATGGTCCAGCAGGCATGGACAGGGACGTTACCTAAGTTTCACGGCGCATTGGGTGACTCTGCTGGCAGCTGGGAAGGATGCAGGACAAGGTGCAGTAGTGTTGGAGGTTTTTCCGCCACCATGCCTCCAAAATGCTAATGATTGTGATACACCTCTCTCCTCCACCCCCTCCTCTTCTTCTTCCTCCATGGCCTCTTCCTTGGAACCAGCGGTGCTCCGTAGTTGTTCAAGGAGCTACGCAAGTATGCAGGCCAAAAGATGCCATGCGGTGCTTGAGCTGGTGTGCTTGGGGGACAGGAGCCACACTGGGGCAGAGGTTCTGTCAGCTCTGCAGGGGCAGGTTCAGAGGTGGTTGACGCCACGCCAACTTAAGGCAGGAATGGTGGTTTGCGACAATGGCACCAACCTCCTCTCTGCCCTCCGACAGGGACAAATGACCCATGTGCCCTGTTTGGCTCACGTCCTTAACTTGGTGGTGCAGCGGTTCTTGGGCAGGTACCCGGGCTTACAGGATGTCCTGAGGCAGGCCAGGAAAGTCTGTGTGCATTTCCACCGGTCATATAATGCCAGTGCTCGGCTGACGGACCTCCAAAAGGAGTTTAACCTGCCCAAGAACCACCTAATCTGTGACATGCCCACCAGGTGGAACTCAACGTTGGCCATGCTGCAGCGGCTGCACACGCAGCAGAGGGCCATCAATGAGTACCTGTGCGACTATGGCACCAGGACAAGGTCAGGGGAGCTTGGTTTTTTTTTCCCCACGCCAGTGGGCCATGATCAGGGATGCATGCACTGTCCTGTCACCATTTGAGGAGGCCACGAGGATGGTGAGCAGTGACAGTGCATGCATCAGTGACACTGTCCCCCTTGTCCACCTGTTGGAGCACACGCTGTGTGGAATAATGGACAGGGCACTTGTGGCAGAACAGAGGCAGGAAGAGGAGGACTTCCTTAGCTCTCAAGGCCCCCTTTATCCAGACAGTGTTCCTGCGTGCCCGCCGATCACACAGGAAGAGGACGAAGAGGAGGAGGAGGAAGATTGTGTCAGTATGGAGGTGGAGCCTGGCACTCATCATCAGCAGCAGTCTTTAAGGGATCAGTCCCAAGAAACACATGGACTTGTACGTGGCTGGGAGGAGGTGGTTGCGGACCATGTCGTCCTTAGTGACCCAGAGGACTCCGGACCGAATGCCTCAGCAAACCTACGCTGCATGGCCTCCCTGATCCTGCAAAGCCTGCGTAAGGATCCTCGTATTCGTGGTATCAAGGAGAAGGACCAATACTGGCTGGCAACCCTCCTTGATCCACGTTACAAGGGTAAGGTTGCGGACCTTATCTTGCCATCGCAGAGGGAGCAGAGGATGAAACATCTTCGGGAGGCCTTGCAGAAAGGTCTGTGCAACGCGTTCCCAGAGACTGGGAGGTTACAAACTCCTGTTTCTGGACAACGTGTTGCTGAGGCTTCGGTCAGTCAAAGAAGGAGCGGTGGAGAAGGTGGCCGTCTGACCGATGCGTTCAGACAATTTTTTGGTCCGCAGCCCCAAGGTATGATCGGTTCCAGCAACCATCGCCAGCGTCTGTTTTACATGGTGCAGGAATACCTAGGGGCAAGATCAGACTTGGACACCTTTCCCACCGAAAATCCTCTGGGTTACTGGGTCTTGAGGATGGATCACTGGCCAGAGCTTGCACAGTATGCAATTGAGCTACTGGCCTGTCCTGAATCCAGCGTTCTTTCGGAACGCACATTCAGTGCTGCTGGAGGCGTGGTAACTGATCACAGGGTGCGTCTGTCCACTGACTCGGTCGATCGACTGACCTTCATAAAAATGAATCAGTCTTGGATCACCACTAGCTACCAAGCACCTGATGCTGATGTAACCGAATAATTTTTTTTGAAATCTCAGATCCCTTCAAAGACTGCCTATGATGATGCTGAGTGACTATCCCTGAGTAATTATCCTATTCCTCCTCAATCATCACGTTGATAGCTTGTAAGAACATTTTTGGTTCTGGGTGCCACCACCAGTGCCTAAGGCACAATTTTTCAGCCCCTGTTTAACAGGGGCGTGTAATTACAATTTTTGATGTAATACTTTGCAGCAGGGCTCGTTCCTGCATTCCAACTAGAGTATCTGTGAGGGGTTGCAGTGTTGTGGCACCAGCTCCAGTGCCTAAGGCCCATTTTTTCTGCCCCTGTTTAACAGGGGCGTGTAATTACAATTTTTGATGCAATACTTTGCAGCAGGGCTCGTTCCTGCGTTCCAACTAGAGTGTCTGTGAGGGGTTGCAGTGTTGTGGCACCAGCACCAGTGCCTAAGGCCCAATTTTTCAGCCCTTGTTTAACAGGGGCGTGTAATTACAATATTTGATGCAATACTTTGCAGCAGGGTTCATTCCTGCGTTCCAACTAGAGTGTCTGTGAGGGGTTGCAGTGTTGTGGCACCAGCACCAGTGCCTAAGGCCTAATTTTTCAGCTCCTGTTCAACAGGGGCATGTAATTACAATTCTTGATCTAATATTTCACAGCAGGGCCCTGTGAGGGCTTACAGTGTTGTGGCCACAGCAACACCTAAGGCCCAAATTTCTGCTGAGTATATAGGGCAGGACCCTACTTTCAAACAACTAACTTACAAACGACTCCTACTTGCAAACGGAAGGAGACAACAGGAAGTGAGATGAAATCTACCCCTAGGAAGGGAAATTCTCTCCTGTAAGAGTTAATATGGGAAAAACATTTCTCCTTTCCACTGATGCTTTCCAATCCATTGGGACAAAAAGTGAGGTGAAATCTTCTGAAGAGGAGGAAAGACAGCAAAACAAATGTCACAGGGGTGATAACCCTTCCCTATGTTTTCCAAAAAGCTTAAAAAAGATTTTTTGGCTGGAGCTAAACACGTTAAAAATGTACCCGTTCAAAATTACAAAGAGATTCTACTTAACAACAAACCTACAGTCCCTGTCTTGTTTGCACCGCCTGTATACTGCTGTTCAGAGTATATAGGGCCTGGTGGCCCCACACCTTTCCTTATTATAATTTGGGTGCGGGGTTCCCCTTAATATCCATACAAGACCCAAAGGGCCAGGTAATGGACTGGGGGGTACCCATGCCGTTTGTCTCACTGATTTTCATCCATATTGCCAGGACCCGATATTACATTAAACCCGCAAGCAGTTTTAAATGAGATTTTTTCCTTTAAAAATGACATTTGGTGCAGGGACTGTTCTAAACACGGGAAACACGCGTCACTTTACAGGCATACTATAGACACCCCTCAGGTATGATATTTAAAGGAATATTTCACTTTTTTTTTTTTTTACTTTAAGCATCATTAAGATCACTGCTCCCGAAAAAAACAGCCGTTTTTAAAAGTTTTTTTTGCATTGATACATGTCCCCTGGGGTAGGACCCGGGTCCCCAAACCCTTTTTAGGACAATACCATGCAAATTAGTTTTTAAAATGAGCACTTTTGATTTCGAACGTTCGAGTCCCATAGACGTCAATGGGGTTCTAACGTTCGTGCAAACTTTCGGTCCGTTCGCAGGTTCTGGTGCGAACCGAATCGGGGGGTGTTCGGCTCATCCCTACTCAACATGGCCAGCTGCCGAAAAAAAGCCCAAGCGTGTCCCACGGCCACATGCTGATGAGGATGCACCGTCTCCATGACCAGCACTAGACACAGAGCCTGCTTGCCCTCTCTTATTGGCTTGTGACTGTCTGCCTCTCCTTCTTGGCCTTCCAGATATACTAATGGCCTGTAGCTGCACTAAGCTGGGATATATATATATATATATATATATATATATATATATATATATATATATATATATATACAGTATGTACTGATACTGCAGCTAGCAAAATCAACTGCCTGCCTGTAGTATGAGAACACCACCAATCTTCTACAGGTAGCTTTAGCTGAACACTGTGAGGTGGACGCACCCCACTAACTTGTAGGTTTAGCTGAACACTGTGAGCAGGACGCACCCCACTAACTTGTAGGTTTAGCTGAACACTGTGAGCAGGACACACCGCACTAACTTGAAGGTTTAGCTGAACACTGAGCAGGACGCACCCCACTAACTTTTGTAGGTTTAGCTGAACACTGTGAGCAGGACGCACTGCACTAACTGTAAATAGTCTAGCTGCCTGACTGTGGTACTAATAGGATCAAAAGAACACCAGTAATTTTCTTCAGGTATCTGTATATACTGTAACAAGACAAGCCTGCCTGTCAGTAAGAAGATAACAGGAACGGATTTAGCTGAACACTGTGAGCAGGACGCACTGCACTAACTTGAAGGTTTAGCTGAACACTGAGCAGGACGCACCCCGCTAACTTTTGTAGATTTAGCTGAACACTGTGAGCAGGACGCACTACACTAACTGTAAATAGTCTAGCTGCCTGACTGTGGTACTAATAGGATCAAAAGAACACCAGTAATTTTCTTCAGGTAGCTGTATATACTGTAACAAGACAAGCCTGCATGTCAGTAAGAAGATAACAGGAATGGATCTAGCTGAACACTGTGAGCAGGACGCACCGCACTAACTTGAAGGTTTAGCTGAACACTGAGCAGGACGCACCCCACTAACTTTTGTAGGTTTAGCTGAACACTGTGAGCAGGACGCACTGCACTAACTGTAAATAGTCTAGCTGCCTGTCTGTGGTACTAATAGGATCAAAAGAACACCAGTAATTTTCTTCAGGTAGCTGTATATACTGTAACAAGACAAGCCTGCCTGTCAGTAAGAAGATAACAGGAACGGATTTAGCTGAACACTGTGAGCAGGACGCACCGCACTAACTTGAAGGTTTAGCTGAACACTGAGCAGGACGCACCCCACTAACTTTTGTAGGTTTAGCTGAACACTGTGAGCAGGACGCACCCCACTAACTTGTAGGTTTAGCTGAACACTGTGAGCAGGACGCACTACACTAACTGTAAATAGTCTAGCTGCCTGACTGTGGTACTAATAGGATCAAAAGAACACCAGTAATTTTCTTCAGGTAGCTGTATATACTGTAACAAGACAAGCCTGCCTGTCAGTAAGAAGATAAGAGGAACGGATCTAGCTGAACACTGTGAGCAGGACGCACCGCACTGACTTGAAGGTTTAGCTGAACACTGAGCAGGACGCACCCCACTAACTTTTGTAGGTTTAGCTGAACACTGTGAGCAGGACACACTGTACTAACTGTAAATAGTCTAGCTGCCTGACTGTGGTACTAATAGGATCAAAAGAACACCAGTAATTTTCTTCAGGTAGCTGTATATACTGTAACAAGACAAGCCTGCCTGTCAGTAGGAAGATAACAAGAACGGATCTGGCTAAACTGAATACAGTATATATATATATATGCAACATCTGGGATGCATATATATACACAATACACTGTAAGTGCAGCTAACTGACTGACTGTTCTGCCTAATCTATCTAACTCAAATCAAATGTCACTGTCTGTCTCTCTCTCTCTCTTAATGAACGCCGGAACACACACTACACAGGGCCGCCGTGCAGGCGGCCTTATATAGTGTGGGGCGTGTACTAAATCCCCTGAGCCATAATTGGCCAAAGCCTCTTTGGCTTTGGCCAATTACAGCTCTCTGTTCAGGCGGCGCTGTGATTGGCCAAGCATGCGGGTCATAGTGTATGCTTGGCCAATCATCAGCCAGCAATGCACTGCGATGCCGCAGTGAATTATGGGCCATGACGCGCCACACGAATTCGGCGCGAACGGCCCATATCGTTCGCAATTCTGCGAACAGCCGATGTTCGAGTCGAACATGGGTTCGACTCGAACACGAAGCTCATCCCTGTTCTCAAAGTTGTTGAGCAGGTACAGTATAGAGAAAAATAAGAAGTATTTAGTCACAAATTCAGTGGGTGAAACAACAGTAAAACAGGGTTTTAACACACAACAACAACAAAAAGAAGCGAAGGAGAACAAAAATTCAGCAGGTGTTTATATCATATGCTGCTGATACAGTAAGTACAGAGGTGGAAGTTCGTGAAAATAAGTTGCAACGACCAAGGTTCCGTACCGGGATGAAAAACTGCAGTGATCATTAATGTGGTAACAATCATTTAGATTCAGATCTATGGAAATTGGTATAAGGGCTCCCAGATGAGGATAAGTTGTTTCCTCCGCGTTTATGCTGTGCTGGTGCAGGCGGATCAGGGATGATGCCCCATGTGTGGAGCAGATGGAGCCCTTCTTCTGCTGTGTGGATGTAGTGCTTCACTCCATTTTTGGTGACTATTAATTTAGTGGGATCTTGTGGTTGTTGAGAGGCTTGGTAATGATGTTCAGTTGTCCTCTGAGCTGGCAGGTGTGCTGAGAGAGGTCTGCATAGTATTAAATATTTGCTTGGTCAAAGTGTATGGAAAGAGGTCAGCACCAAACAAAAAACATATTGTACAAATGTACCGACATCCCTAAGAAAATGGTGAAGAAGGAATTTGTTGAAAATGGGACTTTAAAGGTACTTCATATGTAAAGGAAAACCATAAATTTAATAAAAGTATAAATCATTTATTCAAAAAAGTACATTTGAGACACAAAAAAAAATATACAACTACGGTTACATTCATGGTTCTGGGTGTGCACACCTATCTCAACACTGACCTAATGAGAGAACTGGAGTTATATATACATAGTTCCTGCATCCTAAAGTTTCGACATGTTTCGCCAAGACGGCTTCATCAGTAAAAGGATGAAGGCATTCAGGTACTAAGTATTAAAACCAATGAAATGTACAGAACCTTAGGTGTATACAAAAAAAAAACAATCAAAAATTAATTAACATATCACAATGGACAGAGAAAATTTTATTTACACAATGTAACATTGTAGATGCATGATTCATGAAGAAAAAAAAAAGAAAGGGGGGGGCAAAGACCCCCACACTCCCTAGCCCCACCCCCCACCACCCCACACACAGCCCAGAACCCTATCCATGTACCTTAATGGGTCCCGGAGTAAGCACAGCTGGGGGAGGAGGACCAAAGACCCCCGTTGCCTGGACCCCAAACTGATCCCTATGGTGTCAGACTTCCCGTAGGGGGGATGTAGTTTTCAATTAGATCAAGCAGGTAGGAAATGCAGCAGTATCTGCAAATAATTATATATCAAAGTAAAAATAAATAAATAAAATGGCTTAATATTGAATATTTGCTTATGGTGCTAGAAGCTGACATAGTTGTCGTGAAAGAAGTTCACTCTCATCAGCACATCGCGGGGTACCTCCTCAGGGAGGTTAGGGGGATCAATAATGCGATCAATAATGGTTTCCATTGGAGAGATCTCTGGTGGTAATGTGGAGATTATTTTCCTGGCATAGCCATTGAGATCTGGTGGGAGAATATTTTTGGGTATGCAACTTATTTTAACATTTTTGCGGCAAAACCTGTCTTCTAGATTCACCATCTTAGCTCTCATCCACTGATGTTCATCACGTGTGTGCTCATGTGCATCCACTAACTTATTAACTGTCTCTTAAACCTATTTTGTTTTCCATATGATGTACCCTCTTCCCCATGGAATGCATTTCTGAGGAACATTTAGTGACCATAGGGGGGATGGCATTGTGAAGAGAGCTTGGGAGGGAGCTGAGCATCTCT
The DNA here is from genome assembly GCF_042186555.1 of Aquarana catesbeiana. NCBI lineage: Eukaryota > Metazoa > Chordata > Amphibia > Anura > Ranidae > Aquarana > Aquarana catesbeiana. The sequence goes on along the minus strand of NC_133327.1, from coordinate 42,234,647 downwards.
TTCATTGTGGTGTCTAGCATCGGTTGATTAGAAGTAATCAGCAGTAATCAGCACGGATTCATGAAGAATCGTTCTTGCCAAACCAATCTACTAACCTTCTATGAGGAGGTGAGTTGCCATCTAGATAAAGGAAGGCCCGTAGACGTGGTATATCTGGATTTTGAAAAAGCATTTGACACAGTTCCCCATAAACGTTTACTGTACAAAATAAGGTCAGTTGGCATGAAATATAGGGTGAGTACATGGATTGAAAACTGGCTACAAGGGCGAGTTCAGAGGGTGGTGATAAATGGGGAGTACTCGGAATGGTCAGGGGTGGGTAGTGGGGTTCCCCAGGGTTCTGTGCTGGGACCAATCCTATTTAATTTGTTCATAAACGACCTGGAGGATGGGATAAACAGTTCAATCTCTGTATTTGCAGACGATACTAAGCTAAGCAGGGCAATAACTTCTCCGCAGGATGTGGAAACCTTGCAAAAAGATCTGAACAAATTAATTGGGTGGGCAACTACATGGCAAATGAGGTTCAATGTAGAAAAATGTAAAATAATGCATTTGGGTGGCAAAAATATGAATACAATCTATACACTGGGGGGAGAACCTCTGGGGGAATCTAGGATGGAAAAGGACCTGGGGGTCCTAGTAGATGATAGGCTCAGCAATGGCATGCAATGCCAAGCTGCTGCTAACAAAGCAAACAGAATATTGGCATTAAAAAGGGGATCAACTCCAGAGATAAAACGATAATTCTCCCACTCTACAAGACTCTGGTCCAGCTGCACCTGGAGTATGCTGTCCAGTTCTGGGCACCAGTCCTCAGGAAGGATGTACTGGAAATGGAGTGAGTACAAAGAAGGGCAACAAAGCTAATAAAGGGTCTGGAGGATCTTAGTTATGAGGAAAGGTTGCGAGCACTGAACTTATTCTCTCTGGAGAAGAGACGCTTGAGAGGGGATATGATTTCAATATACAAATACCATACTGGTGATCCTACAATAGAAATAAAACTTTTTTGCAGAAGAGCGTTTAACAAGACTCGCGGCCACTCATTAAAATTAGAAGAAAAGAGGTTTAACCTTAAACTACGTATAGGGTTCTTTACTGTAAGAGCGGCAAGGATGTGGAACTCCCTTCCACAGGAGGTGGTCTCAGCGGGGAGCATCAATAGCTTCAAGAAACTATTAGATAAGCACCTGAATGACCGCAACATACAGGGATATATAATGTATTACTGACACATAATCACACACATAGGTTGGACTTGATGGACTTGTGTCTTTTTTCAACCTCACCTACTATGTAACTATGTAACTATGTAGAAGTAGGGAAAGATGCTATAGCTGATGGATGTGTTGCATTTGTATATGTAAAATCCAATGCAGGGCTCACCTTGTTTCCCTGGCGTTTAGAATCCAGGCACATCCGCAATTTGACACTGCTGTTGCTGGCTGAGGAGGTCAGTGATGAAGGAGAGGTGTTAGATGCACCTTTCAGGGTAGATATTTCTAAGGTTTCAGCATCTGGAAGGTCTGTGTATGAATCATTTGTGTGATGTGCAGGGCCGTGGGCGCCATCTTGGCCTTGTCCCCTTGGTGGCTGCAAGAAGGACGCTGACAGCTTCTTTGTCTGGTTATATTATTTTCGTTCGCGGGATATTCTGGAACAATTGTCCTGGGTATTGGTGTCCTCGGATGGTGAAGGAGCCATTTGGTTATGTGGCGTTTTTGCTTAGATTCCCTGTAGGCACTGGAGCTGAGAATTCAGACGTCCGTGTTGCTCAGCGGTTAGTCACGCCCCCTCGATGCAGAGGATCTTTGACGCAGAGTGTCTCTAGGCAAAACCCCCTTGTGTGTTGTTTTTTTTTTTTGCTTTCTGTGTCCACACTGGAGAGACTCACTGCTCTATTTGTATTGGAGACCATTTTTACTGAGACAGACAGTGAAGGGAAATCAAACATTTTAAAGTTGTTCCTGAGAACAAGAGGTAAGGGCAAAACTTCCATTGGGAACACCTGTTCTAGGGACAACTTTCTAACAGTCTAACTTTGTGTTGTGTCTCTAGGACAGGAAGTGAAGGAAAACGTCCCCAATACTACACGAACAGCATAAAATATACTAGTATGGGTTTTAACCTTTCCCTTCTGTATCCAAAAAAAAATAAAAAATAGCAAATAAAAAATAATATAGCATATACAATTGCTATACAACTGAAACAAAATTTTATGTTATTAAAATTACCTCTCCATGTCAATCTGCAGTGCCATTATTTTCTACAAAATTCTATGCAATATGACTACCTGAAGGCATTCTGTACACCATTGGTGTACAAAACACCTCCATAAATGTAAATCTCCTACTATAATTCAGATTTTAGACAGCCTCTGAAACAGAAATGTCCTTTATGGCTTAATACTCCCTAAGGTTTAATTACCTTTCAATGAATGCAGAAACGGCACCCTTTCTCATCAGAACACTGAGAGTGCACCAGCTAATTATAATGAACTCAGAGCCTCCCATTCATAATTAGTACTCAAAGGACATGGTTAAACAGACAGTTATTTCTTCAGAGCAGAAACAGGTTTGTGCAACAATGTTTGTTAAAATCCTTGCAATCTCCCAGAGGGTATATTTAATTTTTTCTTAACAAAAGTGAAGTTACTGTTTAAGTGAGTGATCATGCTGTCTGTGTTAGTCTTGGATTTGAAGTATAAAATCAGTCTCTATACTCCCTGCACTGAGAGCCTATTGTTTAAAGGATGTGGTGCTAAGGCCCTGGCACAGGAACATAACAAACCAGACTAAATATTGACCATTTGAAGTGGTTCTAAAGGCAGAAGATTGTTTACCTTAATGCATTCTATGCCATCACAGCCAGTGAGCCAATAAGGAAAGAGTGGGGGGCAGGGCCGAGCCATGCTCTGTGTGAATGGACAATGTCCATTTACAGGAGAACAGCTCATGAGTGAGACTGCTCCAGTGCCCCCATAGCTAGAGGCTTGCTAGTGGGGGTACTTGGCAGGGTGGTGGAGCCAGGACCATCGACTAGGGACCCAAAAGAAGAGAATTGGAGCTGCTCTGTACAAAACCATTGCACAGACAGGTAAGTATAACATGTTTGTTATTTAAAAAAAAAAATCAACCTTTAGAATCACTTTAAGCACCACTGTATCAGTGTGAACATACTACAGTACAGTATTTTACCACCGAGTAACTGGTTGCAGGGGAAATGTTGACCATTCTCTGTGTTACACCTGTCATTTGCAGGAGGCTGGGAACCCTCATTCGTACTTCCATAATGAAAATCTAACAAGTCTGGTAAGAAGTTTATTTGTTGCGGGAATGGAGACAACATCAACTACTCTGCGCTGGGGTCTGCTGCTAATGATAAAATACCCATCGATACAAGGTATTATACATCTTAAGGCAAAACTGTACGGTAAGGCCTCTTTCACACGAGGGATCCGTATGTCCGTTTTTCATCCTTCTGTTTTCGGATGAAAAACGGACATACAGTACCTGTATCCCTATGGAGCGTCGGATGTCAGCGGTGACATGTCCGCTGACATCCGTCCCGCTCCGATCCGAAAAGTGTAACGGAGGAAAAACCTACTTTTCCATCCGTTTTCGGATCAGATCGGGTGACGACGGACACTACGGTCCGTCATCATCCGATCCCCCATAGGGGAGAGCGGCGCTCTGACAGGTCCATAGCTGCACAGTGTGCAGCGTTGGACCTGTCATCTTTCTGCTCAGCGGGGATTGGCGGAGCGATCCCCGCTGAGCAAGCGGGTGTTCACGGGGTGGATCATCACTGATCCGCCTCCTGTGAAAGAGCCCTAATTGTCCAAAAATGTTTGGTTTATCTGAGGCACCTTAGGAAGGCTTTACTCGCCTTTGTTGTCCTCCTCCAACTGCTCTGACACATGTGTCCTGACTAGAGAAAGCATTAATACTGTGCTGTGCGGTGCGGTTCCCAAAAGTCTTTGAGTATGGGTTCCAACTATATTAGGGTATTTGTAATTGCATCAAATCATTAGACATACTTGGTAAGCCTACAAAGGGCATTGCATTGATGCATAACTGCTAATAACAAACACTCTCCTCTTACAATCTGTTATGCCGCGTACACACAACCGTTTTTCTCGTCGAAATAAACTCTGAAGATTTTTCCGACAGAGTTCCTATGGAATTCCGCTGAAACTGCGATCACACAAAATCCGACCGTCAAGAACGTGGCGGTACTAGAAAAAGGAAGTTCAATAGCCATTAGCCAATAGCTTCTGTCTCCTACTTGCTTCAGAGCATGCGTCGTTTTTGGTCCGTCGGAACAGCATATAGACAAGTGGTTTTCCCGATAGGAATTGGTTCAGTCGGAAATATTTAGAACATGTTCTATTTCTAGTTCCATCAGAATTTTCGAAAAAAAAAGTCCGATGAGGCATACACAAGATTGAAATATATGATGAAAACCTTCCGTCTGACTTTTTCTGTATGACATTCCGCTCGTGTCTAAGCGGCTTTCACATATGCAAGGGCAAAATAAAACGTATACAGGAACAATTTCCCATGTTTGTCTTTAGAAATGCTGCAAGCAAAGAAAATGTGTATATCTGACAGAAATCCAGTGTGCTTCTAACGTTCATTTTGCGTTGAGAACACAGTCTCTGGAATTCATAAAGACTGGATTTCATGAAAAATTTCATGAAAGTGTCTCTTATGCATTCTAAAAATTGCACAGCATGCTCCAAATTCATGTACCTGTCTAGGACTTGTACTTGAATTTGGCACATGCTGCACTACTTTTAGAATGCACGCAAGATAGACAGACAGACTCTTTTGGCCTGTACACCAAAAGAGAGTTGGTCTTAACCTCTTGGCATCGGCACCTCCTGGCCCTTTAAGAGGTTTAGGATGCTGGGAGGCGGGGTTTATGATATAGTGACTGCCTTGATTGGCTGTCATGGCGGTCACAAGTAGCAGGAGCTTTCTGTTAGCCACAGGTAACTGTGCTGGGAGCACCCAGGGCGCACGCTCTCGGCATAGCTGTATTTACACTAATTAACGCAAATAGGTGGCTGCTTGGCACCAATGCCCACTCAACCGAGAAGTCACATATTTGTGTGCGATCGGCGCCAAGGGGTTAAATAGCTCCACTTTCATAAGCTACGAACTGTGGGTATTTTATTTTCAATTTGATGCATTCATTTCATTAATGAATGCCGCCGAAAGTGGCGCATTTTAGAACTTCCTAAATTTGGTACATAAATCGCTGACAGAATCAAATGTGCTTTATGAATTTGGTGCAATTGATTAGATGATCAACAGAAAAGTGGTTAATTAGCTTTACTGTCTCTGATGCACTGAAATCCAAAGCAATATGGGACCTTCTTGCTTTGCGTTCTCTGCCTCTGTTGGTCTCCTTGCACTGACTGTGAATAGTAAGGATTGGAGGTGGGCTATGAACTAGTGCAGGGGTCAGGAGTGTGTTATATACAGAGTGCAGGGTTCAGGAAAGTGGTAAGTACAGAGTGTAAGGGTAAGGGGTGTGGTGGGGTGTAGTCTACAGAGCTGAACTGCGTGGCTTTTCAAAACAGCTTGTGCTAGCATAGCAACATAATTAGAACACAGGACAGCACTGGATATCCAGAATGATCTCTGGGCATTTATTTATTATTAATTTTCCTTGGGATTAATAAAGTATTCTGAATATCAATCTGAGTATTTTTTAATATGTGAACACATTTCAAAATTGCAATTGTTTAATTATAATTGTTCACAAATGATCTGCGGACCAAGTAATCTATTTTACAAAAAACAGCCATACAAGCATGCATTTTTGATGGCCAGGAGAACTACATGTAGGCAGGTCCAGTCTATTTTCTCCACTGCAAGTGGTGCTCAACCACAGTGGCAGTGCTGAGGGAGAGGAAGTCAGGAGGAACATGGTTTCTCTATGGTTTCCTGGGTTGACCGGGTTGGATGCTGACAGTCCATGTGACTCTGGCAGCCATCTTGGGTCTGGCAGAGTCTACTTAAAACCCTGGCTCCTGGGTTCGGCGCGCTTTTGGCATGTGGATAGAGTAGGTCACCTGTCTTTCAGGGACAGTATACGCGGTAGGGAAAGGTTCCAGACAAGTGGGGAATCGTAGGGATCCACTTCTTTTCCTGGAAACCTCCCCACTTGGGCTCAGACTGGCCAGGCTTCATTCTGCCCCTCCAGACAGATGCTGTCAGCTCAGCCTAGGCCTGCTCCATTACATGCTGTTGTCATCCGTGAGGGTTACCAGTTGGGCTTTCTTCCACTGGGCTTGTTGTGAACTGTTTTTCATTGAATTCAATACAAGTTCTTTCAATTGCATCTGAAATGAGTGTGTGTTATTGCCGCCACATCACACTGCACCCACCCACATACAGATCTGACTGTTAATGGGCAGAATGATCAAGGTCTTCTGAAAGCACCTTTGCTTCTTTCTTGCCTATTTGTACCACCACATTATGTTTATTTATTAGGTCTTGATCATCTGGGCATATTATATATACTCCAAAGCAAAGGGATGTTTTTGCCTACATGGGATGCATGAGCATTCTGTGTAGACAGTAGACAGTAATGTCTACTGGGACTCAGCAGCTGCATAGACAAAATCCACCGCCATTCCCAGTCTGACATCCATGCAAGGTTGGGTGCATGCGGATGTGAGTCCCTGAACACAGATTGTGTTAGTCCATGGCTGTGTCCATACAGCCACTGCATCCCAATAGACATCAATGGAACTGCCTGCACAGGGAAGCACGGAACACCTGAGCTTTCTGTGCAGGCAAAAATGGTGCTTTTACACTCAGGTTTATGTTATAGTAAGCCCATGGGAATCAAGTCTTACAAAAGTCTATGTATAATCAGTTCTTTTAAAAATAAAACTTGGGATAAAATTTGGCATAATCTGTTCAAGACGAACTTTAGATAATTTTGATCTACCATACACATTTTTACTGGTATAACATTTGTCTGTCAAAGTAAAAGGAACAGAAAAAAGCTAGTAAGCAAGAAATATTGTATTGTAATCCCTTTACTCTTCCTTATTACCTCCAGAAAAGGTGCAACAAGAGATCTCCAAAGTTGTTGGGTTAGCACAACCTACGTACAGCCATCGGGGACAGATGCCTTACACAAATGCCGTCATACATGAGATCCAGAGGTTTGCCGACATTCTACCACTCAGTGTTCCTCATGAGACAACAAGAAACGTCACTTTTAGGGGATATTTTATCCCAAAGGTAGCTATTTTCTATCCTCTAAAACTCTTTTATAGGCTACTAATACAATATAGCATGAAAAGAAAAATCTATTTTCAATGAGTTGAGATTTAAATAGTTCTCTCATTATCTATTACAAAACAGTTTTTACTTAAACCAGGCTCTTTTCTATTTTTTTCTTAAAAGTTATTTTTTAATTAATTATAGGAAACCTATATAATCCCTCTATTATCCTCTGTATTGCGGGACAAGTCACAGTTTGAAAAGCCTGATGAATTCTACCCAAACCATTTTCTAGATTCCCATGGAAATTTTATAAAGAAAGATGCCTTTATGCCATTCTCTGCAGGTCTGTATTCTTCTCTGCTTCATCATCATGACTGGCCACATCTTAACTGGAATTGACTATAAACAATAGAAGCCAATCAGATCTATTTAGCCAGAATTTGTTATGTAATTGAAGTCAAGGAGGATATTTAAAGTATGACATTATACATGTCACATTGATGTAGCTTTCCTGATGCTATCAAGTAGGTCAATGGCATCCTTATCTCTGTGAAATAGTTGCCACACAAAAAATGATATGAACTTAGAATCAATCATTCTAAGCAAATAAACTCACCTTAAATAAATTAAGCAAAGATTACGTATCAAAGACCCTCCATTTGTTTGATTTAGTGATCTCTTGGTGAAATATTATTGATTGCTTCTGATGAAATATTTAAATCTATTAAATGATTGTTTTAAATAAATCGATTACATTTTTATGATATGCAAAGGGATGAACAATACCGTGATGAGAAATGTTTTGCTTGCCATTACTTGTTCCAAAATCATTCAGAAATTATAAAGTACATTTTATGAAAAATAAATAAAGTCAAATAGTTTTTTTTTATCTTAATGCATTTGTGTAAAAAATTCCCCACTACCTAATCTACTCCCCCCCCCCCATTTCTTAACACTTACTTACTCCTGTCACCACTCTAGAGCTGTGGACCATAGGCTCCTGCTGCTGTCAGTCAAACTTTTGTGAGGAGTTGTGTGTGTCTATAGACACACTAAGTGCTTACTGGCCATGCTGTGTGGATCCCTAGTCCATGAACATATAGCCCAGATCAGGAGCACGTGAGTATGGATGCCTCTATAGCAGTGGTCATCAACCCTGTCCTCTGGGCCCACTTACAGGCCAGGTTTTATGTATAGTGGGGATGGAAAGTTTTCAGACCCCCTTACATTTTTCACTTTTTGTTATATTGCAGCCATTTGCTAAAATCATTTAAGTTCATTTTTTTCCTCATTGATGCACACACAGCACCCCATATTGACAGAAAAACACAGAATTGTTGACATTTTTGCAGATTTATTAAAAAAGAAAAACTGAAATATCACATGGTCCTAAGAATTCAGACCCTTTGCTGTGACACTCATATATTTAACTCAGGTGCTGTCCATTTCTTCTGATCATCCTTGAGATGGTTCTACACCTTCATTTGAGTCCAGCTGTGTTTGATTATACTGATTGGACTTGATTAGGAAAGCCACACACCTGTCTATACAAGACCTTTTTAGCTGATTTTAGCAAATGGCTGCAATATATCAAAGAGTGAAAAATGTAAGAGGGTCTGAATACTTTCCGTCCCCACTGTATTACCTTGGGGAGATGCAGACTAGAATACTGCAATCACTGAGCAGCAAATTATATCACCTGTGATGTATTTCAGTTATCTTGTAAACCTGGCCTGTTGGTGGACCCTGAGGACAGGAGTTGATGACTACTGCTCTATAGCACCTGGCTTGCTAAGGAGGCACCCAAGGAAAGGAGGAGCTGAACAGCACCAGCGGGGGGGGACTGCCAAAAAGAATGTGTGGGACTTATCTGTGCAATATCGTTACACAGAGCAGGTAAATATAGCATTTTTTTTGTTTAATAAAAAAATAATCTTTAGTATTACTTTATGCTCAAGTTTATGAGTTGAGGCTTTCACAGGGCTTCTCCTTCTCCTATCTGTTGGGCCACACAGAGCAGCAGAAGAAGGAGTTAAAAGTTATGTGCTTATGGGATGGATGACATTGAAATGAATACATTGCTTCACCCTGCTATGGCAAAGCACAGGTTCACTTTAAAGTGATTGTAAAGTATTTTTATTTTAGTTTAAAATAACACACATGTTATAGTGGTGCTGTGGATTTGCACAGAGTAGCCCAGATCCTCCTCTTTTTGGGTCCCTCTTCAGTGCTCCTGGCCCCTCCCTCCTGTTGAGTGCCCCCACAGAAAGCTTGCTGTGGGGGGCACCCAAGCTTCCTGTGTCCCTGCCCCCTTTCTCTCCTAATTGACTTACTGACTTTGACAGCAGTGGGAGCCAATGGTGCTGCGTTGCTGTCTCAGCCAATGAGGAGGGGAGTCCTGGGCAGCTGAGACAATCCTACAACATCGCTAGATCTAGATGGGGCTCAGGTAAGTGTGAGGAGAGCTGCTGCACACAGATGCAATGCATTAAGATAAAAAAACCTTCTGCCTTTACATTCACTTTAAGCCTTAATCGTTATTGTTACCAGTTTACATACACTATATTACCAAAAGTATTGGTACGCCTGCCTTTACAAGCACATGAACTTTAATGACATCCCAGTATTAGCCCGTAGGTTTCGATATTGAGTTGGCCTACCCTTTGCAGCTATAACCACTTCAACTCTTCTGGGAAGGCTGTCCACAAGGTTTAGGAGTGTGTCTATGGGAATGTTTGATCATTCTCCCTGAAGCGCATTTGTGAGGTCAGGCACTGATGTGGATGAGAAGGCCTAGCCCTCATTCTCTGCTATAATTCATCCCAAAGGTGTTCTATCGGGTTGAGGTCAGGACTCTGTGCAGGCTAGACAAGTTCATCCACCCCAAACCTCGCTCATCCATGTCTTTATGGACCTTATTTGTGAACTGGTGCGCAGTCATATATGTAACAGGAAGGGGCCATCCCCAAACTGTTCCCACAAAGCTGGGAGCATAAAATGGTCCAAAATGTCTTGGTATGCTGATGCCTTATATGTTCCCTTCACTGGAACTAAGGGTATAAGCCCAACCCCTGAAAAACAACCCCACACCATAATCCCCCTCCACCAAATGATTTGGACTAGTGCACAAAGCAAGGTCCATAAAGACATGTATGAGCGAGTTTGGGGTGGTGGAACTTGACTGGCCTGCACAGAGTCCTGATCTCAACCCGATAGAACATCTTTGGGATAAATTAAAGTGGAGACAGTTAGCCAGAGTGTCTCGTCCAACATCAATGCCTGACCTCACAAATGCGCTTCTGGAAGAATGGTCAAACATTCCCATAGACACAGTACACACGCCTTCCCAGAAGAGTTGAAGCTGTTATAGCTGCAAAGAGTGTGCCAACATAATATTGAACCCTACAGATTAATGCCCCGTACACACGGTCGGATTTTCCGATGGAAAATGTGTGATAGGACCTTGTTGTCGGAAATTCCGACCGTGTGTGGGCTCCATCACACATTTTCCATCGGATTTTCCGACACACAAAGTTTGAGAGCAGGCTATAAAATTTTCCGACAACAAAATCCGTTGTCGGAAATTCCGATCGTATGTACACAAATCCGACAGACAAAGTGCCACGCATGCTCAGAATAAATAAAGAGATGAAAGCTATTGGCTACTGCCCCGTTTATAGTCCCGACGTTTTACGTCACCGCGTTCAGAATGATCGGATTTTCCGACAACTTTGTGTGACCGTGTGTATGCAAGACAAGTTTGAGCCAACATCCGTCGAAAAAAATCCATGGATTTTGTTGTCGGAATGTCAGATCAATGTCCAACCGTGTGTACGGGGCATATGACTGGGATGTCATTAAATGTCATGCGTGTGTGAAGGCAGGCATTCCAATACTTTTGGTAATACAGTGTATCTCATACATTGCCTGAACACGAGCCTTTAGAAAAAAAGATAAGTTATTATCTGTGTAGTTTTCAGAGAGGGACTTTAAACAATTGAAAAGTGCTTGCAAACCCTGCAAGTGCTTGCAAACCCTGCAAATCCTGGCAAATAAAGCTTTATTGAGTTATTTTAAACTAAAAGTAAAGTTAATTATATAGTATGGGCAGCTTTAGATCATTGATACAATGTACGTGTCGCCTAGAGTTCCTTTTGAATAACATGCTCCTAAACACTAACAATGTAAAAGTAATGGCCTGTGTTAGCTTGGCTTTCTCATAAACAGCTAAAGAGTTTCTGGTTCAAAATATTTTATTAGACTCTAGAAATAAAAATAGAAACAAAATTAGAAGAACACAGTAAACAGAATAAGCAAAAGAATCCTGCAAGTAGTTATCACATCTCTTCATTGAATTAAAGGTCCGCGCTTAGGAGGTTAAAGGGTTGCAGCCTTCCCTTAATTAGTTCCCATTGGGACCTACTAAAGTATAAGAAAGAAAAATGGGGATATGGCGCTACCATATGATAACACAAATAAGATTTATAAATTGGGAAGAAACCAGTGACTATACAGGTAATGCACGACCTGATATGTATATGCGCACTCTAAGGTGCAGTTAAAGGAGTAGGTTGTGTGTAAGCGCATAAAAATAATTAAAAAATAACAAAAACGCTTAAGTGCATCAAAGCTAAAACACAAAAACCACAACAAATAGTGCACCCTATTATATGTATATACACACTTGCAGTGCAGTTATAGACTAAATTTTGTATAAGTGCATGACATAATATAAATAAGAACCGCTAAGTTGCATCAGAGCTAAAACACAAAAGACACTCTATCACAGCGGAACCATAAATCACATCAGAGATGAAATCAGGAGTATAAAGTGTATGATCAGTGTGAGTACTTGTTCCAATGCACTCTAATTGCTGGTGGTGTTAAATATTAATCAAGTATTGAACTTAACCAGAATATTCGTGTGAGTGTGTAATTATATAATTAAACCACTAATTAGTCCAAAGAAAAGTGTATTATAATGTCCAAACCGGGATAACAAAGATATCCTCCCACCGTGTACAGTCCAAAAAAATAAGTATATAAAAAATATTAAAAAACGGTGACTTCTGTGCTCATATGAACTTGGTGACTTCAGGTGCTCCCCCAATGTTTCCCCACTCACCAGATGTAGTCACCCCTACAGGGGTAATAGGCATAGAGTGGGTAGCTTTTGATGGGTGTTCTCTTGGATGTTCCCCCTTATGCTCCGCTCCTCCGCCGGCTTCCACCAGCGATCCGATGCAGCCCTCCGGGCATCCATTCCAGACCTGGACCCCTCCGCGATTTAGCACCACCAATCAATCCTCTCCTCCATGCAAAAGAAACAGGGGACTTCCGTAGTGAAGTATGCTAAGTTTATTTAAAAATTGTATTCCATACACCAAGTCACCAAGTTCATATGAGCACAGAAGTCACCGTTTTTTTAGATTTTTTATATACTTATTTTTTTGGACTGTACACGGTTTGAGGATATCTTTGTTATCCCGGTTTGGACATTATAATACACTTTTCTTTGGACTAATTAGTGGTTTAATCATATAATTACACACTCACACGAATATTCTGGTTAAGTTCAGTACTTGATTAATATTTAACCCCACCAGCAATTAGAGTGCATTGGGACAAGTACTCACACTGATCATACACTTTATACTCCTGATTTCATCTCTGATGTGATTTATGGTTCCGCTGTGATAGAGTGTCTTTTGTGTTTTAGTTCTGATGCAACTTAGCGGTTCTTATTTATATTATGTCATGCACTTATACAAAATTTAGTCTATAACTGCACTGCAAGTGTGTATATACATATAATAGGGTGCACTATTTGTTGTGGTTTTTGTGTTTTAGCTTTGATGCACTTAAGCGTTTTTGTTATTTTTTTTTATTTTTATGCGCTTACACACAACCTACTCCTTTAACTGCACCTTAGAGTGCGCATATACATATTAGGTCGTGCATTACCTGTATAGTCACTGGTTTCTTCCCAATTTATAAATCTTATTTGTGTTATCATAGGGTAGCGCTATATCCCCATTTTTCTTTCTTTTACATCTCTTCATTGATTTACTTCATTTATCACTGTGATGCTCCTCTCTTTCTCTCTCCTTTCAGGACGTAGAGCCTGCGCCGGAGAAAGTTTGGCTAGAATGGAGCTTTTCATTTTCTTTGCCAGCTTGCTGCAAAAGTTCACTTTTCGTTTGCCTCCTGGGGTCAGCGATTCAGATCTAAAGCCAGGCGTTGGATTTACCAATATGCCAAAACAACACAGCATCTGTGCTATCCCCCGATTTTAGAATGAATGTGCAAAGCAATAAAGAATATGGATTGTTGATTAAGACGTCTGCACACTTCTTTAAATGGTATTCCTCTAGATATAGTAACTGCCACTTTACACGCCTTGATTATTTTACTAGTGACATCTCCCTACCATAATTCCTACTCTGTTCTTGCCCACTCCAAGGTTTTGAGCATCCACCTTTTGTGGTCCAGCACCACCAGTGAAAAATTACATCATATTGAAATCCAGTAGACAGAGTCCCTCTCTACACCTTTAAGAAAGTTTGGGAGGGACACAACGCATCAGGTTGGCAGAGCGGAGTTACGTCATCTCTCCAAATGAGGTGCCATCTTGGATTAAGGAAGACATTGTATTTCTGTGCTTTTTACTGCATTGAATATTGTTGGTGCATTTTTACCTTTCTAAATAAAAAATGTAATGGTTTAATGCTATGGAACACATTTTTTGATTTTATGGATTGCTGGATATGGGAGTAATCTATATGGTGGATGTTAACCAATGTGTGCACAATGATACCAACCTGCCTAGGAGGAGTGATCTGTAGAGCAGTCTTAATGCATCTAAGCACTTATGACGTCTTATTTATAAAAATAGCGAGTTCCACCAGTTAGGGTGAGGGCACATCTTATGTGGCATGGTGGTGGTGTGGTGCACGGTATCTGAGCCAGCATTTAAAACACAGTAAAGATTTGCAGCGGGCACATAGAAGGATCTAGGAAGTTTTTTTTTTTTTTATATTTAGTTTGCACATTGCTTTGAGCCTTTTCAAAGGACACTAACTGTTTGATAAATGTCATGTACCTGGTCCTGAAGCCGAAATGGTGAGAGGGCTCTTGAGTGCTCGGTGTCCCTGAAGGTGGAAACGGGGAACACGAAGCCCAAAGAAGCAGGTATTTCCGGCTGTGCCACAGATGAGAGATGCAGGTGTGGCGATCTCTCCGTAGGTTGATACCAGGTGAGGTAAGTAGTAGGACCCAGTGGAGCTGATGATGGTGCCGACTGCACACAGCAGGAAATGGTTTTCGGGAGAAAGTGCAGCAGGCTGGATAGAGCAAGTAGGTATTGCAGACTGGAACAACAGGTAAGTACTGCAGGTAGGTACAGCTGGGTACTAGAGGTCATAGCTCCCAACTGTCTCTGATTTCGAACAATGTCCCTCCGTCCCTCATTCCTCCTCATTTGTCCCTCATTTTGGTCTGATCTATATATTGTATATAAAATGCACTATTTATCTTTTAAAAAGTGTTTCCCAGTGCTAAATCTTTCATCCAATTTCTAAATTGATGCATTTGTAAATACCAAAAGCCAATATAAAGGAATAGTAGTGGTAAAAAGCACTTGTGGGTTTAACTACCGTAATCATTTTTTTATACAATTCTCTAAGGGGGCGTGACAGAGGGCGTGTCCTATGCCTACATACTTTTGCTACTAGGTGTCCCTCATTCCCATTTCAGAAAGTTTGGAGGTATGCTAGAGGTAGGCACCAGGGCTGATCACAGAAGGCAGGGTGAAGCAGGAGGCATAGTCAGGGACGGATGCCAAGGTCAGTAAGCCAGTGGTCAGCAGACAGAAGAGCAGAGACATGGCCAGGCAAGCCAAAGTCATACACAGGACAGGAGACAAGAACAGATCTGTGGGCAATCAAAGGTCAGAGCTGGGAGAGAGACAAGAGGGATCCAAGGGAAGGCCAAGTCTTTAACAGGCAATCAGAAGCATAAGCACATACAGGAATAGGAAGCTGAAGACCAGTCAGCAATGTCCATGTGTCACAGTCTCCCTTTTAAAGGCCAGAAGGCACCAGGATCTGATGTGCATTGCGTGTGCACTTATTCGTGCGGGCGTGGCCATATTGGAAATTGGCCACTGTGCCAGGCCTTCAGGCAACTTTCCTCCGGCTAGTCTCCTGACAGATAAATATACAGTGCCTTGAAAAAGTATTCACACCCCTTGAAATTTTCCACATTATGTCACGTTACAACCAAAAGCGTAAATGTATTTTATTGGGATTTTATGTGATAGACCAACACAAAGTGGCACATAATTTTGAAGTGGAAGGAAAATGATAAATAGTTTTCTAATTTTTTTTACAGATAAATATGTGAAAAGTGTGGCGTGTATTTGTATTCAGTCCCCATTTTTTTGCTGCAATTACAACTGCAAGTCTTTTTGGTTATGTCTCTACAAGCTTTGCACATCTAGAGAGTGAAATTGTTGCCCATTCTTCTTTGCAAAATACAGTGCCTTGAAAAAGTATTCATGCCCCTTTGGATGGAGAGCACCTATGAACAACAATTTTAAAGTCTTGCCACAGATTCTCAATTGGATTTAAGTCTGGACTTTGACTGGGCCATTCTAACGCATGAATATGCTTTGATCTAAACCATTCCATTGTAGCTCTGGCTGTATGTTTAGGGTTGTTGTTCTACTGGAAGGTGAACCTCCATCCCAGTCTCAAGTCTTTTGCAGACTCTAACAGGTTTTCTTCTAAGATTTCCTTTATTTGGCGCCATCCATCTTCCCATCAACTCTGACCAGCTTCACTGTACCTGCTGAAGGGAAGCATTCCCACATGATGCTGCCACCACCATGTTTCACCTTGGGGATGCTGTGTTCAGGGTGATATGTGGTGTTAGTTTTTTGCCACACATAGCATTTTGCTTTTAGCCCAAAAAGTTCAAGTTTGGTCTCATCTGACCAGGGCACCTTCTTCCACATGTTTGCTGTGCCCCCCCACATGGCTTCTCGCAAACTGTATGGCCTTCTTCTTGTCACTCCTCCACAAAGGCCAGATTTGAGGAGTGCATGACTAATAATTGTCCTGTGGACAAATTCTCCCACCTGAGCTGTGGATCTCTGCAGTTCCTCCAGTGTTACGATGGACCTCTTGACTGCTTCTCAGTTTAGGTGGTCAGCTATGTATTAGGTGGTGGGTTTACAGTTGTGCCATATTCTTTTCATTTTCAGATGATGGATTGAACAGTGCTTCATGAGATGTTCAAGACTTGGGATATTTTTGTATAACCTAACCCTACTTTAAATGTCTCCACAACTTTATCCCTGACCTGTCTGGTGTATTTCTTGGCCTTCCTGATGCTGTTTGTTTGCTAAGGTTCTCTAACAAACCTCTGAGGACTTCACAGAACAGCTGTATTTATACTGGGATTAAAATACACACAGGTGAACTCTATTTACTAATTAGGTGACTTCTAAATGCAATTGGTTCCACTGGTTTTAGTTAGGGGTATTAGAGTGATTTTTGAAAACCATTTATCATTCTTCTTCCACTTCACAATTATGTGCCACTTTTTTTTTGGTCTATAACATAAAATCCCAATTAAATATATTTACGTTTTTGGTGGTAACATGACAAAATGTGGAACATTTCAAGGGGTATCAATACTTTTTCAAGGCACTGTGTGTGTGTGTATGTGTGTATGTGTATATATATTATACACTGTGTATGTGTGTTACACGATACACCACCTGGGATGGTATACTTACCTATTCTGAAGCTGCTCCAGTCCGATCACATGATCAGGTCCCAGCGCTGGCTTGTGCATAGAGGAGGGGCAGTGGACAACGGATGTCCCATAGTAAGCCTATGGGTGAAGTCACCACACAGTCATTTACAGCCATTGTTGGCGTACTCTCCTCTACACTGAAGCCACCACTGGAACAATTATGTGACCAGATTGGAGCGGCTTGAGAATGGGTAAGTATCAGCATCTTTTCTTTCACAGGGTAGACAGAATAGTCTAATGCCCCGTACACACGATCGGATTTTCCGATGGATAATGTCCGATCGGAGCGTGTTGTCGGAAATTCCGACCGTGTGTGGGCGCCATCGGACATTTTCCATCGGATTTTCCGACACACAAAGTTGGACAGCAGGAGATAAAATTTTCCGACAACAAAATCCGATCGCGTCAATTACCGACCGTGTGTGGCCTGTTCCGACGCACAAAGTGCCACGCATGCTCAGAAGAAATTCCGAGACGGGACAGCTCGTTCTGGTAAACTTAGCGTTCGCAATGGATACAGCACTTTCGTCACGCTGCAATGTTCAAAATGGTTTAATACAGCGCACTCTCTTCTTCTTTATAATGTGACAAGAATTAAGTAGTTTTGATGCTCATATTCACACACACTTCTCACAAACTTCTTTTGTTACTATTTATCGGGATTCCCTCAATATATTTTGATTTCTCACATCTGACAACATATTTTTGTATATTTTTTTTTTGCCTTTAATGTAGAATCTTTTTTTGTGTTTCTCTTTTTTTTTTTTTTTTTTTTTTGGTGATTTTGATTTGTACTCCCGAAAATGTTTGTGTGTTTTTTGTGACAAGTTCCCACAACACCATTGATATGTTGTTCTATTTAATCTGTAGGAGATTGTTTGGTGTTGGTGTCCCTTTTTAATTTCACATTTTATGTTAGAAATGTACCTGAATCTTCACCAACAAACTGTCCTTTTTGGATGAAAACACACACAGGAGAGTAGAATTTACCTAATAAAATTTTATTAAGGGGTCACAACTATAAAAAAACTAAGAGGGAGGCAACGCTGGAGAAACTGCAGAAGTGGGCAAAGCCTTGGACCCCCAGGGCAGACATCAATTATTTAAAAGCAAAATTGGTGGCCTGAGGAGTCCATATCTAAGGGAGGGCAGTGTGGTCCAGAAGTCCCAGAGATCCGGAAAGCAGCAGATGACATCTGTGTCCCCAGGCTGTGGTCATATGAGAGACTGCATCTTCTGTCAGACCAGACTGAACCCAGGGCAATCACTCTTTGGTCTTCTTTCCATGCCTCCTTCCACGTGGTGGCTCTGGTGGTGGAGTTGTGGCAGCAGGAGGAGGAGGAGGAGGAGGATCGTCGATCTCAATGACATCCGTCTTGGGTGTCAGTTCCCCACTCTCCCCCTTACGTAGGACTTTATAAATCAGGTCCTCAGAGAGCTTGCGTTGGCCCTCCTGCATGCCCTGCAATTTGGTGGCAGCCATGCAGGCAAAGGCCTCTGCAGGACTGGGGAAGGCTCTGAGGGATGCAGAAGCCTCCTGGATCAGCCTGTATGCTGAATCCTGCACAGGACTGGGAGTGGCCTTCCTGGCCCTTTTGTATGGCAGGTGGAGGGGAGGAACCTGAGACTCAGTCAGGCTGCGACTTGTCCCAGGCTTCTCTTGGCTGACACTTAGCCCCGCCTCCTCCTGGCTGACACTAATCCCCGCCTCCTCCTGGCTGACACTAATCCCCACCTCCTCCTGGCTGCCACATTCCACAGCCTCCTCCTGGCTGAGGTCTTCCTGTGTATGAAAAAGGGACATAGTTTTAGTATTTTTTCCATCAATCACACACAATTTTCACCTCCTAACTGCTGCAAATTGAATGTTAACAAATATAACAGACTATCCTTCTGAGCCCAGCAGTTTTCATTCTTGTCCCAATTTTGGGTGCCCACTACTATCTATTGATATGTAACACTATCAATTAATGATCAATAATAACATCTAGTAAACATCATTTATTTATTGCCCAGAAATCTGTAGAGGAATGCTATACCTGACTCCAGCTGGGCTCCTCCACTTCTTCCTGGCTGGAAGGCCCAGGTTGGACATCAGAAGCCTCAGCTGGTATGGAAGGAAGCGTGGAAGGAAGAGTAGAGAGGGATTCCCTGACTTCAGTGTGGTCTGACAGAAATCGCAGTCTCTCATAGTACCACAGCCTGGGGACATAAATGTCATCTGCTGCAGCTCTGGATCTCTGGGAATCTGTGACCTTCTTGCGCTCCCTTAGATATGTGCTTCTCAGGCCACCAATTTTAGCTTTTAAATAAGGGATGGTTGCTGTGGGGACCACCGGCTTCACCAACTCCAGCAGTTTCTCCAGCGCTGCCTGCCTCTTTTGTTTATGGTTATAGTGGGGGTGTCTCACCTGCCACAGACAGGGCAGCTCCCTGTACTTGTCTATGAACAGGGGCAGGAAATTGTGGTCATTGAACCCATCCATTTTCTCTGCAAGACACAACACAAGACAAACCCTAATGTCAGGCCAAACTCCCCTAATCTTGTTACAATATAGGCTTCCATTTCGAAGCAGTATAGGCCCAAGTTTAGATCCTACCTTCGTTATCACGATCGGCGTCTCCGATGCTCCTTCCTCCGCTCACAGATCGTACGTAAGACGCGCGCGTGTTACGATTTATACACACTGCGCATGCGTATAACTCCGCCCGCCCCTGACGTTCTTTCTAGTCTATTCCCCGCCCCTTTTCGTTCGGCGCAGTGGGGGGAAGAGCACATGGCGGATAGACAGCAGGATCGTGCTAATTGTAGCAACGAGGAGGAGGAGGAAAGGCCAGAGCCTGAAACGTCCCGATCCAGAAGGAAATTGAAGGACTCAAATATGTCCTTTGGGGAGATGTTGGAGATGGTGGACATCCTGAAGAAGGCCGACTATGATGGAAAGTATGGGCCTTACCCCAACCCCAATGTCCGAAAGGCCAAGATCATGACGAAAGTGGTCAGGAGTCTGCACCGGAAATTCGGGGTACGACGATCGAAAGATCAGCTCAGGAAGCGGTGGTCGGACCTGAAATTACGAGAACATGAGCAGTACAGAAAGATCCGGAGAGTGCTGCAAAAAAGTAAGTAGTTGTGCTGTGTTCCTATTCTTTATGTTTATTACGTTCGTGCTGCTCCATGTGCTTTTAGAAACTGTTGTACAGTTTAAAATGGCAACTTTCATGTTCATGGGCACATTAATCGTTCGGATCACACATTTTTATTTCGGACTATAGAATACCATTGTTTAGACCATATGCATTTGGCCACCATTTTGACGCCCTATACTTGGCTTCAAAGAATTGGGTTGTATAGATGGCTTTGTTACTAGAATGAAATGCAAACTAGATTGTGTGTGAGGAGAGGACACTCAGCAGCTGTTTTCACATCTGGACACTGGAGCACTAGTGTGGGACACCAGAACACCATTTTTATTAGGGGGGGGCACACAGGTGCTCCAGTGTATACTATAGGGGGGTCTCCATCTGTGAAGCTTGTACTAAACAGGTAAAGTATTGCAGCTTGACAAAGGACACTAAAAAAGCTACATCTTGGAACTCAGCTAAAATAGATAATTGTACCCCACTTCCAAGCAATGTTTCATCTTTATAGTTCTGACATTAAATATTTGTGTGCTAATTATACCATTTTTGTTTTACATAGGGGATAAAAGACTCGGAGGACACCCCTCATCCGAGGAGACCAGAGCCCCCCCCCCCCCTCTAGAAGAAGGGGAAATCACCCCAACACAAGATGAGCAGGAGGATGAAGACGTGGTGGAACTAGTCACCACAACAGGTGAGTGTCTGCAACCACAGGCTCAGATAAGAGATGGATGGCGGCATTTTTTTGGAAACCTAATTTATTTTGGGTTCCTCTCTTTTTAGGTGATCGTGAGGTTGTGGATGAAGATCCTTTCACATCCGAAAGTGCCCAGATCCTGATCGGGGAGATCATGGGGTGTAATTTACAATTGGAAAACATCAAGCAAAACATCAATGATGTTATTCCAAAATATAAAAACATCATTAATGTTTTGGGGCGAGTTTAAAGCCCCTCCAAATCACTTTCTTCTTTTGTCTGCTACAATGTGCGAAATGTTTTTGTGATTTTTCCCAAAGCCAAATTTGGAGGATGCACACAGTGTGTCAACATGTGCTATCTGTCATCACGGGAGATCAATGGACGCGTTTTGGGGGTGCAACCCCTTCCTCAATAATAAAGTAGCGGTGAGGAAGGGCTTTCTCCCCCAAAACACGCCCCTTGATCCCCCGTGATGGCAGATAGCACATGTTGACATTGGGAAATTTGTGTGCATCTTCCAAATTTGGCTTTTCCAGGGGTGATTTCCCCCATCTGAACGCAATATCAAACCCAGTTCCTAAATACTCATGTCTGATATTGCCTTCAAGTTCTACCAAATGTGAACTTTGTAAGATCAAGATTTGTGTCTTTCTTGTTGGTTTTACACATGCCTGTTTTCTATAAAATGCACATTTTGATTTTGGATAATGACACCACAAAAATTGTTATACAACAAACATGTTGGTTTGTCAGAAAAACCTTTGGTAAATGCACATGTGATTGTGCAGGTATTAAAAAGATTGTTCATCAAGAATGTGTGGATTATTGTCTCAACGCTACAACACTTTTGGGGTGATGTAATTGTTGTTTTATGAGAAAATGGGGGTTATTTCCTAAGGGCAAATCCACTTTGCACTACAAGTGCAGTTTCAGTGCAGTTGCAAGTGCACTTGTAGTGAAAAGTGTCTTTGCATTTAGTAAATAACAGCCAACAGTGCTTTGTATAAGGTTACACAATCACGACATTTTCTGGACTCCACACTTTTCTGTCAGGGTCAGCTCAAACAAACACAAGCAGTAAATGTCCACAAAGAAGAGCCTGGGGAGAGATGCCTGTCGAGAACTTGAGGTCCTGCAGACTTCTCCCTGTGGCCAAATACCGCAAGGTAGCGACCAACCTCTGCTCCGGAGTGATGGCTTGCCTCATGCAGGTATCCTGCCTGCTAATATAAGGGGTCAGCGAAGCCAACAGACGGTGAAACACGGGGTCCGTCATCCTGAGAAAGTTCCTGATAACATCAGGATTATTCTCACGGATCTCACGGAGCAAAGGCATATGACAGAACTGGTCACGCTGAAGCAACCAATTCTTGGTCCATGAACACCTCCCCACCCTGTTCATGGACTTGACTTGTGTCAAGGTCAGGACCCCAACACCAAGCCCCCGCACAGCACGAACTGTATGAGGAGTACGCATACGAAACATGGCTAGAAAACGGTCGGCTGCTCAGAACGAAGTAACAGAACGCACTGAAGAACAGCAAGGCCTGTGAAGAGCGACCTGAAAACCAGTAACGAACAAGAATACAATGACTACATAAAGTCACGCGGAACTTGCTGCACGCACTGAAGAGCAGATACAAACCCACAAGCACAAACTGAACGGCAGAAAACGATCTGAAAGCCACGAGTCTGAATCGTCTCTCACCAAACTTTTACTAACACGAGATTAGCAAAAGGAGCCCAAAGGGTGCCGCGCTTGGTTCTGAACCGGCCTTTTCTAGTCTCGTCGTACGTGGTGTACGTGACCGCGTGGTTGTCGATTGGAAATTCCGACAACTTTGTGCGACCGTGTGTAGGCAAAACAAGTTTTAGCCAACATCCGTCGGAAAAAATCCTAGGATTTTGTTGTTGGAATGTCCGAACAAAGTCCGACCGTGTGTACGGGGCATTAGAATGGTGGTGGGATTAGGTTTAGCCATAGTTAGATTTTGACTGAACTTCCACTTTAAATAGGAGCACCCTAGTCATGCTAGCATTCCAGCTTAAACAACAGAGCAGAGTAGGGTAGATGTGTGCACACAATCCTAGTGCCTGAAACAATGAAAAACATTGCACTATACCAAGGAAAGTAAGTGCCAAGTGCCACATGTGAAGAGCCCAGGGAAATAATACCACAGATATTAATTATATTTAAATCATTTACTAATAATATGAAAAAGAGTATGCCAAATACCATAAAAAATGACAATGAAGCAAAAATCCTACACCTATCATCATGTAGACAACGATGTCTGGGACAAAGGACAAACACACGTAGAAATAAACAACAGACAAAACCCAAGCAAATTTAGATAGCATCAGAGCACTATCAATGAGTGCCAATTTAAAGTAGCTGTATCATCAGCCAGACAGTCCTATTGGTAGAAATACAAGCAACGGCCGTTGCAAAATAAAATGAAAAGACCAAAAAAGATGCCAGACTGTGGCTGGAAAGGATACCGCTATTGTGGGACAATCCTGGGGATAAGAGGAGGGCAAAGGACAGGAGTAGAGGACTGCGTATCGGCAGATACTGTGACATCCACTGGATGATAGATGACCATAGACCAAACAAACTGCCTATAGCCTGTCAATATTCCTGGGGAAACAGTAAGGTGGATAGTATTTTCTGGATGGCTAAACAGTGTTCACAGTAAGATGGATGCGGGGATTCAGTTTGCAAATAAAATGCATAGTTATATGGCTCACTGTCAGCAGAAAGTTAAAGGCAGCACTGTCCAGCACAACTGTACCAGAAAAATGGAACTCCCGTATTTTCTCTTCAGGGCTAGATTGCCAAACACATACCTCCAGATGCAGTTCACTCACGGGGTGTGGAGAGCAGGGGAATCTTTACTGAGATGACTGGTGGGCCGTAGCTGCTGCACATTTAAAACAACTCCTGTTTTCCACTGTTCCCAGAGTGCGGTCCTCGCCACGTACAGTGTGAAAGCGAGGCGGTGGTATCAGCTGGATGCTTGGGAAGGTGTCTGACGCTCAGAGGAGTGACATTGATGCGCTTCACTGGGAAACCCCAGCTTCTGAAGAATTTGGGGTTTCCCAGTGAAACGCGTTGACCACCACTAAATGACAGATCCCCTCTTTTTTTTCACCAAAAAAATGGCTGTGGATGTTTCATTTTGCTGTGGTAGTGCTTTCAGCACTAAATGAGAGATCCCTGTCTTCTATGTGTAATTGCATAATGTCCCTTTTTATGCAGTGCACCATACTGCATCCACAACTTCGCATGCAGGTTTAAAGGATCCCCAAAGTATTTTATTTTTCAAATTCCTTATTTATAGACAGCAGTCTCCAACAAATCAAAACAATATAATGAGTCATAAAGTGTACAACCAAAAATATAACATGAATTTTCAGGCAACCAAATTGCCGCTGTCAATAACAAGCACCAAACATCCATGAAAAATTTGAAGTATTAGCCAGGTATGCCGTTCCATCAGTGATTGAATAAGAATAGAAGACTAGTAGGATGGATGGAAATGACTGAGGTCGAACTATGTGGTAAAGTCCAAAAATTATGTAGTCAATGCAGAACTGAAAAGCATAAAGAAAGGTATGACATAAGAGGACACTGCTGGTTTTATATTTTGTGTGAAGTAGGAAAAACTAGGGGAAGATTAGAGGGCAAAAGGATGGGAGGGAGAAAAGAGAAAAAAATAATAATGATAAAATAAAATCAAAAAAGAAAAGAAATAAAAAGAAAGAAAAGAAAAGAAAAAAAATTGCAACGTCTGAGATGGAAGAGTCACGTGCACTTATGATACAGTGGGAGGCACCTCAAGAAGAGACTTGCCCTGCTTCGAGTAGACTAATGTTTTCCATAGATTCCAAGTTTTAGTATACACCTCTTATTTATGTTGATTCGTTAGCACAAGATCTTTCATTAAATTCAGCTCTTCAACTTTATGAAGCCACCAAAACATTTATTTATTTACTTAGAATTGTTACATTCCCCCATGTCAGTTCCCAGCTAACCATGCCCTTATTTAACAAAAACCTGTACTTTGTCAGTCAGGGATACAAGCAGCAAGGATGGCTAGGCCTACAAAGCTACACATAAAGCAACATTAAAGCTCATTTAAAACATTTTTTTAAATAACAAACATCATACTTACCTGCTCTGTGCAATGGTTTTGCACAAAGCAGCCCTGATCCTAATTTGTGGAATCCCCAGCCAGTGCTCCAGGCTCCTCCTCTTTGGCAAGTGTCCCCATGGAAAGCTGCTTTCCATGGTGGCACCCATGCATGCTCGCTCCCAAGCTGCCCTGTCTGCATTTAATGACACAGAGCAGGCAGCTCAGCCCCACCCCCACTTGCTTGGAACACCACACCAATAGCCAATAGCTCCCACTGCTATCAATCTGCCCAGGGATGGATTGGGCTCAGGTAAGTATAAGTGTGGGGGGGGGGATTTTGTATTAAGGTGAAAAAACATAAGGCTTTAGAACCACTTTAAGAAACTGAGGTCAGACTATATTACCAGTGAAACAAAACATATCCAAACACCAGCAAACAGTATGTATAGTCAACGTAAAGATACAAGTGAACCATAACCCAATGACAAAATACCTAACAAGCAACCTAACTAAGTAACAGAAAGCCTAACTAGCAAACTAACTATACATAATATATGCAGAAAGGGGGCACTGATCAACAGGGTAAAATTGGAAGGGGGAATCAAGACTGGGATCAGCAACAAGGGAAGCAGGTTCACGATAGCAGGTTTTATAGGATATATGTAAAAGACAAGAGCAGACCCAGGAATAATGGCAAGCAGGATCTGGCTAGCAGAGCAAAACACTGAAGCACCAGGGAAAATTAGTGGAGGGACTAAATACCCCCCCAGCAGCCAGCATCAGGTGGGGACTGATTACTGGGATATGCTGGCTGCTGGGAGACACCTGGTGGACATCAGATCTACAACCTGCCTTTCTGGGAACCACGGTGCTACCATCAGGTGATCCAGGTCCTGACATTAGCCTTGACAAAGGGTAGAAAAAACAAGATTCAGCTACATAGAGGTTAATGAGGTTCTACAATATGTTCAGATTTATACTTTTTGCTAGATTCACTGAACCTCCTAAAAACTGAACATGCTCAGTTCATTCATCCTTATCAAGGAACAGAATCTTAAAGCAATACTAAAACGAAACAAAAATATGTAATATATTGCAGCTTACCAATCCTTAGATGTAGTGGCTGTATTTGGTTTTTACCGCAGTTACACGTGGTTGCAAGCATTTGGCATTTGAAATGCCAGTAAACTAAAGTCTTGAATGCAATTTTTCTGCTTTCAAAAAATGCCTGTAACCTCAACTGTTTCTAAACTAATATAAACGACTGAGTGTACATGTACACATAAGATAACATAGAGGAGAGTTCAAGGGCTACTGAAAAAACGCCCAACTGCTCCTAAACTTCAGTTTAGAAGCTGTTGTGTACATGAGGCCATAGGCTTTTTTCCCCTGGTGATCTAATAAATGATTGCTTTTGGGTTAAATACTGCTTTGAATGGCAAAGTGATAAAAGGCTCATAGTCAGCTTCCCCCATGCATAATCCATTATAAAGAAGAACTCTCACAGGCAATACAAAAATTGAATACAAGTGCATACATTCATGTCTAAATATCTGTAACAGCCTCCCTAACCGCAGAAATGTAAGAAAGATCAATTTTTTGTTCCAATTTATTGGCTTCACCACTGGGGCTTAAGATAAGCTTTTCTAATGACTGCTAACTAAATATTTGTCTCCATGTTAGAAGCATGATCATACAGTGGCTGAGGAGTGGGGGTAATGGGGCATGCTGCCAATCACGTATCTCAGGAACAACACCGCCTAGAAAGAGGGAATAAAGTGCTACATGCATTTTATAGCCTGGGGAGCAGGATCAAAAAATACAAGAGTCTTGGCTGCAACCAAGGGTGTGAAAGAGGAGTTAATTTAACCCTTCACAAGATTAATGCCCTTCCTACTGGTCCTTGGACTGTACATTTTATAGGTCTGCCTTTAGAAGCCCCATGTCCAATCCACTTGTTACTATAACTCCAGAACTTTCCTTCTCCCCCCAATCTGCCCAGGTCATGTCACCCCACTGCTTTGCTGGCACAGCTTAGAGGAAGTAGGAAACAAAATAACTATACAAAACTTAAATCCTGGTAAAACCTGCAGCTTTTGAATTTAGGAAAAATAGTATTTAGCAACCTAAATACTACATGTTTCATAACAATTTATGGCATATCAATTTCAGAATTATTTGCATTGAGAAATCATAATCCTATCTCAATTTTAAGCTCTGTCAATATTTTTCATAACCAGTTCAACAACTCCAAACCCAGCCCCTTATTCATAGTAATGGTACCCACTCATCTAATGGGTGTTTAAAGAGAAGAGTTCTCCTTCCACAGTCATGTCTCCTCTCCTCACCTGCTTGTAAACTACTGTAACTTAATCCTCTGTAGCTATTGCTTAACTCTAAGAACACTTGCTGGTAGCACGCCAAATGCTTTTTTTCAGCCAAATCCTGGGGCACTATCACAGGAACACTTAACAACAAAACACACCTGCATGAATAGTTCTTCTGTGATGGTTGTAGGGACAGGGGTACTGCTTGCATAGCTTGCAAGCGCCTAACTTTACTCCATTTGGTGGTCTGTTCCTCTTTTAAAATGAAACCCCTCTGTCCATTTTTACTTCTCAGATGTCCCTCATTTTCATCTGATGTATATACTCTACAATTATAAAAAATATACCACTGAACTGTCAAATGTGCACTTCATTCAACTTTCTAATTATGCGATTAGTTTTCTTTTGTATTTTTATTATCCATGGTAATGGGGACATGGCAGGGAGGTGTCTTTTGCTTACGTGCTTTTTACTAAAAGGTTTCTCTCTTTCTCAAACCAGAAATGTGAAAGGTATGTATTTCCACTCTATTGGATCCTTTAACTGTCAGCTCCGTGGGCCAAGGAATTTTTCTATAATGGGCTGCGGACCCGGCCTCTCGCCCTCCATAAAATAGTAGGGCTATGGGGGAATGGATGTCCAGTTAAATGAGATTTCCATTCACGCTTCCTGTGCATTCAGCTATAAAGTTCTCCTGAAAGCTTTCTAGTTCGTTTCAATGTCAAGCTCTCCGCAGAAAAAGCTGGATATTGTCAATAGTTGTTGATGGTATTGCAGAAATAGAAGGATACTGAAATGGCAGAGCAGCAGACATAAATTCTGTATACAGCCTGAATCATGACCTACTTGAACCTTTAGGAATTACAGTATATGTATATTATGGAGGATTTAGAATGTTTTGTAGTATGCATATTCTAGGAATGATGCACATATATGTGTTTTTGAATGTTATGTTCTTTCTTACATAAAAATTTAGTAAAACAGTATCCAGATAAAAAAGCTATGGCCTCTCATAAGACATGTCTTCAGGCTGTCCATTATAGTGATTTACAAACAACAAAAAGTTTCTTATAACACTTTCCAGCTAGCCTGAAAAAAAAAAAAAAAAAGCAAAAACAAATTAGCTCTGTCTAACAGTCTATGACAAAGACAGAGCTTTTAGTTGCACACATTTGCAAATATCATATTTATTGGCGTATATGACACACAGGCGTATAACATGCCCCTTATTTTAAGAGGGAAGTTTCAGGAAAAAAATACATATTTTTTTAAATAAACAACTTTGAAGCAAATTAAGGGTCAGTGCCTATGCATGCAGCCTGATTAGTACCCATCTGCTGCCTCCTCATCCCCATTAATGCATCCTGATCATTGCCCATCTGCAGCCTGATCAATGTCCATCTGCAGCCTGATCAATGTCCATCTGCAGCCTCCCCATCTCCCATCAATGCAGCCTGATCAGTGCCCATCTGCAACCTGATCAATGTCCATCTGCAGCCTGAGCAATGTCCATCTGCAGCCTCAATGCAGCCTGATCATTGTCCATCTGCAGCCTCAATGCAGCCTGATTAATGCCTTTTTTCAGCCTCAATGCCCATCTGCAGCCTCACCATCTCTCATCAAAGCAGCCTGAACTGTGCAGGAAATCACTGAGCCGTCATCTCCTGTTTACTCAGCTCTCACTCGGCTCTCACACACAGAGTCCCACCTCTGTCATCGACATTGGACCAGCTCCTGGGATAGACATAGACAGAACACTGGTCCAATGCCGGTGGTGGAGGCGGAACTGTGTGTGTGACGGGATAGCCGAGTGAGAGCTGAGTGAGAGTCGAGTGAGAGCTGAGTGAGAGAGTAAACAGGAAATGACGGCTCAGTGAATTCCAACGGTGCTCATCCCCCTCCTTCCCCTCCGAGGTACACTATTGGTGTATAAAACGCACCCATGATTTTCCCCCTATTTTCAGGGGAAAAAGTGCATTTTATACGCCGCTAAATACGTATATGTGAAAGCCACAGTGCCTCATTAAGGCTTCTCTATTTACTGTGGTCCTAACTCTATAGGTTTCAAAGTCTCCTAAATTGGAGTAAAATATATATTATATAATCTAAAATCTTATACTACATACAGTATGTAGTACTATTGTTGGACTGACATTATTAGTGACGCCAGTACGGTGAAATGTACATTGGAGCGGAGACTCATCATTTCCGGGTCCCATATGTGACTTTCTTATTACTTTTTTTTTTTTTTTCACAATCAAAGTTTATTGAAAGCAAACTTAGCATACAGTTGACTTATAACAATCGTCAATTTATGCGTATAACAATCTATGTCAGCAAACAGTTTATCATTGCACAAATTGCAGAACACAATAAATTTATAAAGCATTAATTGTAGGTATAAATTGGTAGGAATACCGCGCTAACAAAATCTTAACAATAAGCAGCAGCATACAGTGCGATCACACCAAACTTCAAAAATTATATACAAAAACTGCGCTAAAAATTAAAGTCCATAATATATGACATCAAGGAAAAATTTGTGTCCTTTAAGAGCATAAACACCACCACCGTGCGCCTATAGATATTAGTGCTAATCCACCGTAGCTGTTGATTCAGCTTACCAGACGGCAAGCTTAAAAAGGCAAGTGGCTATAGCCCAGCCAAGGCCTTTAAGCTTGCTGGAGCTCCCGGTGTTCAGATGGCGGGGGGTAAATCTCCAGGCTCACTCACGGTTTCCACGTATCCAGATTCCAATGAAAACCCAGGTAGCTCAGAGGAAAGAAAGAATTATTGTGGTGTGTTACTGACTTGGCATTCCATATAATTGAAAATTAAAAACAACAGCAGGGACACGGTCTGTCAACCATAGAAATTCTTGGTTCCAAGAGGAAGCAATGGTTTTCAATTGTTAGAAATTTGTTTGGCATCCGTATTGGGAAAAAAATTGAGATGAAAAAATTCATTCAAAAATATCTTTGGTGAGGGAGGGGGGTTAGATCCTCCCTTGGCCTTCCAACAAAAAGAGGAAGGGAGGCCAGTAGGGGGCGTAAGGATATAGTATTTCTGAGAATACACTGAGGCCGAAAGGCAAATCCTGAGAGTTTTTAAGCGGCCCGGCTACTGATGTTGCTAATGTATAGGGAGTAACTGAATGTTCCAAAGATAAGCAAACTTCTAACAGCACAGACCGGTGTCATACAGCAGAGTGTGATAGACATAAAAACTCTTGGCTGGGCTATAGCCACTTGCCTTTTTAAGCTTGCCGTCTGGTAACCTGAATTAACAGCTATGGTGGATTAGCACTAATATCTATAGGCGCACGGTGGTGGTGTTTATGCTCTTAAAGGACACTAATTTTTCCTTGATGTTATATATTATGGACTTTAATTTTTAGTGCAGTTTTTGTGTATAAATTAATTGTAGGTAGTTTGGTTAGTGGGTAGAAGGGGGGGGGAGGGGAGTAGGTAAAGGGGAGGGGAGTAAAAAGAAAAGAAGAAAAGAAAGCAAAAAAAAAAGGGGGAAGAATGAGAAGAGAATAGTACAATATAAATTAAGTTTGACATATTTAGTCTAGAGATGAATATAGTATTTAGGAACATAAAAAGAATGAGAGTAGTATACAGGCTATATTTTTATATCTCTTATCTGTTAAAACCCGGGATTTTATTGGGTCAGCATGATTGCTGTTTTTAACTCATCTAATAGTGTGAACAGATACCAGGGTTGCCACAACTTTTTTTTCAATAAAGGTTTTTATTCAGAAAAGGAAAGGTAAACACATAGGTCAATACAATTGTCATATGACAGCAAAAAAACAAGATTGAAATGATAGTACCAGTTAGAGGATACAACATGTGAGAACAGCCTGGAATTAAGTGACCAGGAACAAAATATATGGTTGAGACTTAGCGTAAGAGGGTGGAGGGTCTCTTTTTCACTTTTCCCCTCCCCCCACCTCCCCCCACGATATGGTCGAGGGTAGGAGGAGGCTTATTGATTTGCTCCCGGTCGGAATCTAGCTTGTAATGTATTCTAATGGGGCATGCTTGGTGGCAAGAGAAGGGTACCTTAGTTTAAGTCAGAGTATATGTACTCGACTAGCGTAAAAAAAAAAAAAGTTAAAAGGAGGCAGAGACATAGAAGAGAAAACAGAGGAGAGGAAGAAAAGAGGGGAGGGATAGGGGGGGTGGAGACCTGAGGGAAGGGAGGGGAAGGTAAACCGAGCAGTGGGGTAGGGAAGAGAGAGGGGGGGTAAAAGGGGAAAACAGGGAGGGGAATGTTAGGGATAGAGGGAACGGTTATTGGGGAATTGCAGGTGGATCCGCACCCAGCCCCGCCGCCCCTCATAAGTCAACATGGGGCTTGTTGTGGCATTTGCAAGACAACGCTAAGTAACATACTGACTATACCGATCCGTGGTTGTGAAATGGATCCAGCATGCCCATATGATTGGAAATTTGTGCATTTCGTCTTGAGGGATGTAGATCAACTCCTCCATGTCTTTTATTTTGGAAATTCTCGCGAATCATACCCTGATCATTGGGGTGTAGGTGGATCGCCAGTATTTGGGGATACAACGTCTAGCTGCGTTTACCATATGCATGGCCAAGGATTTGTAGTAGTCCTTTTTTGCTAGGGAGGTATGGTGCAAAAGGAACTGGGTTGTAGTCTAGAGTAAATGTAGTGATATGTGTGATGAGGCTATGGACCTCCCTCCAAAAGGGTTGAAGTTTCTCACAGTCCCACCACCCATGGAGCATGGTGCCTTACCCTGACCCACATCTTTAACAGGTATTGGGAATGTTAGGGGAGAATTTGTGAAGGCGTGATGGAGTCCTGTACCATGTGGTTACCACCTTATAACCATTTTCTTGAGTAGCAACGTTTAACGAGCATTTATGTGCATAGTCATGGATGGTATTTCATTCCTCCGTAGTTAGGGATATTTGTAAATCCCTATTCCAAGAGGCTTGTGAGGGAGCTGGAATACGGGTTGGTGTCTCAGAGCGGAGGGTGTACAAGAGAGAGATCAGATGTCTTTGCGGTGTTTTGCGGTGGCACAGAGACTCAAAGGGTGAAAGTTTTCTCGTCCAGTTCATTTGGAGGGTATGGGTCCCAAGGAAGTGTCAGACATGCCTATTAAGTCCAAAAGGAGAATGAGGC
This sequence comes from Aquarana catesbeiana, assembly GCF_042186555.1. Lineage (NCBI taxonomy): Eukaryota > Metazoa > Chordata > Amphibia > Anura > Ranidae > Aquarana > Aquarana catesbeiana. Next base: position 42,202,093 of record NC_133327.1, on the reverse strand, counting down.
ATTCTTAGTAATTGTTCTTAGCTTTCTAGGGGAATGAGGGTTTCATTGGAGAAGAACTGGAGAGCTAGTACATCCTCAAATGGCCATTCCTGTTGTAAGAAGGTGTTGGATTCGTCCGGAGGACAGGCAGGATAGGGGCGAATATCCTGCATTGTGTTGCCTTTCTGAATGCCAGGAGTGAAGGGTTAATGTACCGATGCGATGAGAGGGTTTGTGGCCAGTGTTTAGGGGCAGCCAAGGGAGTAGGTGCGAGGATCCAGACGAAAATACTTTTTCAAGGGATACCCATGATTTTTTGAAGGCATGTATATTCCAGTCTACGATCCTTGTGAGGTGGCAAGGGTTGCCACATCTTATTGAAGTTGGCATTATTTTCTTTTTTCATTGCTAACATTTCTTTCATTTTACAGGTGTATTGAACTTTGTCAAACCAATCCTTGACTCCTGGAGTGCGGGTGGATTTCCAATGTAGGGGGATCATGGTTTTAGCTGCGTTTAATAGGTGCTTGGTGAGGGTCTTCTTCTACTTACTCAGTGTGTATGAGTTAATATGGATCAGGCAGGCTGCAGCATTTAAGTTTAGTTTGGTCTCAGTGATGTATTCTATCCAAAATATAATTTTTCTCCAGTAGTCCAGGATCAGGGGACATGTCCACCAGATGTGCATAAATGTGCCTATATCTGTGCCACGTCTCCAGCAGGTATCTGAGGTTGTAGGGAACCGCCTCCTGGCCTTTTGTGGTGTCAAATACTATTGGGTTAGAATTTTATAGGATATTTCCTGAGTCTTTGTGCTTAGTGAACACTTATGAGCTAAGATACATACTTTTTCCCATTGAGCTTCGCTAATTTTGGTTCCCAGGTCTAGTTTCCATCTTTCTTTATGATTGTTGCTATCTGTAAGAGATGATTGGGTCAACCAGGAATATGCCAGGGAAGTGGTTTTAAGTACCGGGGATCTTTTGTAGCAAATATGTTCCAGAGGTGTCATGGGTAAGCAGTATGAAGCTCTCTGTTTACTATTCAGCAGGAAGTTTTTTAATTAAATGTAGAACCAATGGCCAGGAAATGATTCCCCGTACTCTTTTTGAAATGAGTCTAAGGTTCTTAGCTTGTTTCGAGCAATGAGATGCCAGGAACTTCGAGATGTTTTTAGGTCTCGGGAGGCTCCTTTGATTTAACCCAGGAGCAAAATCCGGGTTGCCGGTAATCAGTATTAGTGAGCCAGGTATTGAGGCTATTTTGTGTGTTAAAACAATTTTGTGTAGAATGTCTATTGTGGTAGTAATCAGGGGGTGTTTCATGTTTCTGAGTGATTTAGGGTGGGTTGTCCAGATAAAATATAATAGCTGTTTGTTTGTATTGTCCCCATGGCAATGCCAATCTATTAGTCTGGTGATGTGAGTTGCAATGTGGTATTTTTTAAAATCGGGGATTCCTATGCCGCCTTTGTTTTTGGGGGAGGTAAGTAGTCGGTAGTTTAATCCAGGCTTTTTTCCTGCCCATAGAAATCTTCTTTGTAGTTCTTTAAGTTTGGTGAAGAATGCGTTTGGAATATGTATTGGTAAAGTGTTGAAGATATACAGTAGCCTAGGGTGAATTGTCATTTTCAGTATGGAATCTCTGCTGAACCAAGAGAATAATTTTGGGGTTCGATTTGTAAGGTCTTTTGTTATTGAGTGTAGTAAGAGTTTATACTTGGCTTCATATATAGAGTCAATGTTTGTAGTGAGACTAACCCCCAGATATTTGAGATTTTTTTGTACCCACTTGTAAGTGCAGTTCCTTTTTGTCATGTTCAGTTGTTTGGGGGATAGTGTAAAGTTGAGTGCCTCAGATTTGGTTTGATTGATTTTGAAATTAGAAATGTATCCGAATGTCTTAATTATTTTGTGGAGGTTAGGAATGGAGGTGTATGGTTGTGAGAGAAAAAATAGGGAGGTCGTCTGCATAGGCTGCTATTTTGTATTCTTTTTTATTTATTTGGAATCCATGAATGTCTGTGGTTAGATTTATGCTTCTGATGAGTGGCTCTAATGTAAGTATGAAGAGTGTCGACAAAGGTCATCCTTGGTGGGTGCCGTTGTGAATGTTGTTTGGTTCTGATAGGGTATTGTTTACTTTGATTTTAGCCTGGGGATATTGGTATAAGGCTCCTATCCTATTTAGCATGTTGTTTGCTAGACCAATGTGTGAACATGTGGCAAACATGTAGTCCCAGAAAATTCTATCGAAGGCCTTTTCTGTATCAGCTCCTGGCATAGTGAATTAAATTTAATGCTTTGGTTGTATTGTCTCTGCCTTCCCTACCACGCATAAAGCCGACTTTTTCTGGGCCGATGATTTTTTATAAGAGGGGTTTGATCCGGTTTGCGAGAATTCTAGTGAGGATTTTTAGATCTACATTGAGAAGGGAAATAGGTCTAAAGTTGGCACAGTCCATGGGGTCCTTATCTGGTTTTGGGTCAACTGCGATATAAGCCATTAAGAGGGAGTCAGAGTTATGTTTATGCTGCGCTAGATTGTTATATACAGACATGAGGTGTTTAGAGAGTAGATGTGTGAATGTTTTGTAAAATTGGAATGTGAGACCATCCGGGCCAGGACTCTTTCCAGGTCTTAGTTCTTTAATTACTTCTTGTATTTCTGTAATAACTATGGGTTCTTCTAGATTATTTATGTAATCTACTATTTTACAGGAATTCTCAGATTGTTTCTTCCTTTGAGCCCATGATATGAGAAGGTTTGTGTTGTGTTTTTATGTCATACGGGGCTGTATAGAATGTATGAAATAATTCTACAATTTTTTGGGGTTTATGTTCTAAAGTACCTGTTTTGTTCCGTATGGCATGTATGTGTCCCCCTATGTTTGCTTCTGTTAGTGCTCTGGCCAAGTATTTCCCACTCTTGTCTCCAGGTTCATAGAAGATATTCTTTTGGAAAGTGTGTGCTCTTCTGGTTTTGAGGTCTAATACCTGTTTAAGGGCTTGTCTGCATTTTGTAAGTTCTTTCTCTACTTTAATGGTAAGGGATTGTTTATGTTGACTTTCAAGACTGGCTATTTTGTTGGATAGGGTATTGATTTCTTTTTCTCTTTTCTTTTTTCTTCTAGCTCCCCATTTTATAAATTCGCCTTTGATTACACTCTTGTGGGCTTCCCAATTGTTTAGGGGGTTGGTATCTGATTTTAGGTTGGTTTCAAAGTACTTTTTAATGGATTCATGTATGTCATCTTGTATGGTTTGATCAGTTAGTAGGGCCGAGTTGAGTCTCCAATTAAAAGTTGTAGGTTTGGGAGAATTTAATTTAAGAGTGATGGTGGTAGGGGCGTGACCTGATATGGATATTATTCCAATATCTGCTCTAGTTAAGTTGATCAAATCTCTTTGGGAGATGAAGATTAGGTCAATTCTGGAATGTCTTTTGTGTGGGGGGGAAATAAGGTGTAGTCCTTGTCAGAGGGATGTGTGGATTTCCATGAATCTACTAAAGATAAGGATTGTAGTGAGTTCTTAATACGTTTTAGTATCTTGTACGCAACATAAGTGTAGCCCGAGGATGTATCTTGTTGTGGGGTTGTGGGTTCAGGGGGATATTAAAGTTTCCTCCTAGAATAATGTATCCTTCTGTGAACCATTTGAGTTCAGCTATTATTTTGTGACAAAATGTCATGTGTGCTTTGTTTGGAAAGTACACGTTAGCTAAAGTAACAGGTGTCCCATCCCTTGTGCCTTTAAGGTAGATATAGCGACCTTCTGGGTCGACGAGATGTTTCGTAGGTGCAAAGGAAGAATGTTTGCTAAGCAATATAGTGACTCACTTTGTTTTAGCAATAGGATTTATGGCGTGATAAGCTTTTGTGAAGTGGCCATCGGTGAGTTTGGGGATATTATTATTCTTGAAGTGTGTTTCTTGGAGGTAAACTATTGCAGGGTTAGCTTTTTTTAAGCTCCTTCAATACCCTTGCTCGTTTTTCTGGGATATTGAGACCGTTTACATTGTGGGATATAACGCTCGGGGATTTCCCTAAGAGAGAGTAGGCCATGTCAAGAGCTAAAAAAAAAATAAATTAAAAAAAGGGGGGGAATGAGGGGGGTGATGAGAGATACGGGATTAGGGGTGAGAAAAGATGAGACTATAGGTTGCTACAGGGGAGAGGTTGGCTCAATAGAGCCGTATGTGAGTTTTGCTCAGAATTACACCTCAAAGGTGTTGAGCAGGCTGGTGTTTTTATTGCGGATCACCAGGTGTTACTCTGGGGGGGTGAATGGGAGGTGCGTTGGTGGACGTTTATAGGGGTGGTAATATGTGACAATAATCTTGTCTGGGCTCTCGAGTACCCGGGAGTGCTGGGATTTTATATATGTAGTATTTAAGTTGGTGTTCTCTGACCATAGAGTTTGAACATTAACTCTTGAAACTGTAGTTGTGAGAAGTAAACAACCAGGGTAATTGAAACATAAGTAACTTTGCTTTAGAATAAAGTACAACAATATGGTTATTGAAATAAATTCTGAACCATTTCCTGCATTTCATTGAACCCTGAGGGGGACCCGCCTCCAGCTCCCGTCTTGCCCTGGTTCCGTCACTCCCAGATCTCAATGAGATGCAGCCTAATACGTATCACCCAAGTGGGAGTACAGCTAATAGAATCTAAAACATTACTAGGGTACAACAATACGGTTATCTTTACTAGTTCTAAACCAGTTCCTGTTTTTAAAAGTTTCCAGGGTGTCCAGCATCCAGCTCTCATTTCCCCTGAAGACTGCCCTTCCAAAAATTCTGTTAGGATATATCCGGGTGCAGGACACCTATGCAGGGATGTGACCTAAAAAGTACAATGAGGTTCTATGGTACTTCTTATATATTATTAACTTTAGGGACAAACCATATGATCCAGAGTAGCGTGTCCATTTTTGTAGAAAAACAGATATATGTCATCCATCCCTATTCTGTGTCTTTCGTGGTCCTTTAGCCCTGTCTTGGAGCTGTATTAAAGCAAGGTTTGTGGTATATAGAGGTTAGTGTCCCTCATCTTACCCCAAGACAGTGGTACCCAGTATGGAATTCCTTAAGGGGGTTGTAAAGGTTCATGTTTTTTTAACCTTAATGCATCCAACATCTGATGTTTACCGGCCCCCTAGCCCCCCGGTTTACTTACCTGAGCCCTCAAAAGTCCCGCGCTTGATTCCACGCTCGATCGTTGCCTGATCTAGGAGAGCCACCAGGGGAACCCAGAAAATGCAGTTCGGGGCCACTCTGTGCAAAACAAGCTGCACAGTGAAGGTAAGTATGACATGTTTGTTATTTTTAAAAAATAAAAATAAAACCTTTAGTGTCACTTTAAGGAAGAGATTCTTTGAGTTAGCATGACAGTTGTGGAGCGTTGTGGAGAGGATCCTCTGCCATTGTTGATGTAAAAGATCTAGGATACAACTGCATCATTCATTAATTATAGAGTTGGTCCGGTTGATGGTGCAACACCCTTAGGTTAGACACGTCATCCCAAGAAAGGTATATGCAGTAGAGGAGACTAAGGGGATTTTTGCGGTGCCAAATACAGGGAAACAAGATTGACTTTTATGAGTTAAAATAAAACACAATTTTATTACAAAAAATAGTTAAAAGAACATGCCGTTTTAAAGCAATATAAAATTACAGATATTTGGTGGTCATAGATAAAGAAATGGTAGATTGTCATTAGTCATATATAAGCAGAGTAAACATAAAATTAACCAGTGTGTTTGATCCCAGTTCACTGAGTGTATCATAAGCTTTAAGGATAGAGGTGAAATCTATTGGCATATCATATATTGTCTCTCTATCTAGTGAATGTTAACCTGGATGTTAATCCGATCCTTACACTCAGGTCTTTTAAGAGAAATCTTATTACAAAGTCATTGGAAATAATATTGCAAGCAAAAGTAGGACTCAGATCTCTTTGTTACGTGAACACCTATGCCGGTATTTCCTGCTCTGACCATTTAGGAGAATCATGTTAAAATTTGTAGAAATAAATGTTCCCCTTTGGGTGCTAGGTGGTCAGTATTGTCCCGGGTGGTTTTTCATTATTTTTTTCTTGTTACACTTATGAGGGCGTGAGGTCTTTGGTGGTAGCATTGCTGGAAATAGGGTTCCGACTTGTGAAAGTGTATTGTTGTCTGGTTTACTCTGTGGAGGGTTGATTAGCTGAGCATGCTGTGATAGCAGATGGAAATTTGGGTTAGAGGTGTTCAGTCTTCTCATCTGTAACTGCATGCGTTCTTACTCTGATTACTGTATTCAGGAGGTTTAGGAGATTGAAGATCCTCTAGTGGCAGCTTTGTGGAAAATAGGAATCTAATCCTCAACGTTAAATGTGAAAAGAAAAAAAAGTAAGAGAATTTGCTTGCTATGCATCCGTTGTGGGTATAGAGTATATAACCTGTATTAAAGCAGCTGCATCAAACTATGCTTGCCTATTTATCAGTCTATGAGGCTGGTTTACTAGCAATGTTTAGTGTAGGTTGCCATCCAGTGTCCAAACAACTTCCTTTATAACAAGTAAAGAAAAAAATTCTACAGGAGGGGGAAGAAAATGGTGGTTCAAACATGTGCTCAGCAAACCACGTAAGCCAAAAATTAACTTAAAAGTTTATCCTTTGTTGTCGTTGTTCCTTTATGTCTGGTTGTTTTGTCTAGAGTCCCTAGATCTGGGGCTTTTGGTCGCAGGAGAGTTCTAGATGGGTCTGCTTGTGTTTCTGCATTCCATATTGAAAAGGTGATTTTTCAGGAGACAGGCCTGACATGGAGGGCAGGTTGTTGATTGCAGGAGGGAGACGGAATTCTGCATACCAGTCTGGAAGTTCAACTGGGGCTATCTGCAGGTTCTCACAAAAATGCAAAAAGTCATTCAGAACTCTGAGCATGAACTGTTTCCCATTATAGGTGGCTTGGAGTGCAAAGGGGAATTTCCACCTATTATGAATCCCTTTTTTCTTTTAGGATTTCTAGTAGGGGTTTCAGGGCCCTTCTATTTCTCAAGGTGATAGCTGAGAGGTCTTGGAAGAGCTGCACATCTACTCCATTAAATGTGATCAGTTCATTTGTTCTGGCTTTCTGCAAGATTTCCTCTTTAAGGCAAAAATTGGGGAGACAGCAGATGATGTCTCTAGGAGGCGTATTATCAGGGGCTCTGGGTCTCAGGGCTCTGTGAGTTCTATCAAATTCAATGGGAGAAGCCTCAGGTCTCTCAATGAGATTATTGAAAATGGAGGATAATGCAGGTTTAATTTGTTCAGGGGTGATAGACTCAGGGACTCCCATCACTCTTATGTTGTGTCTTCTCCCCCTGTTATCTAGGTCCCCTCAATCTGTCTATTCATAGCAATCATATGTTAAGAATTAGAGCCCTGTTCCTTCATTTTCCTGCCCTCCCATTCACTGCCATTTGCTAAGTAAGCCTCAGTAAGTCAGTCTTTAGGTCAGTGATGGCAGCTGAGAGTGAGTTCTTGATGTCTGTAGCTATTTCTGTCATATCTGCAAATGTTAGTAGATGGTCAGCAGTCACTTTACCTCTGGTGGAGTTCTCAGATGCAGGGAGGGAGATTTCATCATCCTCCATGTCCTCTCCTGCCGTTCTTTGAGCCGGCGCCATCTTGTGTCCTCCACCACCGCTGCTGTTGCGATATTTGCTGAGGTTTGCCGGTGAGTGCTTGCCTTTAGGGGTTCCCAAAGAATGCAGGGATCTATTGGGTGTCCCCCTCCTGAGCAGTGTGGACATTTTTGGCCAGAAATCAGGTCGTTTTCAGCTCCCAGCACTCTCTGAATGCCAGAGCTCCTTCACTCTGCTTCCATCCACGCTGCGTGCCAAGCCACGCCCTCTTTATTACTAACACATTCAGAACCTGGCATGGAACGCACACCGTTGAGAGTCTGATATAGCCATTCCACACATGCTGTAGACACCTTGGTGCCAGGCTTGGCACAGTCACATGTGAGTGCCATATTTTGTTACCTTTTAAACCCAATCTTAATAAAACGTACTATAACATAAGAGCTCTCTTTTGTGTCCTTGCTGGAATACTTTCCCATATCCTCAGTTGTTGATGGACGGGGTCCCACAGTGGAGAGATGTCTCAATCAGGATCTTGCTGATTTATCTTACAAAGCACATTTTGACCTACATTAAAAAGTGGTCAAACACCTCTAGTGAGTTGCCATCTATCTTTTGAGCACTCGTGGTGAAATCTTTGAAGAACTCGCTAAACAGAAGAACCCATTAATTTTTATGGTGTTGAGATTGTCACATTTGGACTTTTCATATGTTTGCTATTATTTCATGATTTTTACTACTGATTTTTATGTTGTATTCACCACTTGATTTATAGCGCCAACACCTTTACTTTTTGTTTAAGTCGGTTAAGTTGTAGTTAGGATAGATATGGGTGTTGTTAACGTTTTCTCTAGGCTTTCATCCAACAGGTGTTTTGATTGTTCCCTTGTAGTACAAGGGCCTGCCTAATTGCATACAAGTTGAAAGTGTTTAGGTTTAACCTCATATTATAGGGTTTTGGTAAATCTAAAGGAAAATTGTACAAGAAAATTGGATAATATATTGCCAACCTAAGAGATCATTTGATCATTTACACTTGTGGTTTGGGATAGTAAAAACAGACAGTTGAGCCGTGTTTTTATTGCCCTCTAATCCCACCCACCCCCCATGTTTCAAAGGTAGTACATAAGCATTACGATCAAAGCAAAAGTTATTTTCCCCCATTATATTGGGTGGTAGTGTTGCTGTCAAGCAAATAGGGCCGTACCACAACCGCCATGCAGCCACGTGTACTGCATGAAATTGCATTGTATTCTGACAGTTGTAGAAGCTGGCTCTCAGAATACAATAGCCAGCAGGGGAGATTCATCCATCCGCCCTCTTTAGTTGGACAATTAGTACATTTTCAACCTGGTCCAGCAAATGTGTATAATGCTTTTTAGTTTTTACCCATCTATCTCTTGAATTTTTTTTAATAGCACACTAGTAAGCTTTTCTTTTTACGTATAAATAAACAAGACACATTAATCGCTGATATTCTTCTAATCCTCTCTCAGCAGCACCGTTTTGATTTTGGATTTTCACACAAATGACACTATACTAAGACACTGGTGTCGATGACATTATATATAAGACTAGTAGACCCTTTTCACACTGAAGACCACCCCACACTAGCAGTAAAGCGCCGCTCGTTTTAGTGGTGCTTTACTGGCACCATGCGAGTGGGAGCAGTGTGCTTTTAACCCCAAAGAAGGGGTTAACAAGGGGTTAAAAGCATCCAAAAATGCTTTGCAGTCGCTTCAGCAGCACTGCCCATTGATTTAAATGGCAGGGGTGGTTTAGGAGCGGTGTATACACCGTTCCCGCACCGCCCCAAAGATGCTGTTTGCAGGACTTTTTTTTGGCCGTCCTGCAAGAGCACTGCCCCAGTGTGAAAGCATTGAGGCTTTCACACTGGAGTGGCATGGGAGGCAGTGTACAGGCGCTTTACATGCGTTATTTTTTTGTGCTAAAACACCTGTAAAGCTCCTTCAGTGTGAAAGGGGTCGTAGGGGTGGATTTGCAAAGGACTGTTCATCTAAGATATACACTATGTAAAAGCAACACAGTGTACTGAAATTTCCACCTAATACTTTAAGAAAGAACATGAATATCAAAAACGTAGTTTTAACATGCAAAATTGTATATTTACTGACTAAAGAAAAAATAAATAAATATATTTATATAGTATATTAATATTATTATTTTTTTTAAATCTTCTTTTATTTGAAAAAAAGGTTTTATACACATAAACAAGTAAACAATATGAACATAACCCAGAAATATTTAAAAGAACAAGAATACATACAAAATACATAACACAGAGAGAAAAAAAAAGCACACAAGGCACACCTGAGAACAATTAAAACAGTAAATAAGTAAATAGCAAAATAACGGCCAGCAAAAAAAGCAACATTGTATATGGGCCGCACTTTAACAAACTAAACAATACAGCTATGCCTGAAAGAGCCAGTAAGCTACCTCAGTTCTGTGCTCATATGGGCCGACCAAGGTGACCAAATTGGATCAAACCTCTTTAATTAATTTTTGAGAAAAAAAGTTTGCCTCTCTTAAGAAATCCACTTATTAAAAGTGGCAACGCCATAAAAAGTGTATCAGGGACCCCGAATTACCACATCTAGGACAGACTGGATCGGCTCTTAAGCCAATAGCACACAAAAAGTCTGGGGACCTATACACCCTATAGAGAATACAAATCTGGGTTAACCTATGCGAAGAGGAGAGTGAAACCTGGGGAAGTGCCCGAAGAATCTCTTCCCAAGCATTGCTTGAAATAGGTCCAATATCCTGTTCCCACTTTGCTCTAGAAGGCAGATGGAATTTGTGGAAAAGGCTTTTATATTATATAAAGAATAGCATATTATTACATTTAAAATATATATATATATATATATATATATATTTATTTATACAGTTGTGTTCATAAGTCTACGTACCCTGGCAGAATTTATGATTTCTTGGCCATTTGGGAGAATCACAGGTGAGGATGGTTACCTTTAATAGCCATTCAAACCCCTTTGTGTCAAATTGTGTGCATGTTAACAGGCCAAAATCACAAGGGTATGTAAACTTTTGATCAGGGTCATTTGGATAGTTTCTGTTGCCATTATGATTTTAAAAAGTACACACAGTTGATTGATATTAAATGGCTTCAGCCAAACACTAACCATGAGTGAAAAAAGTTTTTGTTATCATTCATATTCTCTGAAAAATGGCCAAGAAATCATAAATTCTGCCAGGGTGTATAAACAAATTATGAGCACAACTGTATGTATATATATATATATATATATATATATATATATATATATATATATATATATATATATATATATGACAGTGCCTTGAAAAAGTATTCATACCCCTTGAAATATTCCACATTTTGTCATGTTACAACCAAAAACGTAAATGTATTTTATTGGGATTTTATGTGATAGACCAGCACAAAGTTGCACGTGAAATGGTTTTCAAAATTGTTTACAAATAAGTATCTGAAAAGTTTGGCACGCATTTGTATTCAGCCCCCCGAGTCAATGCTTTGTAGAACCACCTTTCGCTGCAATTACAGCTGCAAGTCTTTTTTGGTATGTCCCTACTAGCTTTGCACATCTAGAGAGTGAAATGTTTGCCCATTTGTCTTTGCAAAATAGCTCAAGCTCTGTCAGATTGCATGTAGAGCGTCTGTGAACAGCAATTTTCAAGTCTTGCCACAGATTCTCAATTGGATTTAGGTCTGGACTTTGACTGGGCCATTCAATCACATGAATATGCTTTGATCTAAACCATTCCATTGCAGCTCTGGCTAATTATTTAGGGTCATTGTCCTGCTAGAAGGTGAACCTCCGCCCCAGTCTCAAGTCTTTTGCAGATTTTGCAGGTTTTTCTTTTAAGATTGCCCTGTATTTGGCTCCAATTATCTTCCTATCAACTCTGACAAGCTTCCCTGTCCCTGCTGAAGAAAAGCATCCCCACAACATGATGCTAACACCACCATGTTTCACGGTGGAGATGGTGTGTTCAGGGTGATGTGCAGTGTTAGTTTTCCGCCACACATATTGTTCTACTTTTAGGCCAAAAAGTTCTATTTTGAGCAGAGCACCTTCTTCCACATGTTTGCTGTGTCCCCCACATGGCTTCTTGCAAACCAAAAATGGGCCTTCTTATAGCTTTCTTTCAACAATGGCTTTCTTCTTGCCACTCTTCCATAAAGGCCAGATTTGTGGAGTGCACGACCAATAGTTGACCTGTGGATAGATTCTCCCGCCTGAGCTGTGGATGCCTGCAGCTCCTCCAGAGTTACCATGGGCTTCTTGGCTGCTTCTCTGATTAATGCTCTCCTTGCCCAGCCTGTCAGTTTAGGTGGATGCCCATGTCTTGGTAGGTTTGCAGTTGTTCCATAATCTTTCCATTTTCGGATGATGGATTGAGCAAGGCTCCATGAGATGTTCAAAGCTTGGGATATTTTTTTTTAGCCTAACCTTGCTTTAAACTTCTCCACAACTTTATCCTTGACCTGTCTGGTGTGTTCCTTCGCCTTCATGATGCTATTTGTTCAATAAGGTTCTCAAACAAATCTCTGAGGGCTTCACAGAACATCTGTGTTTATATTGAGATTAAATTACACTCAGGTGTATTCTATTTACTAATTAGGTGACTTCTGAAGGCAATTGGTTCTACTTGATTTTAGTTAGGGGTATCAGGGTAAAGGGGGCTGAATTCATTTGCACGCCACACTTTTCACATATTTATTTGTAAAAAAAATTGAAAACCGTTTATGATTTTTCTTCCACTTCACAATTATGTGCCACTTTGTGTTGGTCCATGTGCCACTTTGTGTTGGTCTATCGCATAAAATCAAACTAAATACATTTTTGGTTGTAACATGACAAAATGCGGATTATTTTAAGGGGTGTGAATACTTTTTCAAGGCAATATATGTATATATATATATATATATATATATATATATATATATATATATATATATATATATATATATAAATTTTTTTTTTTTTTTTGTAATATATTTATATACAGTATCTCACAAAAGTGAGTACACCGCTAACATTTTTGTAAATATTTTATTATATCTTTTCATGTGACAACACTGTAGAAATTACACTTTGCTACAATGTAAAGTAGTGAGTGTACAGCTTGTATAACAATGTACATTTGATGTCCCCTCAAAATAACTCAACACACAGCCATTAATGTCTAAACTGCTAGCAACAAAAGTGAGTACATCCCTAAGTGAAAATGTCCAAATTGGGCCCAATTAGCCATTTTCCCTCCCCGGTGCCATGCGACTCATTAGTGTCTCAAGGTCTCATGTGTGAATGGAGAGCAGGTGTGTTACCTTTGGTGTTATCGCTCTCACTCGCTCATACTGGTCACTGGAAGTTCAACATGTCACCTCATAGCAAAGAACTCTTTGAGGATCTGAAAAAAAGAATTGTTGCTCTACATAAAGATGGCCTAGGTTATAAGAAGATTTCCAAGACCCTGAAACTGAGTTGCAGCACAGTACACCATACAGTGGTTTAACAGGACACTCAGAACAGGCCTTGACATGGTTGACTAAAGAAGTTGAGTGCACGTGCTCAGCATCATATCCAGAGATTGTCTTTGAGAAATAGACGTTTGAGTGCTGCCAGCATTGCTTCAGAGGTTGAAGGGGTGGGGAGTCAGCCTGTCAGTGCTCAGAGAATATGCCGCACACTGTATCAAATTGGTCTGCATGACTGTAGTCCCAGAAGGAAGCCCCTTCTAAAGATGGTGCACAAGAAAGCTTGCAAACAATTTGTTGAAGACAAGCAGAATAAGGACATGGATTACTTGCATGGGCGTAGCATAAGGGGTCTCAGGGGTCACAATCGCAACCCCGCCCCTAGCTTCAGGGGGCCTGTGCAGCCTCCCTGTCATATTATCATATTCTCCACAAAGTCCAGCTCTGATCTGCCCTAGGGCCCCACAGCCACGCTCCAGTACTGGGCTTCCACTTTGCCTTCCACAGTTCACACCCCTTCGTTCTCATTGGCTGGGGAGAAGCTGTGAGCCACTTCCTGAATGGAGAGGAGCACGGGGTGAGAACAGCCCAGGATGGGGAAGTGTTTGTGCTGTGTGCTGGCAACATGAACCGACTTCTAGGAGGCAAGAGGAGGAGAGTGCCGTTCTGTAGCCATGATGGGTTAAGGTCACTGGTGAGGTAGGACATCGCTCAGTGTCTCCTAGTCACCAGCTGGGATTCTCTGTACTCCCCCACCCAGGGATGTCTGCTTACTCAACTTCCCTGACAACTGGGGAAAAGACACACACCTTCCCCCAACACCTGCCAACACTGACAGAGACACATTCAGAAATTGCTAAAACAAATCCCCTAACAACTCCTGAGGGGCTGCAGGCTTCAGATTTTGTGTCACATGGCTTTGCCCCCCCAGATCTAAGTTGCGCTCCCCCCCCAAAGTCCCCTGACCACCCCCTCTGCCCTGGATGCTATGCCCGGCTGCTGAGCTCCTTTCCTTACAGCACTCTATACTAAGGTGACCAGATTTTTAAAATAAAATCTGGGGACATTTTTTTTTATTGGCAAATGGTAAACTATTTTATAAGCATATTTTCCTCAAATTATATATGCAGTGTATGTGGAATGTGTTTATGGAATGATTGTATGATATATGCGTTATTTATCATATTTTGTCTATGAGAATTTTTTGAGATGTGACTACCAAATTTTAAGAAGATGAGATAGAGAAAAAAGTGCAGAGTTCAGGAGTGCTCTATATAAAAAATGCAGGGCTAAGGAGCACGCTACATAAAGAATGCAGGGCTAAGTAGCACGCTACATAAACAATGCAGGGTTTAGGAGCAGGCTACATAAAGAATGCAGGGCTCAGGAGTGCACTACATAAAGAATGCAGGGCTCAGGTGTGTGCTACATAAAGAATGCAGGGCTTAGCAGTGTGTTACATAAAGAATTCAGGGCTCAGCAGTGTGCTACATAAAGAATACAGGGCTCAGCTGTGCCCATCTATGCAGCCTTACCAGTGCCCATCAATGCAGCCTCACAAGTGCCCATCTATGCAGCCTGACCAGTGCCCATCTATGCAGCCTGACCAGTGCCCATCAATGCAGCCTCACCAGTGCCCATCTATGCAGCCTCACAAGTGCCCATCTATGCAGCCTGATCAGTGCCCATCTATGCAGCCTCACCAGTGCCCATCCAATGCAGCCTCACTAGTGCCCAGCAATGCAAGACTAAAATTGGGCACCCCCATCTAAATTTGTCTCACCACTTCCAATTGGATCTGCCTGTCTGTTTTTCAGGCCGACCCAATTGGACCCTCCACTCTTTTCTATGGCGCAGCGGGTGTAATCTCCAATCCAATCCGGTCCACTAAAAACAAACAGAAGGGGATCTGTCCCCCTCCATCTGGGTGGATCGGATCAGATAACAGTCGGGTGTAAACGAACCGCAGAGTTCAGGCTCCAGGGAGAGTGTGCTCAATCCAGGGACTGTCCCCGGAAAACGGGGACCTCCGGTCACCCTACTCTATACTGCTCCTCCTCCGCAGGGCTGAAATCACATTCCTTTGCAACACAGCCAGTTAGCCATGATCTGCACAGGGTGTATCTGCCTACTGCAACTGCACTGGTGTTCTGACCAGAGAATTTCACAGGTCAGAAGGGCAACATAAAAGCCAGATACACCCTGTGAAGGCTGACAGACTGTGTAAAAGAATTTGATTTCAGCCCTGTGTAGTGTGTGTTTGTGTGTGTGTGTGTGGGGGGGGGGCTGTATATAGTGCTGGGATGGGAAAGGAGCTCTGCCAAGTGACCTGTCCGGGGTGATCCCTGTCCTCTGATTCTCCAGCGGTGATCCCTGTCCTCTGATGTAAGGAGGAACTTTGGGGACTCAAAACTCTTAAGACACTTTGAGTATCTTGGCGTGCGGTGGGTGTATCTGCACACATGGTGGAAGTGGTGGGTGGTAGTGGGGGGGTGGGCCCAGGTCAACTTTGCCATTGGGGTCCACAAGCTTCAAGCTATGCCTCTGATTACTGGAGCCATGTCCTGGGGTCTGATAAGACCAAGATAAACTTATTTGGTTCAGATGGTGTCAAGAGTGTGTGGTGGCAACCAGGTGAGGAGTACAAAGACAAGTGTGTCTTGCCTACAGTCAAGCATGGTGGTGGGAGTGTTATGGTCTGGGGCTGAATGAGTGCTGCCAGCACTAGGGAGCTACATTTCATTGAGGGAACCATGAATGCCAACATGTACTGTGACATACTGAAGCAGAGCATGATCCCCTCGCTTCAGAGACTGGAAAGCAGGGCAGTATTCCAACATGATAACGACCCCAAACACACCCCCAAGACAACCACTGCCTTGCTAAAGAAGCTGAGGGTAAAGGTGATGGACTGGCCAAGCATGTCTCCAGACCTAAACCCTATTGAGCATCTGTGGGGCATCCTCAAATGGAAGTTGGAGGAGTGCAAGGTCTCTAACATCCACCAGCTCCATGATGTCATCATGGAGGAGAGGAAGAGGAGATCAGTGGCAACCTGTGAAGCTCTGGGGAACTCCATGCCCAAGAGGGTTAAGGCAGTGCTGGAAAATAATGGTGGCCACACAAAATATTGTCACTTTGGGCCCAATTTGGACATTTTCACTTAAGGGTGTACTCACTTTTGTTGCCAGCGGTATAGACATTAATGGCTGTGTGTTGAGTTAATTTGAGGGAACAGCAAATTTACACTGTTATACAAGCTGTACACTCACTACTTTACATTGTAGCAAAGTGTCATTTCTTCAGAGTTGTCACATGAAAAAATATAATAAAATATTTACAAAAATGTGAGGGGTGTGTAATATATATATATGTATATGTATATATATGTGTATATATATATATATATATATATATATATATATAAATATATATATATATATATATATATATATATATATATATATATATATATATATACAAAACATTAAATTAAATTAAAAAAATTGAAAATAAAATACAGTGGCTGCAAACATAAACGTGTGTTCCCACAATATTCAAAGACTTAATGCATAAATAATCCTGCACCAAATAATAAAAATAATAATCAGTCACTCACGTGTTATGAATAAGTAGACTTGTGCCTAATGGAAAATTTTATTTCGTTTTTATTCGTAAAATTCATAATTTTGTTCTGTTATATTCATTATGTTGCGTAAATTTTTTTTGGGATAATTTGTTATTTCTGTAGAGTATCGATATTTGTTATAATGAATTGATTTGTTTTCGAATAATTCAATATTTATGTATATATATTCGTGATAATGATTCGTAGTTCGGAAAGTTGTTTGTTTATGGAATCCATTAACACACACAATGGCAATGGCGGTCATTTACTATAGCGCCAATAAATGATCCAGCAGTCCCAGAAAATAGCGCCCAATTAAGGCCAATTAAGACTTCAACTCTCAGGAACTGGACGCTAATGCAAATGGAAAGCAGCGCTATTGCGGGCGAACATGCCTGTCAGATCACATATGCGGGAATAGTGGAAGTCAATGGGGCTCAAACCTGCAAAATCCAAAGTTCTCACTTAAGGCTTATATGCAAGTTGTTTGCCATATAAAAGTGTTTTTTTCAGCCGTTTTTTCAGGAGCAGTGATTTTATTAATGCTTAAAGTGAAACAATAAAAAATAAAAATTCCTTTAAATATCGTACCTGGGGGTGTCCTTAGTATGCCTGTAAAGTAGCGCATCCTTCCCATGTTTATTACTGTAAATGACATTTCTAAAGGAAAAAATGTCATTTAAAATTGCTTGTGGCTGTAATGAATTGCCGGTTCCCTGCAATATAGAGATTAAATCTAAGAAAAAAATGGCATAGGTTCTCGCCACCAGTCCATACCAGGTCCTTCGAGTCTGGTATGGATATTAAGGGGAACTCCACGCCAAAATGAAAAAAAAAAATGGCGAAGGGCCCCCAAAATTCATACCAGACCCTTATCTGAGCAAGAAACCTGGCAGGTCAGAAAAGGGGGGGCGAGCGAGCGCCCCCCCATCTTGAGCATACCAGGCCACATGCCCTCAACATGGGGAGAGTGCTTTGGGGTCCCCCCAAAACACCTTGTCCCCATGTTGGTGGGGACAAGGGCCTCATTCCCACAACCCTTGCCCGGTGGTTGTGGGGGTCTGCGGGCGGGGGGCTTATCGGAATCTGGAAGGGGGCCCCCAGATCCCAGCCCCCCATGTGAAATGTGACAAAAGACAATAGCCGGTTTTTGACAATTCCTTTATTAAAAATGTCTTGTCTGCGATGGGGCGCATGACATCACTCTGAGACCCCGTCCCTTTTGACTTCACTGCCTGGGGCATGATGGGTCAGTGATGTCACAAAGGGGTGGGGTCTCCTGCTGACGTCATCCAGTGGCCATGCCCCATAGTTATATATGAAATGTGCGCTATGGAAGCTTCAGAGTAGGGTCGTTGTTTTCATGTTCAGCGGGTTGGTGGCAGGAGCGGCGGAGGAGAAAGACCGGAGGACGAAGCGGGGGAAGAAGCAGCCGGAGGAAGATGAAGAAAACCAATGGAAGACTGGAGGAAAATGGAGGAAGAAGCGAGGGAAAGAAGAAGACATTTTTAATAAAGGAATTGTCAAAAATCATCTTTTGTCACATTTCACTGCTTTTTTAGGTGAATGGGTAGGGGTACAATGTACCCGATACCCATTCACATAGGGGGGATCTTGTTAAAGGGGGCTTCCAGATTCTGATAATCCCCCACCCGCAGACCCCCACAACCACTGGGCACGGGTTGTGGGGATGGGGCCCTTGTCCCCATCAACATGGGCACAAGGTGCTTTGGGGGGGACCCCAAAGCACCCCCCCATGTTGGGGGTATGTGGCCTGGTATAGTTCAGGAGGGGGAAAGCTCGCTCGTCCTACCCTTTCCTGACCTGCCAAATTGTGTGCTCAGTTAAGGGTCTAGTATGGATTTTGGGGGGACCCCTACCCATTTTTAAAAAAAATTTGGTTCAGGGTTCCCCTTAAAATCCATACCAGACCTGAAGGGCCTGGTATGGATTTTGGGGGGGGTGTCAACTTAAAAAAAAAAAAAATTGCAGTGGGGTTCCCCTTAAAGTCCACACCAGATCCGAATGGCCTGGTATGTACTAGGAGGGGGGAACCTTACGCCATTTTTTCCCTTGATTTTTTAATAGCTGGATTTTTGGAATTCCACACTATAATATATTTAAATGATAACATATCATTGCATGCATTTGAAGAGTTAAAATTATTGAACAAACCGAACTGATGTGCATTCGCTAATTATGCTGTTGATTACAACGTATGTTTTCAGGAGGTGAGACCATTGGTGGGATTCAAACCCATCGCTTGAACCTTTCAAGGTCCACTATGGAGCTGAGCACAATCATACATAGAAAATACTATTACTAAGCTTTTATTATTTTCATTGTATACAATAATGTTTTGCATTTGAGGCATTAATATTATAGTACCAACCATGCTCATGTGTCATTGGGTAGGTATGAGCCAAACACCCCCAGTTCGGTTTGCACCAGAACATGCGAACAGGCAAAAAAATTGTGCAAACACCGTTAAAGTCTATGGGACACAAACATGAAAAATCAAAAGTTCTCATTTTAAAGGCTTATATGCAAGTTATTGCCATAAAAAGTGTATGGGGACAAGTTAAACAATAAAAATAAAATATTCCTTTAAATATTGTGTCGGGGGGGTGTCCTTAGTATGCCTGTAAAGTAGCACATCTTTACCATGTTTAGAATAGTACCGCAGCAAAATGACATTTCTAAAGGAAAAAACTCTTTTAAAACTGCTCGCGGCTGTAATGTATTGTCGGATCCCAGCAATATAGATAAAAATCATTGAAAAAAACGGCGTGAGTTCCTACCCAGTCCATTACCAGGCCCTTTGGGTCTGGTATGAATATTAAGAGGAACCCTGCACAAAAAAAAAAAAATACATTTGCGTGGGGGTCCCCCCAAAATCCATACCGGGCCCTTCAGGTCTGGTATGGATATTAAGGGGAACCCTGCACAAAATTTGAAAAAAAAATGGTGTGGGGGTCCCCTCCAAAATCCATACCAGACCCTTGTCTGAGCATGCAACCTGGCAGGCCACAGGAAAAGAGGGGGGATTAGAGAGCACACCCCCTCCTGATGGGGACAAGGGCCTCATACCCACAACCCTTGCCTGGTGGTTGTGGGGGTCTGCAGGCTGGGGGCGTATCAGAATCTGGAAGCCCCCTTTAGCAAGGTGGTCCCCAGATCCTGGGTCGCTCACTCGTCCCCCCCTTCCCTGACCTGCCAGGTTGCGTGCTCGGTTAAGGGTCTAGTATGGATTTTGGGGGGCCCCTACGCCATTTTTTTTAAATTTTGATGCAGGGTTCCCCTTAAAATCCATACCAGACCTAAAGGGCCTGGTATGGATTTTGGGGGGGGGGCATGTCAATTAAAAAAAAAAAAAATTGCAGTGGGGTTCCCCTTAAAGTCGATTCCTGATCCGAATGGCCTGGTATGTACTCGGAGGGGGGAACCCTACCCCATTTTTCCCTTGATTTTTTAAATAACTACATACCATTGCATGTGAAGAGTTAAAATTATGGAATAAACCAAACTGATGTGCATTTGCTAATTATGCTGCTGATTACAACGTACATTTTCAGGAGGTGATACCATTGGTGGGATTCAAACCCAAGGTTTGAGCCTTTCAAGGTAGCAGGACATAACACTACACTATGGAGCTGAGCGCAATCATACATAGAAAATACTATTACTAAGCTTTTATTCTTTTCATTGTATACAATAATGTTTTGCATTTGAAGCATTAATATTATGGTACCAACCATGTTCATGTGCCATTGGGTAGGGATGAGCCGAACACCCCCGGTTCGGTTCGCACCAGAACATGCGAACAGGCAAAAAAACACCATTAAAGTCTATGGGACACGAACATGAAAAATCAAAAGTGATCATTTTAAAAGCTTACAATCAGGTCCATAAATATTGGGACATCAACACAATTCTAATCTTTTTGGCTCTATACACCACCACAATGGATTTGAAATGAAACGAACAAGATGCGCTTTAACTGCAGACTTTCAGCTTTAATTTGAGGGTATTTACATCCAAATCAGATGTAGGAATTACAACAGTTTGTATATGTGCCTCCCACTTTTTAAGGGACCAAAAGTAATGGGACAATTGGCTGCTCAGCTGTTCCATGGCCAGGTGTGTTATTCCTCATTATCCCATTTACAAGGAGCAGATAAAAGGTCCAGGGTTCATTTAAAGTGTGCTATTTGCATTTGGAATCTGTTGCTGTCAACTCTCAATATGAGATCCAAAGAGCTGTCACTGTCAGTGAAGCCATCATTAGGCTGAAAAAACAAACAAACCCATCAGAGAGATAGCAAAAACATTAGGTGTGGCCAAATCAACTGTTTGGAACATCCTTAAACAGAAAGAATGCACCGGTGAGCTCAGCAACACCAAAAGACCCGGAAGACCACGGAAAACAACTGTGGTGGATGACCGAAGAATTCTTTTCCTGGTGAAGAAAACACCCTTTACAACAGTTGGATAGATCAAGAACACTCTCCAGGAGGTAGGTGTATGTGTGTCAAAGTCAACAATCAAGAGAAGACTTCACCAGAGTGAATACAGAGGGTTCGCCACAAGATGTAAACCATTGGTGAACCTCATAAACAGGAAGGCCAGATTAGAGTTTGCCAAACAACATCTAAAAAAGCCTTCACAGTTCTGGAACTGCCTTCACAGTTCTGGGCGGGGGGCTTATCAGAATCTGGAAGCCCCCTTTAGCCAGGGTAAAGCTGAAATATGTTAACCAGGGTAGCTGAAATATGTGAAATGGAAGACAGACTAGCTCAGGCCACCGACAGAGTGGAAAGCTTCCATAAAACCTGGTCACCTTGGCTGATCTTCCGCTACTCCGACAACTACAAAGAACTAACAGCAAACAGACAACCTACCCACACCGTCCTTCCCCTGTTATCCTATCCCTCC
Organism: Aquarana catesbeiana; assembly: GCF_042186555.1. Classification (NCBI taxonomy): domain Eukaryota; kingdom Metazoa; phylum Chordata; class Amphibia; order Anura; family Ranidae; genus Aquarana; species Aquarana catesbeiana. The sequence goes on along the minus strand of NC_133327.1, from coordinate 42,180,430 downwards.
TCATCTCAATTTCTTCTTTCTGTTCACTCCTTTCTTAAAACAGCTTCTCATTCTCCATGTATAGACTCATGTAGAGGTATCAAGGTATACAATATATGTTGGTGATTAGACATACTGTGAAAACTATACCGATCTCATCATTCACCTATCTGACGAACAGGTATACCACAAGATTGCTCATCGGTACATTGCTAGATTTGCAGTTAGATATTACTCTCCATGTGAGATGACGACACGCTAGATCATCACAGTAAACCTCAATAGCTAATATCTGAACTGTCTGTATTCTTCTCATTGATGATTTCTATACATATTTGCTGGCACTATGTATTATTATTGAACTTCAATAAACTTTGAAATGTAAAAAAAAAAATCAATTGATAGTGAACGCCAAACCTAAAAGGTTTTTCCCTAAACAAAAAAACTTTGAGCAGGGACATCAGGCTAATAAAATGTTGAATTTTTTGATAAAACAACAATCATTGTCATTGGTGATATCAGTGAGAAATGAGGAGGGGGAAGATGCCAGTGCAGCAGATGATATACTTATGGGTTTTTATAAATATTACACTGATATGTATACATCAACGCTAAAATGTACAGAGGAAGAAGTAGAGAAATACCTGGATGACTTAGTATTCCTTAAATTAACGGAGGAACAAAAAGAGATGATGGAGCAAGAAATAGAGGAAAAGGAGGTATGGGAAACCATTTTTTTTTTGGGAAAGTCCCCAGGGCCAGATGGCTTACCGTTGGAGGTGTACCAACGGTATGTGGAGATTATGGCGTCGGTACTGACTAGGTTGTTTAGGGTGATTTTTCAGTGGGGAGAGATGGCCTCTTCTATGTATGATGCAACAGTAGTATTAATACCAAAGCCAGATAAGGATAGATGTAACTGTGCCAATCTCTCTATTAACCACTTAAGGACCGCCTCACGCCGATGTACGTCGGCAAGGCGGCACGGGCAGGCAAAATCACGTACATGTACGTGATTAGTCTCCCGCGGGTGGGGGGTCCTATCGGACCCCCCCCCCCGCCGCCCGAGGCGGTCCCGTTTGGTCCCCCGGCGATCGTAGATGAGGGGGAGGCCATCCGTTCGTGGCCCCCCCCTCGCGATCGCCGCCGGCCAATCAGATCACTTCTTTTGCTGCTGTATGCTAAACAGCAGCAAAGGAAATGATGTCATCTCTCCTCGGCTCGGTATTCCGTTGCAGCGCCGAGGAGAGAAGACTTCACTGTGAGTGCACCAACACTACACAACACAGTAGAACATGCCAGGCACACAAAACACCCCGATCCCCCCCCGATCGCCCCCCGATCCCCCCCCAATCACCCCCCCCTCCCTGTCACAAACTGACACCAGCAGTTTTTTGTTTTTTTTGTTTTTTTTTTCTGATTACTGCATTGGTGTCAGTTTGTGACAGTTACAGTGTTGGAACAGTGAGTATTACCCCCCTTTAGGTCTAGGATACCCCCCTAACCCCCCCTAATAAAGTTTTAACCTCTTGATCACCCCCTGTCACCAGTGTTGCTAAGCGATCATTTTTCTGATCGCTGTATTAGTGTCGCTGGTGACGTTAGTTAGTGAGGTAAATATTTAGGTTCGCCGTCAGCGTTTTATAGCGACAGGGACCCCCATATACTACCTAATAAATGTTTTAACCCCTTGATTGCCCCCTAGTTAACCCTTTCACCACTGATCACCGTATAACCGTTACGGGTGACGCTGGCTAGTTCGTTTATTATTTATAGTGTCAGGGAACCCGCCGTTTATTACCGAATAAAGGTTTAGCCCCCCCGATCGCCCGGCGGTGATATGCGTCGCCCCAGGCAGCGTCAGATTAGCGCCAGTACCGCTAACACCCACGCACGCAGCATGCGCCTCCCTTAGTGGTATAGTATCTGAACGGATCAATATCTGATCCGATCAGATCTATACTAGCGCTCCCAGAAGTTTAGGGTTCCCAAAAACGCAGTGTTAGCGGGATCAGCCCAGATACCTGCTAGCACCTGCGTTTTGCCCCTCCGCCCAGCCCACCCAAGTGCAGTATCGATCGATCACTGTCACTTACAAGGCACTAAACGCATAACTGCAGCGTTCGCAGAGTCAGGCCTGATCCCTGCGATCGCTAACAGTTTTTTTGGTAGCATTTTGGTGAACTGGCAAGCACCAGCCCCAGGCAGCGTCAGGTTAGCGCCAGTACCGCTAACACCCACGCACGCACCGTACACCTCCCTTAGTGGTATAGTATCTGATCGGATCAATATCTGATCCGATCAGATCTATACTAGCGTCCCCAGCAGTTTAGGGTTTCCAAAAACACAGTGTTAGCGGGATCAGCCCAGATACCTGCTAGCACCTGCGTTTTGCCCCTCCGCCCAGCCCACCCAAGTGCAGTATCGATCGATCACTGACACTTACAAAACACTAAATGCATAACTGCAGCGTTCGCAGAGTCAGGCCTGATCCCTGCGATCGCTAACAGTTTTTTTGGTAGCGTTTTGGTGAACTAGCAAGCACCAGCCCCAGGCAGTGTCAGGTTAGCGCCAGTACCGCTAACACCCACGCACACACCATACACCTCCCTTAGTGGTATAGTATCTGATCGGATCAATATCTGATCCGATCAGATCTATACTAGCGTCCCCAGCAGTTTAGGGTTCCCACAAACGCAGTGTTAGCGGGATCAGCCCAGATACCTGCTAGCACCTGCGTTTTTCCCCTCCGCCCAGCCCAGCCCAGCCCACCCAAGTGCAGTATCGATCGATCACTGTCACTTACAAAACACTAAACGCATAACTGCAGCATTCGCAGAGTCAGGCCTGATCCCTGCGATCGCTAACAGTTTTTTTTGTAGTGTTTTGGTGAACTGGCAAGCACCAGCGGCCTAGTACACCCCGGTCATAGTCAAACCAGCACTGCAGTAACACTTGGTGACGTGGCGAGTCCCATAAGTGCAGTTCAAGCTGGTGAGGTGGCAAGCACAAGTAGTGTCCCGCTGCCACCAAAAAGACAAACACAGGCCCGTCGTGCCCATAGTGCCCTTCCTGCTGCATTCGCCAATCCTAATTGGGAACCCACCGCTTCTGCAGCGCCCGTACTTCCCCCATTCACATCCCCAACCAAATGCAGTCGGCTGCATGAGAGGCATTTTCTTTATGTCCTCCCGAGTACCCCTACCCAACTAAACCCCCAAAAAAAGATGTCGTGTCTGCAGCAAGCGCGGATATAGGCGTGTCACCCGCTATTACTGTCCCTCCTGTCCTGACAATCCTGGTCTTTGCATTGGTGAATGTTTTGAACGCTACCATTCACTAGTTGAGTATTAGCGTAGGGTACAGCATTCCACAGACTAGGCACACTTTCACAGGGTCTCCCAAGATGCCGGTTACCGTTATAAAAGTTAGTTACAAAAAAAGTGTAAAAAAAAAATATATATATAAAATAAAAAAAAAATTGTTGTCGTTTTATTGTTCTCTCTCTCTATTCTCTCTCTCTATTTCAGCCAGCGGTCGGCTTTCATGTAAAAGCAATCCTAGCAGCTAATTAGCCTCTAGACTGCCTTTACAAGCCGTGGGAGGGAATGCCCCCCCCCACCGTCTTCCGTGTTTTTCTCTGGCTCTCCTGTCTCAACAGGGAACCTGAGAATGCAGCCGGTGATTCAGCCAGCTGACCATAGAGCTGATCAGAGACCAGAGTGGCTCCAAACATCTCTATGGCCTAAGAAACCGGAAGCTACGAGCATTTTATGACTTAGATTTCGCCGGATGTAAATAGAGCCATTGGGAAATTGGGGAAGCATTTTATCACACCGATCTTGGTGTGGTCAGATGCTTTGAGGGCAGAGGAGAGATCTAGGGTCTAATAGACCCCAATTTTTTCAAAAAAGAGTACCTGTCACTACCTATTGCTATCATAGGGGATATTTACATTCCCCGAGATAACAATAAAAATGATAAAAAAAAAAAAAAAATGAAAGGAACAGTTTAAAAATAAGATAAAAAAGCAAAAAAATAATAAAGAAAAAAAAAAAAAAAAAAAAGCACCCCTGTCGCCCCCTGCTCTTGCGCTAAGGCGAACGCAAGCGGCGGTCTGTCGTCAAACGTAAACAGCAATTGCACCATGCGTGTGAGGTATCACCGCGAAGGTCAGATCGAGGGCAGTAATTTTAGCAGTAGACCTCCTCTGTAAATCTAAAGTGGTAACCTGTAAAGGCTTTTAAAGGCTTTTAAAAATGTATTTATTTTGTTGCCACTGCACGTTTGTGCGCAATTGTAAAGCATGTCATGTTTGGTATCCATGTACTCGGCCTAAGATCATCTTTTTTATTTCATGAAACATTTGGGCAATATAGTGTGTTTTAGTGCATTAAAATTTAAAAAAGTGTGTTTTTTCCCCAAAAAATGCGTTTGAAAAATCGCTGCGCAAATACTGTGCGAAAAAAAAAAATGAAACACCCACCATTTTAATCTGTAGGGCATTTGCTTTAAAAAAATATATAATGTTTGGGGGTTCAAAGTTATTTTCTTGCAAAAAAAATAACTTTTTCATGTAAACAATAAGTGTCAGAAAGGGCTTTGTCTTCAAGTGGTTAGAAGAGTGGGTGATGTGTGACATACGCTTCTAAATGATGTGCATAAAATGCCAGGACAGTTCAAAACCCCCCCAAATGACCCCATTTTGGAAAGTAGACACCCCAAGCTATTTGCTGAGAGGCATGTCGAGTCCATGGAATATTTTATATTGCGACACAAGTTGCGGGAAAGAGACAATTTTTTTTTTTTTTTTTTGCACAAAGTTGTCACTAAATGATATATTGCTCAAACATGCCATGGGAATATGTGAAATTACACCCCAAAATACATTCTGCTGCTTCTCCTGAGTACGGGGATACCACATGTGTGAGACTTTTTGGGAGCCTAGCCGCGTACGGGACCCCGAAAACCAAGCACCGCCTTCAGGCTTTCTAAGGGCGTGAATTTTTGATTTCACTCTTCACTGCCTATCACAGTTTCGGAGGCCATGGAATGCCCAGGTGGCAAAAAACCCCCCCAAATGACCCCATTTTGGAAAGTAGACACCCAAAGCTATTTGCTGAGAGGTATAGTGAGTATTTTGCAGACCTCACTTTTTGTCACAAAGTTTTGAAATTTGAAAAAAGAAAAAAAAAAAATGTTTTTTCTTGTCTTTCTTCATTTTCAAAAACAAATGAGAGCTGCAAAATACTCACCATGCCTCTCAGCAAATAGCTTGTGGTGTCTACTTTCCAAAATGGGGTCATTTGGGGGGGTTTTGTGCCACCTGGGCATTCCATGGCCTCCGAAACGGTGATAGGCAGTGAAGAGTAAAATCAAAAATTCACGCCCTTAGAAATCTTGAAGGCGGTGATTGGTTTTCGGGGCCCCGTACGCGGCTAGGCTCCCAAAAAGTCCCACACATGTGGTATCCCCATACTCAGGAGAAGCAGCTAAATGTATTTTGGGGTGCAATTCCACATATGCCCATGGCCTGTGTGAGCAATATATCATTTAGTGACAACTTTGTGCAAAAAAAAAAAAAAAAAAGTGTCACATTCCCGCAACTTGTGTCAAAATATAAAATATTCCATGGACTCAATATGCCTCTCAGCAAATAGCTTGGGGTGTCTACTTTCCAAAATGGGGTCATTTGGGGGGGGTTTATGCCACCTGGGCATTTTATGGCCTCCGAAACTGTGATAGGCAGTGAAGAGTGAAATCAAAAATTTACACCCTTAGAAATCCTGAAGGCGGTGATTGGTTTTCGGGGTCCCGTACGCGCCTAGGCTCCCAAAAAGTCCCACACATGTGGTATCCCCGTACTCAGGAGAAGCAGCTGAATGTATTTTGGGGTGCAATTCCACATAGGCCCATGGCCTGTGTGAGCAATATATCATTTAGTGACAACTTTTTGTAAATATTTTTTTTTTTTTTTTGTCATTATTCAATCACTTGGGACAAAAAAAATAAATATTCAATGGGTTCAACATGCCTATCAGCAATTTCCTTGGGGTGTCTACTTTCCAAAATGGGGTCATTTGTGGGGGTTTTGTACTGCCCTGCCATTTTAGCACCTCAAGAAATGACATAGGCAGTCATAAACTAAAAGCTGTGTAAATTCCAGAAAATGTACCCTAGTTTGTAGACGCTATAACTTTTGCGCAAACCAATAAATATACGCTTATTGACATTTTTTTTACCAAAGACATGTGGCCGAATACATTTTGGCCTAAATGTATGACTAAAATTGAGTTTATTGGATTTTTTTTATAACAAAAAGTAGAAAATATCATTTTTTTTCAAAATTTTCGGTCTTTTTCCGTTTGTAGCGCAAAAAATAAAAACTGCAGAGGTGATCAAATACCATCAAAAGAAAGCTCTATTTGTGGGAAGAAAAGGACGCAAATTTCGTTTGGGTACAGCATTGCATGATCGCGCAATTAAAAGTTAAAGCGACGCAGTGCCAAATTGGAAAAAGACCTCTGGTCCTTAGGCAGCATAATGGTCCGGGGCTCAAGTGGTTAAAGACCAATCTCTCTAATAAATATAGATTATAAAGTGCTGGCAAAAATATTAGCTAAGAGGCTTAATGAAGTAATTCTGTCTATTGTTAGTGATGACCAAACTGGGTTTATGCCTGGGAAATCTACCTCAAATAATATAAGGAGAACACAATTAATGGCACAGCTGAGGGGGGTTATACCGGAGACGAGTGCCTTGGCATCATTGGATACTGCCAAGGCATTTAACTCTATAGAGTGGGAGTTCCTGCAGGCATCATTGAAAGAAAGTGGGTTTGGGGAGAGATTTAGAAACTGGATAAGAGTATTATATAAACAACCATGCTCAAATTTGTTGATAAATGGATTATTATCCCCACAATAAGGTTATATAGAGGAACAAGGCAGGGATGTCCATTATCCCCTCAGCTATTTGCCATTGCGATAGAAGTATTGGCAAATAGATTTAGGCAAAAAAAATTATAGGGGGATCAAGTTGGGGGGAAGGACTGAGCATATAGGTCTATATGCTGATGATATTATATTATATATTGGAGATGCTCAGACATCTTTAATGGAGGCAATGAAAATAATAGAAATATATGGGATATTCTCAGGGCTCAAGATTAATTGGGCAAAATCCGCATTGATGTTGCTTGGGTGAAATTCTGGGAATGGGCCCCAGACCCCATTAAAGATAGTAGAAGTATTTAAATACTTAGGAATAAATATTACCTTGGACACAGCTAAAGCACTGGAAGCCAACGGATGCCCCCTGCTGAACTATACTAAAAATAAATTGGAGATATGGATAAAACTACCTTTATCAATGTCAGGGAGAATGCAGTTGATTAAGTCTATTATATTATCCAAGTGTTCATATGTGTTTTCACACTCTGCAGTAAGGATACCTAAACAGATATTTAAAAAATGTAATTCTCAGATTACAAATTTCATTTGGGCACAAGGTAGATGTAAAATGAAGCTCGGTACGTTACAGCGACCCAAAACAGCAGCAGGGCTGGCATTGTCAGATCTATATTTATACTATCTTGCAGGTCAATTAAAACATTTAAGAACTTGGGTAAACAGGAACAAGAAATGGGGGTGGAACAATACTTATTAAGTAAGATGCAAGTAGATGATCTCCTGGTGGGTCTGGAATCAACTGAATGGAAGAAAATAGGAGCAAAAATACCCATACTGATGTTGGCTAGATCAGTATGGAAGGAGGTGAAAAAACTGACAGGATTTACTGACATCCCACCAGAAACTGCCCTGTGGAATAACCCAACATATGAACAGTTAGAAGCATTTGAGGACAGTGAATTATGGAAACAGAAAAACGTTATAACAACTGGACAGATATATGATAAAAATATAATACAATCTTATGAGAGCTTGTGTAAACAATATAACCTCTCGAGTAGACATTTTTTAAATACCTGCAGTTCCGACATGTATTACAGGCACAGTTTGGCAGGGATGAACTTAAAATATCTAAATATCACCTTATAGGGATCCTGAAAACACAGGGAACAAAGGGATTAATATTCAAATTATATTCACACCTATTGAAATATAAAATAAGTGGTCAACCAGTGGGGGCAAGGGATAAATGGCAGGAAGTTATCCCAGATATGACTGAACAGGACTGGGATGAAATCTTCTCATTTGTAAGTATCACCAGCAATGAATAATAGAATAATACTGTTAAATATAATACATCAGACTTACCTTGGTCCTAATAGGTTGTATAAAATGGGGAGAATGGCTGCGCCAAACTGCACACGATGTGGGCAGGAGGGTGCAGATTGACATTTGATGTGGTATTGTAAAAGTATAAGGGGATATTGGCAAAAAGTGGTCAGTAAATTGGAAAAAGTGATAAATAGACCAATCCCGGATACAGATGAAGTATGTTTAATAAGAATATTACAAGAGGAGAGAATGTCTACATATACCAAGATATTTTTGCAGGAGGCTTTATTTTTGGCATGAAAACAGATAGTGGAAAAATGGATCCAACCAATACCACCGACACTCAGTCAATGGGTGGGAGCAGTAAATCAGGTCTTACCATATGAGAGAGTAATGTATGAACAAAGGGGAAATGCTTCAAAATATGAAAAAAATATGGGCAAAGTGGAAGGGATCGTACTTAACCATTTAGTTATAGATATAGGAAGATGTGAAAATACTGTATAGTGTGAATAATAAATGGAAGACAATGTTGATGACCATTGTATGAATGTGAAGGGATGGCACAAGAGTTAAGAATGAGTTAAATTTGAAAAAGGAAGTAAATGTAAATTGTAAGATGCTAAAGTAAAACAAAATGAAAATTATGTAAATTAACATGTAAGGAAATTTGTAATAAAGAGTTTTGAAAAAAAGATATTTCAGTGTAGAAATCACTTTTTCACACAGTTTAAAAGCAGATTATCTTTAAATAATATACCGCATATTTCAATACCATTTAGGCAATTATATCATGTTCTAAACATTATTTCCATGTGCACTACTCTAGGGTTTAGCAGAGTAAGGGTTTGGATGCTATATATTTTCAGGGAACTATAGTAAATTTGATTTTGGGAGTATTTTTTTTACCAGCGCTATAGTGAATACCGTTTTAGCGGTAATTAGCGCTAATTAGCTATAGTAAATGACCCCCAATATCTCTTCTACTATGCTAAAATACAATACAACACCCTTCTCACTCAGTTCTCAGGAATGCACTTTGCCGGTAATCCAACCTCCATCACAAAATGAATCAGCTGATTGGACTGTAAGATTTACTCTGAGTGGACCTTTTGTTTCAGACCCTTAATGAATTAAGAAATCATCCCAAATTCATTTGTTATTTTTCGCTATAATTTCTTTCGTATTAGTTGAAAATCGTTATTTTTTTCTTCGGACATTCGGATGCGTTCGAATGTCCAGCAGATGCAAAATTCGGCTGAATTTCGATTTGTTATGAAACGAATTGCACATTTCTATGAATAAGATGTGCCATAGATGAACTGAGAAGCCAGCAGCACATGTGAATGAAATTACAGGATCCACTGCAGCAAGGAGCATAGAACAAATTGCCAAACGCAATGTTCTGCAAATAGATTACTTGAGTTCAAGAAGGCACAAGCCCGAGTTCTTAATGAAGTCCTACACCTGTTTTTCCCTATATTCTGTATACCACCATTGATAAGGAAGAATACTAACAGTGGCATCATCAGAGTGGAGTTTAAATTGATCCCCAGAGGGGAAAGCATATTTTGACCTGATTCTTTGCAGGTCCACAGTTGCAGGTGATTGCATAGGCACAGTGGTGATGGGAGTTACTGAGCACAATTTGATGAATTGACTATTAAGACATACAGTTGTATACACACGATAAATTGTAGATAACAGATGACCTAGGGGATTCATTACAAAACAAAGCAACACCGGAGACGATTAATTTGAATTTATTTTGTTTATTAGAGATTTACAACAATATAATGTACATTCCTGAGCACATGCTATTCATAACATGGGAGTGACAAGGTCCCACCCCCTAAACCGGCTCGTGTGATAGGCGGAACACTGGTTCAATCTGCTACCACATTAGCCGGCTTAGTGGGGCGGGACCTTGTTACGGCACCGCCGAACACACAGACCCAGCTCCCTGACACACAGCGCTCCTGGCACTGTGTGACAAACAAGAGGAGGAGGTGCGAGGGGAGCGCTGCAGCCATAGATCAAAGTGGCCCCAAGCGCCCCCCTTCCACCAGTAAATGGCCCTGCCCAGGGCATCCGTCCCTTCTGCCCACCCCTTGTACCGGCCCTGATGTTTTTAATATTTTTGTTGGAATTTTATTATATTAAACCTGATGTGTTGACTTGAGCTGGATAAAATGAATGCTGAATTGTAATGTAGTCGATGCACGTCTATCTTTTTTAGAGATAATACACAAACAAAGTTACCTATATTTTTTGCTGTCCCTAGAGACAGTTTTGCATTTACATTCTTTTTCAAATACAGTATATTCACAGAGTTTAGTATACTCCATGCATTATAAAATAATCAGGCTTTCCTAAAATCTGTGCTTTAAGTGTTACTAAACCCAGTAATATGAAAATAGTTCATCTGCCCACCCATAGTGCCGACAGCATATAAAGCTTCTTTTTACATTAAAATACTGCCACTATATACCTTTTTAGCTGATCTGTATACAACGATCACATGATAACCTGCAGAGTTTATCCAGAGCTGTGTGTTCAGGTAGGAAAAGATTTCCACTGTAGCTGGTATACACGCCCACACGTGTGATGTCAATATCATGTGACCTAGCTAGCTCTGAGCTCTGTTCTCTCCAGCATAAAAGACACGACTGAGCATGTGCAGGTTGGCTACCCTGCCTGTGTTAGCTGGCCTTCCCCAAATAGACAGTGCAGGAGGGAAGGATCTATGCATACAGGATCAAAGAGCCTTTTTACACAATGCAGAGGATTAACCCATTAAGTTCCACAGTGAGTATAACAAGAATGCTATTCTGCATATACAGACTGATTTTACTGTTGTGGGTTTAGTAACACTTTAACTTTAAGATGATGTCATGAATATTTATCCACATACTACAGTGCTGAACTAAGTTTAGAATAATATGATACTATTTAATTAATTACTTGCAAAGGATAAGCTTTTCTACTTAGGCTGTGGCTACTTTCTAAAGAAAACATACTGTAAGGCTCTTTTACACTAGCAGCTGCAAAGAACTCACAGCTGCTGGTATGTGCTGGAAAGAAACAGTACAGATGCACCGATCCTGGCACATCACACTTTACTTTTTCTTTTGGAAATATTTAATTAGGTTCTAATGGCCACATCGTGGTACCATGTGCTGAAAAAAAGTACTCCCTTGCTTTTTTCAGGGCACACCACCCCAGCATAATGGTGTCAATTGACCGTAGAGGGAACAAAGCTTTTTTCCTTGTCTTACATTGGGACTGAATTGGGCAAGGATGCCCAGAGCATTTCCAAAGCACCTGGTGTGAAAGATCCCTAAAGCCTCGTACACACTAGCAGTTTTTTTCATTAAACCCAGTGGGCTGAAAGAAAAAAACTGAAAGCTCAGGAGCTATTGTACAGTACTAACTATCCAACATTAGTACAGCAATCTCCCCTGCTGTGCTACTGTGTTCTGACAGGGGGACGGCCCTCCCATCAGAAAACTCAGGTCAGCGCTCTCAGCCATTGGCTGAAAGCACTGGTCGGGAGCCGATCGGCAGGCCTTTTTCAGTCAAGTCCCTTCGATAGGAGCCAGCCAAATGGCAGGCTTCTGTCGGACTGACTCCAGTACACACGGCCCGAATCTCTGGTTTCTACTGAATCAGCAATGCCTCCTGACATTCAGGCCGTGTGTACTAGGCTTAAGACTTTACACAATTTTTGCCTAGATGCATCTTAAATATAATAATTGGATACCTGGAAAGCACTTCTGAATATTTTATCACTTATTAATGTTTATAAATCTTACAGCCATTAAATGGAAGTATCCTAATGCAGAAACAATGCTGCATGTTGCTTTTTCTTTTTTTTATTTAAAAAATTACATTTTTTCAACTTTATATTTAGCAGTGCATTGAGACAAAAGACACATTGGGGGTGATTTACTAAGACGAATGCGCTGCACCAGTTCACACCTTAATTGGTGCGCCGGAAAAGTCATTGATTGAAAGTGCGAACTGGTGCACAAAGACGATAATAAATATGTAAACTGCAACTGGCATTAGGGTAACTGCAGTTTTCTCATTGATAATAGCGCATGCCCAATCCAATTGGTTAATTTCATCTCATTGGATGTGTCTTGTTAGGCAATTAGTAGGTGTTCTCAGTTAATTAACACTTTTGATGCTAATCTCATTCCTATTACTTCTAATATATCTTTGAAATGTGTTTTTTTCTATTTGTACCTAAATTTTTTAATACATTACAAAAAACAGAGAAGTGTTTCTAAACCCAATAAATTAATATTTTCCGATCTTGATCTTTAAAGGTGACCATACACTGCAATCAGTTACAGTAGGTGACCGCGATAGTGTGTCAATCTCGCCGCTGTTATCGGCGAGATTTGACACCTGCGAGCCCCGTCACGGGAGCCAGCGCTGAGCTGGCTTGCTCATCGTGAAAGGAAATTTTTTTTCCTTTTGCGGTGAGCGACAGGCAGTTCTGACAGCTGTCTGGTATGAATCATGAAGGGGAACGCCGTGACAAATTTTAAATAAAAAACTGGCATGGGTTCCCCCCCAGGGGCATACCAGGCCCTTAGGTCTGGTATGGATTCTAAGGGGAACCCCCTACGCTGAGAAATCGGCATGGGGTCCACCCCAAAATCCATACCAAACCCTTATCTGAGCATGCAGCCCGGCCGGTCAGGAAAGGGGGTGGGGACGAGCGCGCGCCCCCCCTCCTGAACCGTACCAGGCCACATGCCCTCAACATGGGGGGTGGGCGCTTTGGGGCAGGGGGGGCACCCTGCGGGCCCCCTCACCCCAAAGCACCTTGTCCCCATGTAGATGAGGACAAGGGCCTCTTCCCGACAACTCTGGCTGTTGATTGTCAGGGTCTGCGGGCGGAGGGCTTGTCGGAATCCGGGAGCCCCCTTTAATAAAGCCCCCCACCCTATGTGAATGAGTATGGGGTAATTAAAAAAAAAAAGTAAAAAACAACTGTTGAGCTTGATCATTCATTTCTTGTAATTTATTATCTATAGTGACACTTTTCACTGGGTGTTAAAGATATTTTTTTCATGATAAAAATAATGTTTTTCATGACACTATTATTATTATTTTTATGTATAAGTAGAGGGTCATAGGCATTATGCTGCTCTGACCCATTATTGTACACAATTTAAATTAGCGCCGCTGTCTCTATCTGTACACATGTGAGAGGTATAGTTTTGGGATTCTGATCAATATACCAGAATTATACCCCCCCTTTTTTTTTTTTTGCACAAAGTTGTCACTAAATGATATATTGATCAAACATGCCTTGGGCATATGTGAAATTACACCACAAAATACATTCTGTTGCTCCTCCTGAGTACGGGGATGCCACATGTGTGAGACTTTTTGGGAGCCTGGCCGCGTACGGGACCCCGAAAACCAAGCACCGCCTTCAGGCTTTATAATGCAGCATACACACGGGCGGACTTTTCGACCGGATTAGTTGTGTGTGGGCTGCATTGAACTTCCGATGGACCGTTTCGGTTGGAAACTTGTTTCAAATCTTTCCACCCGAACTCCGCCGGACCCAGTTCCTATTGGGAAGACCGTTCGTCTGTATGCTGGTCCAACGGACCAAATACGACGCAAGGTTCTCGGCGACAGGGTACTACATCTCGCGCTCGCTGCAATAGGAAAAACACATTTTCCTATTGCAGCGAGCATGAGAGGGAGGCGAGAATGGCCCTTAGATCTGGTGTGGATTTTAAGGGGAACCCCCTATGCCGGAAAAATGGCGTGGGGGTCCCCAAAATCCATACTAGACCCTTATCCGAGCACGCAGCCTGGCCGGTCAGGAAAGGGGGTGGGGACGAGCAAGCACCCCCCCTCCTGAACCGTACCAGGCCGCATGCCCTCAACATGGGGGGTGGGTGCTTTGGGGGAGGGGGGCACCTCATTTTCCTGCAACTTGTGGCAAAATATAAAATATTCCATGGACTCAATATGCCTCTCAGCAAATAGCTTTGGGTGTCTACTTTCCAAAATGGGGTCATTTGGGGGGGGTTGTGCCATCTTGGCATTTTATGGCCTTCAAAACTGTGATAGGTAGTGAGGAGTGAAATCAAAAATTTACGCCCTTAGAAATCCTGAAGGCGGTGCTTGGTTTTTGTGGCCCCGTCCATGGCTAGGCTCCCAAAAAGTCCCACACATGTGGTATCCCTGTACATAGGAGAAGCAGCAAAGTGTATTTTGGGGTGCAATTGCACATATAAGCATGACAGTCATAAACTAAAAGCTGCGTAAATTCCAGAAAATGTACCCTAGTTTGTAGATGCTATAACTTTTGCGCAAAACAATAAATATATGTTTATTGACATTTTTTTAACCAAAGACATGTGGCTGAATACATTTTGGCCTAAATGTATAACTAAAATTGAGTTTATTAGATTTTTCTTATAACAAAAATTATAAAACATAATTTTTTTTCAAAATTTTTGGTCTGTTTCTGTTTATATCGCAAAAAATAAAAATCGCATAGGCAATCAAATACCATCAAAAGAAAGCTCTATTTGTGGGAAAAAAGGACGCAAATTTTGTTTGGGTACATCATTGCATGACCGCACAATTACCAGTTAAAGCAGCGCAGTGCCAAATTGTAAAAAGTCCTCTGGTTTTTGACTAGCCAAATGGTCCGGGGCTGCAGTGGTTAACTCAGGTTAGAGTGGGTTCATGATTTCAGATGGCAAAGAGGTCTCAGGGCTTAATAGCAGTTGCTGGAGATCAGACGAAAGCGTCTTCAGGTATAGCTTCTTCTGGCTGGTACAGACCTTCCTTGGTGTTAAGGCATAATGTAGGGATGGGCCGGTTCGCACCAGAACTTTCAAACTTTAAAGTCTATCTGACCCGAATGTGAAAAATAAAAAGTGCCCATTTTGAAGGCTTATATGCAAGTAATTGGGCATACAATGGTTATGGGGGTCCGGGTACTGCCCTGTGTGACATGTATCAATGAAAAAAAGTTTGCAAAAAACTGTGATTTATTGATGCTTAAAGTAAAAGTATAAACATGAAAAATTCCTTTCAATATAGTGCCTGGGGGTCCCCTTAGTTCACCTGTAAAGTGGCACATCTGCACTGTGTATAGAAGATGCTGCAGCAATAATTACATTTATAAAGCCCAAAAAAATGACATTTTCCCTGCAAGCTTTCTTTATTGGGAGCCAGTGTGTATGATGAGGCCACAATGTAGAGCACCGAGAAAAAGATTAGAGATTTTTTGGATAAATTCTGATGTCTGTACCACACTGTTTGGATTTCTACTTCTGTAACGGGTGCAGAAAAATTGTTCTTTGGGTGTCGGTGGCACCTTCACACTGTAACCCTATAGAGGTACTCTTGATGAAAGCAAGAATTGGCCTTGCTGTCAAAAATTGTAATGATATGCACCTGTCAAAGAGGTGCGGAAAAAATGTTCTTTGGGTGTCAGTGGCGCCTATGCACCGTAACCCTATAGAGGTACTCCTAAAGAAAGCAAGAATTGTCCTTGCTGTCAAAAATTGTAATCATATGCACCTGTCAAACAGCTGCATAAAAATTGTTCTTTGGGTGTCGGTGGCACCTTCACACCAAAACCCTATAAAGGGACTCTTGATGAAAGCAAGAATTGGCCTTGCTGTCAAAGATGCAATGATATGCACCTGTCAAACAGGTGCGAAAAAATAGTTTGACAGTACATGCCCAGTGTCTAAATGCAAGCTTGTGAAAGCTGCTGGCTCTACAACTTCTGCCTTTCCGCCTGGTTGATTCTGCACCCTTTCAGGAATTTGCAGAATGGGCTGTACTACAATGGATGGTTACCAGTCACTATTTCTTTTCACGTAAGGCCATTCCAGCTCGCTACCATCACGTGGAAGGCAATGTTGAGGCATCGTTGGGCAAGGCATTTAGCCACAAAGTCCACATTACTAGACATGTGCACACTGAAATATTTTGTTTCGGAATTTCGTTTAATAAAATAAAATGATTTAGTTACTTACGAAATTTGTTTTTATTTACTTTGTTTCGTTAAAAAATGCATTTGTCTGAAAATCAGAATTAATTGAGGTTGAATCTGTCATTGAAGACTTATGGTGTCTGACGAAAGTTCTAAGTTCGACGAAGCAGCTAAACTGTACGACGCCCTAATCGTACATTTCCGGTCGAATCCACATACAAGCTATAGTAGAATTCTAATGTTGTATGACTAGTAGGGATGAGCTTCGAGTTCGAGTCGAACTCATGTTCTACTCGAACATTGGCTGTTCGCAAGTTCGCCGAACAGCGAACAATTTGGGGTGTTCGCGGCAAATTCGAATGCCGCGGAACACCCTTTAAAAGTCTATGGGAGAAATCAAAAGTGCTAATTTTAAAGGCTTATATGCAAGTTATTGTCATAAAAAGTGTTTGGGGACCCGGGTCCTGCCCCAGGGGACATGGATCAATGCAAAAAAAAGTTTTAAAAACGGACGTTTTTTCAGGAGCAGTGATTTTATTAATGCTTAAAGTCAAACAATAAAAGTGTAATATCCCTTTAAATTTCGTACCTGGGGGGTGTCTATAGTATGCCTGTAAAGGGGCGCATGTTTCCTGTGTTTAGAACAGTCTGACAGCAAAATGACATTTGGAAGGAAAAAACTCATTTAAAACTACCCGCGGCTATTGCATTGCCGACAATACACATAGAAGTTCATTGATAAAAACGGCATGGGAATTCCCCACAGGGAAACCCCGAACCAAAAAAAAAAAAAAAAAATGATGTGGGGGTCCCCCTAAATTCCATACAAGGCCCTTCGGGTCTGGTATGGATATTAAGGGGAACCCCAGCCAAAATTAAAAAAAAAAATTGACGTGGGGTTCCCCCTAAATTCCATACCAGACCCTTCAGGTCTGGTATGGATTTTAAGGGGAACCCCGCGCCAAAAAAAAATAAAAAAAACGGCGTGGGGTCCCCCTAAGAATCCATACCAGACCCTTATCCGAGCACGCAACCTGGCAGGCCGCAGGAAAAGAGGGGGGGACGAGAGTGCGGCCCCCCCCCCTCCTGAACCGTACCAGGCCACATGCCCTCAACATTGGGAGGGTGCTTTGGGGTAGCCCCCCAAAGCACCTTGTCCCCATGTTGATGAAGACAAGGGCCTCATCCCCACAACCGTGGCCGGTGGTTGTGGGGGTCTGCGGGCGGGGGGCTTATCGGAATCTGGAAGCCCTCTTTACCAAGGGGACCCCCAGATCCCGGCCCCCCCCCTGTGTGAAATGGTAAGGGGTTACTTACCCCTACCATTTCACTAAAAAACTGTCAAAAATGTTAAAAATGACAAGAGACAGTTTTTGACAATTCCTTTATTTAAATGCTTCTTCTTTCTTCCTTCATCTTCTTCTTCTTCTGGTTCTTCTGGCTCTTCTGGTTCTTCCTCCGGCGTTCTCGTCCAGCATCTCCTCCGCGGCGTCTTCTATCTTCTTCTCCTCGGGCCGCTCCGCACCCATGGCATGAGGGGGGAGGCTCCCGCTCTTCTCTTCATCTTCTTCTTCATCTTCATCTTCTTCTTCATCTTCTTCTTCTTCTTCTTCTTCTTCTTCTCTTCTTCATCTCTTCTTCCTTCTTCATTTCTTCTGCGGGCCGCTCCGCATCCATGCATGGAGGGAGGCTCCCGCTGTGTGACGGCGTCTCTTCGTCTGACGGTTCTTAAATAACGGGGGGCGGGGCCATCCGGTGACCCCGCCCCCCTCTGACGCACGGTGAATTGACGGGACTTCCCTGTGACGTCACGGGGAATGCCACAGGGAAGTCCCGTCATGTCCCGTGCGTCAGAGGGGGGCGGGGTCACCGGGTGGCCCCGCCCCCCGTTATTTAAGAACCGTCAGACGAAGAGACGCCGCCACACAGCGGGAGCCTCCCTCCATGCATGGATGCGGAGCGGCCCGCAGAAGAAATGAAGAAGGAAGAAGAGATGAAGAAGAGAAGAAGAAGAAGAAGAAGAAGATGAAGAAGAAGATGAAGATGAAGATGAAGAGAAGAGCGGGAGCCTCCCCCCTCATGCCATGGGTGCGGAGCGGCCCGAGGAGAAGAAGATAGAAGACGCCGCGGAGGAGATGCTGGACGAGAACGCCGGAGGAAGAACCAGAAGAGCCAGAAGAACCAGAAGAAGAAGAAGATGAAGGAAGAAAGAAGAAGCATTTAAATAAAGGAATTGTCAAAAACTGTCTCTTGTCATTTTTAACATTTTTGACAGTTTTTTAGTGAAATGGTAGGGGTAAGTAACCCCTTACCATTTCACACAGGGGGGGGGCCGGGATCTGGGGGTCCCCTTGGTAAAGAGGGCTTCCAGATTCCGATAAGCCCCCCGCCCGCAGACCCCCACAACCACCGGCCACGGTTGTGGGGATGAGGCCCTTGTCTTCATCAACATGGGGACAAGGTGCTTTGGGGGGCTACCCCAAAGCACCCTCCCAATGTTGAGGGCATGTGGCCTGGTACGGTTCAGGAGGGGGGGGGGCCGCACTCTCGTCCCCCCCTCTTTTCCTGCGGCCTGCCAGGTTGCGTGCTCGGATAAGAGTCTGGTATGGAATTTAGGGGGAACCCCACGTCAATTTTTTTTTTAAATTTTGGCTGGGGTTCCCCTTAATATCCATACCAGACCTGAAGGGCCTTGTATGGAATTTAGGGGGACTCCCACATCATTTTTTTTTTTTAATTTTGGTTCGGGGTTGCCCTGTGGGGAATTCCCATGCCGTTTTTATCAATGAACTTCTATGTGTATTGTCGGCAATGCAATAGCCGCGGTAGTTTTAAATGAGTTTTTTCCTTCAAAATGTCATTTTGCTGTCAGACTGTTCTAAACACGGGAAACATGCGCCCCTTTACAGGCATACTATAGACACCCCCCAGGTATGAAATTTAAAGGGATATTACACTTTTATTGTTTGACTTTAAGCATTATTAAAATCACTGCTCCTGAAAAAACGGCCGTTTTTAAAACTTTTTTTTGCATTGATCCATGTCCCCTGGGGCAGGACCCAGGTCCCCAAACACTTTTATTGACAATAACTTGCATATTAGCCTTTAAAATTAGCACTTTTGATTATTCATGTTCGTGTCCCATAGACTTTAACGGTGTTCGCGTGTTCGAACGAATTTTTTTCCTGTTCGCATGTTCTGGTGCGAACCGAACAGGGGGGTGTTCGGCTCATCCCTAATGACTAGTAATAATTATATTTATTAATTATTATTACTAGTTAACCAACATTAGAATTCTTCTATAGCCTATGGGCGGAGCATTTGACCATAAATGTCCGCTCGCGGCAATCGTATGTTTTTAGCTGCTTTGTCGAATCTTCATGTCTCTATAATGTTGAATCTTTTCTCTCTGTGTCAAATAATCTTGGACTAATAGAGTTAGGTTAGGCACATTCAACCGCAGGTTCGATAGACACAGATCGCTATTGTCACCGCTATGTCAAATCTTCTATCTCTATTGAACTGTTGTCGCAATGAAATGAAAATAAAGCATTTTTTATGTCAGATTTTTCGGATTCTGCATGTTCGTTATCGTTCGTTAAAATTAACGCAAAAATCCCCGAAATTCGGATGAAAATGCATTCGAGTGAAAACAAATGCACATGTCTACACATTACTGCTGACACGTGGTCCAGCAAGCGTGGGCAGGGATGATACATTTCATTCACAGCACACTGGGTAACTGCTTGCAACTCAGAAGGATGCAGGACAGGGCTCAGTACTGCAGCTTGTTGTGCCCTCACGTCTCCATATAGCTGGTGGTGATGATGCAAGATTTGTCAGCTCTACCCCCTCTTCCTCCTCCCCCTCCTCCATGCCCTCCATTGCTGAATTGTCCTATGAACCTCAAGTACCCCCTAAGCGTTCAAAGAGCTATTCAATGGCTAAAAGGTGCCATGCAGTGCTTCAGCTGGTGTGTCTAGGGGACGAAAACCACACCAGAGCAGAGATTCTTGCAGCTCTGCAGAGACAGGTCCAGAGGTGGTTCATGCCATGCTAGCTGGAGCCAGGAATGGTGGTGTGTGAAAATGGCACAAACCTCTTGTCCGCCCTTAGACAGGGAAAGTTGACACATGTGCCATGCCTGGCACATGTGCTCAATTTGGTGGTGCAGCATTTCCTAAATAGGTACCCATAGTTGGAAGATATACTAAAACAGGCCTGAAGAGTGTGTAGCCATTTTAGGCGGTAATACACAGCCAGTGCTCGGTTGGCTGAAATTCTGTGGGAATTCCACCTGCCCGTAAACTGCCTGATTTGTGACACGCCCACCAGGTGGAACTTGACTTTGGTAATGCTGCCGCAGCTGCACATGCAGCAGAGGGCCGTCAATGAGCACCTGTGTGAGTATGACACAAGTGGTGGGAGGTTAAATGCATTGTCAAGCATGTGGTACCCAAATGGTTGGTGTTTTTGATGCGCTTGAGACAAAGCTTGCAAATAGCAACAGTGCGATTGGCTGCACATGTACTAAAAAAGGCCCAGACAGCTGAGTTGTGAGAAGTGGGCCAGGAGAAAACAGCTCCACAATGTGATGGAATAGAGTGGCTGCTCTTTACTCTTCCATGATGGCTGCCTCATTGGGGTTGTACCACTTCCTCACTTTCCTCTTCTTCTCTATTCGGAACCCAAGTTGAGTCAGTGACTTCATCATCATCATCTCCTCCATCCTCATTACAACTGCAGACAATTTGGCAATACGCTGCGGCTGGGCGAACATGAATGCCAATTTGTGTTCCAGTGTTCTCCCCTCTCTGTAGACTCATGTTCCTGCCTTGAGGTTCTGAGGTTGAGGCTCATGTCTGTAGGCCCATGTTCCTGCCTTGTTGGTTCTGAGGTTCAGGCCAACATCTGCATCAAGTAATGGCTGTGCATCATCAAGGAGTCAGTGACTGATGCTGTGATTAAATAACTCTGCTGACTCCTCCATGGCATGCCTGATGCTGGGGCTATGGCAGGATTAGCTGTGGACAAGGAGGCAGGTTTTGCCATTCTGGCAGGGAGTTGCGCACTAGTCTCTGCTTGGGTGATGGAGGATGAGGAGGATTAGGATGGTTTAGTAAGACAGTCCACCACCTCCTCTGCATGCTGTGGCTGGATAGCACGGGCAACATCACTAAACAGAGGAAATGATGCCCTGCCTGAGGACTGACCATGTCCACCTTTGCCTGTGGACATATACGCTGCTGGCTCCCTTATAGTGCCATGGAAAGAGGTGTTTGGTGCACTTTAATTTGAGTATTCATGACACAGACACACTCCAGGGGTACACTATAATATTGCAGTGACACACAGACCTATATGGTGTTAAACTTTCAGTAACACACAGAACTATATGGCATTAAACTTGCAGTAACACAGTGAAATATATGGTGTTAAACTTGCAATAACACAATGAAATATATGGTGTTAAACTTGCAATAATGCATAGAACTATATGGCGTTAAACTTGGAGTAACGCACAGAACTATATGGTGTTAAACTTGCAGTAATGCAATGAATTATACAGCGTTAAACTTGCAGTAATGCACAGAACTATACGGCGTTAAACTTGCAGTAACGCACAGAACTATATAACGTTAAACTTGCAGTAACACACAGGACTATATGGCATTAAACTTGCAGTAACGCAATGAAATATATGGCGTTAAACTTGCACTAATGCAATGAAATATACAGCGTTAAACTTGCAGTAATGCAGAGAACTATAAGGCGTTAAACTTTCAGTAATGCACAGAACTATATGGAGTTAAATTTGCAGTAACGCAACAAAATATATGGCATTAAACTTGCAGTAATGCAATGAAATATGCAGTGTTAAGCTTGCAGTAATGCACAGAACTATATGGTGTTAAACTTGCAGTAATGCAATGAATTATACAGCCTTAAACTAAGTAGTGTACAGAACTATAAGACGTTAAACTTGCAGTAATGCACAGAACTATATGGCGTTAAACTTGCAGTAACGCACAGAACTATATGGCATTAAACTTGCAGTAATGCACAGAACTATATGGCAAAAAAACTTGCAGTAACGCAATTAATTATACAGCGTTATACTTGCAGCAATGCAGAGAACTATATGGCGTTAAACTTTCAGTAATGCACAAAACTATATGGAGTTAAACTTGCAGTAACGCAACTAAATATATTGCATTAAACTTGCAGTAATGCAATGAAATATGCAGCGTTAAGCTTGCAGTAATGCACAGAACTATATGGTGTTAAACTTGCAGTAATGCAATGAATTATACAGCCTTAAACTAAGTAATGTACAGAACTATATGGCGTTAAACTTGCTGTAACGCACAAAACTATATGTCGTTAAACTTGCAGTAACGCACAGAACTATACGGCGTTAAACTTGCAGTAATGCACAGAAAAAAAAATGTTAAACGGCAACTACACTCACACTGACTAAACTATAGCTACATTCACACTAATGTAAAGATGAATGGTGGTCACACTACACCCACAATGACTGAACTATCCCTGCATTGGCACTAATGTAAAGATGAATGATCGCACTACACTCACACTGAGCTATCCCTAGATGCACACTAAACTGATATTCTACTGACACTAGAATCAGAATAGCACACTATAGCACACTGTCTAAAAATACTGAACAGAGCCCTGTTCTATTTCTCTCCACATCGCTATGACACTACATATGGCCGATATAGAAAGAATACTTTTATAGTGTGGGGTGGGATTAGGAGCAATGAGCCGTGATTGGATACAGTCATCATGACAGGCGAAGCTTTCATTGCTTCAGCCAATCAGGGCTTTGAATGCACTGTGTGGCTGCGCAGTGCATTGTGGTTGATCAGCGGGCCGAAACAAATGGCCGAACGACCTTATAATATGGTTGTTCATGGAACTTCTGAACAGCCAATGTTCAGCCCGAACTCATGCTCGGTCTGAACCGTTCGCCCATCCTTAGCAATATGGAGTCCTCTTGACAGCTTATGCCTGATGACCTTTGTTTGGGAAAGTTTCAGGTTGTCAAGCTATTGTTGACCACGGTTACAAAACAATAGACTTATGATTTGGTGCCTTCCTGCTCCACTGTTACCAAACTGAGCTTGTGACCCAGCTCTGCTCTTTACTTGTTTGGGTGAACTTGGGGTGCCATCATCGCTATGTGTCTGCTTACCTGACACTAGTACTTCCAAGTTCATGTCTGTAGTTCCAATTTCCTGCCACCTGCGTGTAGGCAGGTGCAGTCTACAACCCTGTAACTGGTTCCTCTATGGTTTCCTGGGTCACTGGGGAAGCAATCCGTTGGGATGCAGACACCCCATGTGACTCTGGCAGTTATCATTGGTCAGGAAGAGCCTATTTCAAGGCCCTGGCTCCCAGGTTTGGCATGCATTTGGTAGAGACAGCATTAGTGATAGAGAAGGATCCTGATGAGGAGGGAAAGCGTAAGGTCACAACTACTTGGACCTCACACCACTTGGGTACAGGCCGCATTTCTGCTCTCTTAAAAGATGCTGTCAGTCTGGCTGATACCTGCTCTCTTCACATTACTGGAAACCTTAAGTGCACCTGGTTGGGCAGTCTTCCCACTGGGTTTGTTGCAAACTGTTCCTGTGCTATTTCAATAGAAGTTTTCCATTTCACCTGACTGTGTGAATTATTGCTGCAGCATCCCACCTACATGCGCCCTTTCATTGCCCTAGCAGTCTCTGTCTCAATTTTTAGGGGTGCTTGGATGGAAATCACGCAATAGGCCACCCTCATCATCTCAAGCTCCTCGTATGGGTACATGACAACCTGTCTATTGTTTTTACATTTTACATTATACAGCTGCCGAAAGGGTGGATTTGTTTGTTTTTTTTTTTGAGCGCAGACCTTTTTTTTGTTATATTTAGTAACACACATTGATAAGACTTTACATTAGGCATATTTCTTTCACATGTACAACTATAAAATATTTAAAAGATTACAACTCACATTTAATTCCTCTCCCTTTCTACCAGCCCTGCACACATAATTAGAAAGGGAGTGGTTAAGGTATTTTCTTGCTAATTAAAGCAACTAGATCATTTTCAGGTTTAAGCCTCGTACACACGATCAGATTGTTGGCCAAAAAAAACATAGAATTTTGTCCGGAGGGTGTTGGCCCAAACTTTTCTTGCATACACACGGCCACACAATTGTTGGCCAACAATTACGAACATAGTGACGTACTTGATGTACTACGTGGTTTTTCAGTTCTTTAGCGCCACCCTTTGGGCTCCTTCTGCTAATTTTGTGTCAGTAGAAGTTTGGTGAGTGTTGATTTTCGCTTTTATTTTCACATTTTTCATTTAGCACTTTTCGGTTTGCGCTTTTAATTTCGTGCTTTTCAGTTCATTTCTGAACGGCCGTTCGTCAACCAGACATTGCGGAATCGGAGGAGATAATGTGTTATTTATTATTGGCCTTGGAGTTATGGTTTTGACATTGGTTGCTTTGCTTTGACTTTTTTTGGTTGAATAATAATTTCATTTGGTATATTTTCTATATTTTTGGATGCATAGAATGCACTTTTTGGTTAAGTTCTATTGGCAAATAGCATGTCTAATTTAATTTTTCTTCTTTTTTTAAAGCACAATAAAAACAATTGTGTAGAATAATACTTGGATATCTGTTTTACTTCAAATGACAGTTTGGGAGTAGGCAGTTACATTTTAAAAAATACAATGTAAAATTGACAAGGGACACAAACATAGTTGTAACTTTCATCTTAAAAACTAGGGATAATGCTGTTGTGCTAACTTGCCCAAATAATAATAATAAAAAAAAAAAAACATAATAATATTATTCGTGATATCACTAGAAAAAAAAAGCCTTTGAAAATGTGTTTGCAATAACTCCATCAGTATCACCAGCAAAGCAGCTTCATTATTATCCCATTAAAGAAGAAGAGAATGTGCGCTGCATTTAGAGATTTCATAATTTGCCACATCACAAATGTTAATTCTCCATTACGAACGCTAGTTTACAAGACCGACCACTTCTGGCTCATCTTGGCTTCCGAGCATTCGTGTTTGTACTTTGGACTTTTGTCCAACGGACTTGTGTACACACGCTCGGAAAATCCAACAACACACATTTATCCGCGGAAAATTTTAAAACTGCTAGCCAACATTTGTCCGTGGAAAGTCTGACAACAATTGTCCGATGGAGCATACACATGGTTATATTTACCGCCAACAGCCTGTCATCGAAAATTTCCCGTCTGAAAGTTTGATCGTGTGTATGAGACTGAACTCACCTCCATGGATTTCTGAGGCTTCTGATATCAATGGAGGTATAATAAAACAGTAATTGAAATATAAGGTTTCTGCATACTTTAGTAACTTTAGTAACTTAAAGCTGTCTGGAGAAAAGCTATTTAATGTTATAAGGAGAATAATAATGCACAATTAAAGATGTTGCTTATAGTACAGCAGTCCAAGGGTGGCAGGCTTAAGCAAGTTGCTTTTAAGATTTGTTTTCTTTATATGAAAGGGAGCAAAATGTAACACCAATTGACAATCTTGATTTAAATACTTTATTTACTGGGCAACATACTAGGTTGCTAAGGTGGATGTGGACAAACTACCAGTTAAGAAACAAGGTAAAGCATGAGCTTAAACTTTAAACTAAAAATTTCCAGTAACATAAATTGTCTTTTGGTAGTAAAAGGGGGAAAAAAAGGTTCCTTAGTTACTTAATTAGTAAGTAACAGCAGGAGGGGGCTAGTGCAGTGCAGTGGGTTGCCACAAGTTTGGTAAAAGGTATAGCTGTCCTTTTTACACTCTGTACTTTGTTCTCCTAAAAAACTACTTGCTGAATTTACCATTTCCTAATGTTGTTTGGTTATTAACTTGCACAGAACGGATTGTACACTAGAATAAAGGTGAAAGTGGTCTGTTGTGAAAGACAGCAAATGAATAGCTATCCACTAACTGCCAAGTTCTGACTCTTCCCATAGCTAATCACAACAAGGGATTTTGGATTCTCTACAGCTACATACATTGTGCTGGCTCTATCCATATGATATATCCTTATAATTCTGAAAAAAGGGAACATGTCAAAACATTTCCCCGTGGACCAAGGGCTTTGCCATTCATTGTAAATTTACATATTGTAACGGAACGTCCCACACTCCGCTTGAGTGCTTCCGTCAGTATACCGCTTCCTAAGTTCTGGAACACGAGTCCAATGGATCTGGCTATAGGAACCCCCAAGAACTAGACAACACCAGTCTTGGAGTACATCAGGACTCACTTTATTTAGAATCAAAATTACAAGACTTTATATGCCGTTGGAACCTCCTCTAACAATACAACTGTAACCTAATTAACATGAGCTAATTATCTAATCCTTTATACAGCCTAGGTGACTGAGACATGACCTTTCGCCCAGACTTGTGGGCACCGAGCTTCACACAGTAGTATAAACACAATAGCTGGAGCTAATTACAATTAACAATACAAACAAAACCTAATTAACCTAATTAACATGAGCTCCAATAGGAGTCGTCCCGTCTCCTACATTGTATAGAGGACAATGTGATCAGCTCATTCAATTAACAGGTTGTGTTCAGAATCAACCAAACCAATAATAATCTCTACATACATCCTGGGACATATTGTGGACAAATATTACTGTCCCATTTTAAGTAGTCCAATATATATTTTCTCACTCACCCTGTGCCAGGATGGCACAGGGTGACTTAGACATAAGATGTATTCTGAGTTCCACGGGCCCTCCCGTCACATCTCTCCCCTTTCGGCAGAAGACTAACACAGGAGGAGACCCCAGATGGGTTGACTCCGAAGTTAGTAAGTAGTTCCAGTCCTCTACTGCTTGTACCCACACAGTACCCCAAATAAATTGTTCCAAACAAAGCATTACTCACCCAGACAACCTCTGCCTCTCTCAGAGAACATATCTGCCGCTGGGGAGAGGCCAGGACTAGCCCTTCTCCCTGGAGTCCTTTCTGCCGCTGGAGAGAAGACAGGGGGACTGGGCTCACTCCGTCATGCTGTTGGGGATCTGGTCCGACTGCCCAGCATCCCTGGGGTATACAGGTGGAGACTGAAGTCCCATCCACCTTCACAGGAAATCCATCCTCTGTTAGTTGAGGGCAGAGTCCAGCAGTCCTCGGCCCTGTTGCCAGCCCTTCTGCTGGAAACCCCACACCATCTGTTCCAGCTAACTGTTGGGGAGGGAGGCCGACTGCCCCGCCTCCCTGGAACTCTGTAGTTGTTACTGGTGCTGGGCAGAGGTTGGTAACACTCTGCCCTGTTGCCAGCACTTCTGCTGGGGACTCCGCATCCTCTGCTCCGGCTAACCATTGGGGCAGGAGGCTGGCTTCCTCCACTCCCAAACTGTGTAGCTGCCATTGGGGAGGTGAGCCAGCTGCTTCCTTTTCCATTCCCTCATCTGGTTGCTTGGACGACATGTCTATGGTTCTGTCTCCCAGGTGCACTGATCTTTGCTGGGGAGGGAAGGCCGCATCCTCCACCCTGGCCAACTGTTGGGAAGGGACAACAGACACCTCCTCTCCCTTTTCCCCCTGTATCTGCTGCTGGGAAGTGATTGCCACCTTCTCACCCTGGACCTCTGAAACTGCCACAGGTGTGGGGCAGAGGTCTTGGACCCTCTGTCCGGTTGCCAGATCTTCAGCTGGAGAAGTTTGTTGTAACTCCACAGATACTGCTGTTGGTGCTGGGCAGAGCACAGTGAAGTTTGGCCCTGATACCAGCTCTTCTGCTGGAGGCTCGTCAGGTTGTTCTTCCTCAGCAGAAAAGTCTATTAAATCCCCTATCTCTATAACTGGTGTCTGGGGATATAGGTTCACCATCTCCTGTCCATGGAATCCAGAAGATGTTATCAGTACTGGACAGAGGTTAGCAGAGCTCTGCCCTGTTGTTAGCACTTCAGGTTTGGGGACGGCAATCTTCAGATTTTCCACTGCCGATTCTCTGGCATGCTGCTGAACTTGTTCTAGAAGTTTCCTGTATGCCCTTTCCAGATGCTTTTCCTTCCTTAGCAAATGGTCCAGATCAGGTTTGAGCTCTGAGACCCCTGCAAGACCGAGCATAGACTCTCTATATTCTCTCAGGTCCTCAAGGTCAGGTTCCCCTTCATCGCCAAACATAAAATGATCTGTAAGGCTCTCCCACAGCAATCCAGGGCCTCCAAAGTCATATCCCTCCGGAGAGCATTCTGTTGTCTCCCCTAAATATCCCTCCTCTGCGTGCCATTGCAGAGCCCGATAACGATTGTCCAGCTCTATCTCCTGCTGGACCAGCCTGTCCAACTCAGTCACCCATTGCTCCTGGGGCCGCTCTCCCAGGAATGCCATCCACAATGCCCGTTGGTCACTGGCCCGTTGCTCTTGGGTTGGAAAGCACTTGCCCTGTTTTATACCAGCGAGCTGAAGGGCTCCAATCCAGAGCTTCACCCGAATCAGCTGCCTGAGCTCCAGGTATTCATCCTCAAACACAGTTCCGGTGTATGTTGAAAGGATGATTCGCAGCAGCCCCGGGAACTCTGATGCCAGGTCCATATCTCCGCTGGGGTGACTGAAGTCTGCTATGCTGATCTTGGATCCAGTTGGAGGTTTTGATGTCCCAGACTGCAGGAAGCTTTCCCGCTGCTTGCCACCAATGTCTCGGAACATCCCACACTCCGCTTGAGTGCTTCCGTCAGTATACCGCTTCCTAAGTTCTGGAACATGAGTCCAATGGATCTGGCTATAGGAACCCCCAAGAACTAGACAACACCAGTCTTGGAGTACATCAGGACTCACTTTATTTAGAATCAAAATTACAAGACTTTATATGCTGTTGGAACCTCCTCTAACAATACAACTGTAACCTAATTAACATGAGCTAATTATCTAATCCTTTATACAGCCTAGGTGACTGAGACATGACCTTTCGCCCAGACTTGTGGGCACCGAGCTTCACACAGTAGTATAAACACAATAGCTGGAGCTAATTACAATTAACAATACAAACAAAACCTAATTAACCTAATTAACATGAGCTCCAATAGGAGTCGTCCCGTCTCCTACATTGTATAGAGGACAATGTGATCAGCTCATTCAATTAACAGGTTGCGTTCAGAATCAACCAAACCAATAATAGTCTCTTCATACATTCTGGGACATATTGTGGACAAATATTACTGTCCCATTTTAAGTAGTCCAAGATATGTTTTCTCACTCACCCTGTGCCAGGATGGCACAGGGTGACTTAGACATAAGATGTATTCTGAGTTCCACGGGCCCTCCCGTCACACATATTATGGATTTAAATAAACCGTTACTTACATAGAGATAAGGCAACCTATGTACCCAAAATGATATCCCAAATGATGTACCCAAAATGAAGGTTGACATACTTTGAGTATGTTAAGGCAACTAAAATATTAACAGTTTGCACAAATCCTTTTATATTTTTGGGCAACTATCGACATTTCTTTTTAATTATTAAAAATAATGGAAGAACTCTTTAACGCAGAGCATAAATTCTTTAAAAAAAATGTATAATATCAGTGTTAGACTACTCTGTGATGCTTTATCTGGAATTTTGTAACATAGAAATATATAAGTAATGTACACATATGATAAAACAGTTGCTGAACTGAATGATGACTTACAGTTGGTGATGAGCCAAAAGTACCTGGGTTTGGTTCAGACTGAGTATGTTTGGCAAACTTTATGGGGTATTTTTGGTACATTGCTGAATCCAATGACATTCAGTCAAGGGGAGCTGAATCTCATAAATCAGTAATGGTTATTTTCTAGGAGAAGTGGCAAGGGACTGTCAAACAAAGGGCATATGGAGTAGGACAGTACCCTGGGGGTCATGTACCAAAGCCAAAAAATATTATTGTTCAGTGGAAAGAGGATCTTTTCAGGCAGCTCGAAGGGTAGATCAACATAATCAAATCCTTTAAAAAATATGCTTGGGGGATGCCTTAAATCTGTATGTAGTTTTACAGAGCATTACACTTCTTAGAAAAAGCATCAGCAACAACATGGGACATCACATAAATTGTATATGTGATGATTTAGTTCAGGGATATGCAATTAGCGGACCTTCAGCTGTTGCAAAACTACAAGTCCCATCATGCCTCTGCCTCTGGGTGTCATGCTTGTGGCTGTCAGAGTCTTGCTATGCCTCATGGGACTTGTAGTACTGCAACAGCTGCAGGTCCACTAATTGCATATCCCTGATTTAGTTTAATATTATGTTATTAATTTGCTTGCATACAGCAGTATCCACTTAAGATGTCTGTTTTCTACAAAAAAAAACAAAACAAAAAAACAAGCAATAGTAAACTGCCAAAAAACAAAACAAATATGGCTCCCCTGCAGGTTTATTCCATAATATGCTAGTATGAATTGCATACTAGCACATTATGACAAACTTACCTTTCAAACAAAGGCCTCTAACAGCATGCTTTCACCACAGCTGGGGCTTCCAAATTCACCTGGTCTTACTTCCAGGTTTGCAGGCTCTTGCCGTTTGAATGACCAGGCAGAAATGACATCACTCGTGCGCATGGACGTAAATCTGTATTCTATGGCACACTTTGTGCCCAGAATGAAGAACATTACCGTTCATGCACGGGTGATGTCATTGGCTATTGCCGATGAGAATATCTCCTAAACGGTGCACATTTGGGATATTTTCATTGTACCTACAGGTACAGTGCCTTGAAAAAGTATTCATACCCTTTGAAATGTTCCACATTTTGTCATATTACAACCAAAAACGTAAAATGTATTTTATTGGGATTTTATGTGATAGACCAACACAAAGTGGCACCTAATTGTGAAGTGAAAAGAAAGTGATAAATGGTTTTCAATTTTTTTTACAAATAAATATGTGAAAAGTGTGGCGTGCATTTGTATTTAGCCCCCCTTTACTCTGATAAGCCTAACTAAAATCTAGTGGAACCAATTAGCTTCAGAAGTCACCTAATTAGTAAATAAAGTCCTCCTGTGTGTAATTTAATCTCAGTATAAATACAGTTGTTCTGTGAAGCCCTCAGACATTTGTTAGAGAACCTTAGTGAACAAACAGCATCATGAAGACCAAAGAACACACCAGACAGGTCAGGGATAAAGTTGTGGAGAAGTTTAAAGCAGGTTTAGGTTATAAATATATATATCCCAAGCTTTGAACATATCACAGAGCACTGTTCAATCCATCATCCGAAAATGGAAAGAGTATGGCATGACTGCAAACCTACCAAGACATGGCCGTCCACCTAAACTGACAGGCCAGGCAAGGAGAGCATTAATCAGAGAAGCTGCCAGGAGGCCATGGTAACTCTGAAGGAGCTGCAGAGATCCACAGCTCAGGTGGGAGAATCTATCCACAGGACAACTATTAGTTCTGCACTCCACAAATCTGACCTTTATGGAAGAGTGGCAAGAAGAAAGCCATAAAACATCCCATTTGCAGTTTGCAAGACGCCATGTGGGAGACACAGCAAACATGTGGAAGAAGGTGCTCTGGTCAGATGAGATCAAAATTTTAATTTTTTGCCTAAAAGCAAAACGCTATGTGTGGCCAAATACTAACACTGCACATCACCCTGAACACACCATTTCCACCGTAAAACCTGGTGGTGTTGTGGGGATGCATTTGTTCAGCTGGGACAGGGAAGCTGGTCAGAGTTGATGGGAAGATGGATGGAGCCAAATACAGGGCAATTTTAGAAGAAAACCTGTTGGAGTCTGCATAATACTTCAGACTGGGGCAGAGGTTCACCTTCCAGCAGGACAATGACCCTAAACATACAGCCAGAGCTACAATGGAATGGTTTAGATCAAATCATATTCATGTTTTAGAATGGCCCAGTCAAAGTCTAGACCTAAATCCAATTGAGAATCTGTGGCAAGACTTGAAAATTGCTGGTCCAGATGCTCCCCATTCAATCTGACAAAACTTGAGCTGTTTTGCAAAGCTGGTAGAGACATACCCAAAAAGACTTGCAGCGAAGTTGGTTCTACAAAGTATTGTCTCAGGGGGGCTGAATACAAATGCACACCACACTTTTCCAATATTTATTTGTAAAAAAAATTGAAAACTGTTTATCATTTTCCTTACACTTCACAATTATGTGCAACTTTGTGTTGGTCCATTATATAAAATCCCAATAAAATACATTTACGTTTTTGGTTGTAAAATGATAAAATGTTAAAAATTCCAAGGGGTATGAATACTTTTTCAAGGCACCGTAAGCCTGGTTGTAAGCTTACCGGTAGGTACAAGTTCAAATGCAGAGTTTACCACCGCTTGTTTTGTAAAACAACTATTTTTTTGTACATCATGGAAAGGACATAATTGAGTGGTGGAAGGAGCAGACACAATATAGCTAAAATCTACTGGAAAGTATACACTGTGAAAAAATAGCTTGTTATCTTTTTCTCAGTACCATACTGTTGTGTGTACAAACTTGCTCTCTGGGCTTCTACAGACCCAATATCCTCATCATGATGTAACAACCAATAAAATATAGAGAGCTGGAACATAACACCTATAAAAGGTTTATTTATTTATATTGAATTAAAATCACGTACCATATCACCCAATATCATCTTCATGATGTAACAACCAAAAAATATATCAACCAAAAAATATAGATGTCTGTGCCTGGAAAGATCCTAGCTAGTCATGAAGGCGTTTTGTACCCCTGGGATACAAATTTATAACATGATTCCTGGGTCTTAGAGCTAATTGAGAACACATGAGATAGTTTAATAATATTCTGTACCAAGTGTGGCATAAATTCTAGTCCCAGCTCCAGTTCCCACTCTTAGGAGTAGGTGCCTAGATTATCCAAGGTTTTTACACATGGATTCAAAGGGTGTTTAAGAATCATGTGGATGTAGTTTAGGCACAAATTTCTGTAAAAAATCACTCAGCTGTCTGTGGCGCCAAGTGTCCATGGGGATTGCACTATAGGAACATCGGAGCCCATCCAAAAATAGGAGTCATCCTGCAGAGGCTAAGTTCAGAGTTCCCCTTCCTACTCCAAGTTTTGAAGAAGGTGATATCCTCGCCAGGAGGGAACCAAGGGAAGCTGCCTAGCAGGGCTAAAGGGGAGGTAGGTAGGGACAATTCACACTTTCTCTTAGCCTGGTCCCAGACCCCTAAAGTGTTCACTATTAGTGGGGACGTCCAGCTGGATAGACCCCTGGTTGCATTTGGAATCCATAATGCTCCTGCTAGGTTCCTGTCTGTTATAAATTTCTCTAGAGCAGGGGTAGGCAACCTTAAAGAGGTGGAGATCTACCTGAACAACATGGGAAAAGTCACAGATCACCGTGCACAGTGTCGCCTCCTCACAGCTGATTTAAACCTCTAATTGCCGTACTACCGTTCACAAATGCGTGCATTGCATGGCAATCATGGGTTTAAATCAAATGGTGAAGAAGCAACTTACCGCCTCCTCACCACCTGTTAAACACACAGATTGCTTTTCAGGGGAGCAGCAGTGCCTGCTGCAATTGTGAATAAGCCCTTAGTCACATTCAGCAGCTGCACTTTTAGTGCTCGTTCACACATAAAGTTGGGGTGTGGTAAAACCCTGTGGTTGAATTGAGTTTTACCACCTCTAGTCCCTACCCCTTTGGCAGCAGCCAGAGGTGTACACATGCCACAGCAGCAATTATGCCCCCTGTTGCTTTTGGTGGGTTCTACCACCTGCCAATTGTGACCAATTCAAGTCAATGGGACCAGTCTGCAAGTACCCTGCAACTGCATTGTTCTGTGGGGTTCAAAGGGTTAAAACAGGTGGTGAGAAAGCAACACAACACTGCCTGCTTTAATTCCTTGTTTGCTGTACTGCACAAGGTTTCAGGGTACTTGCAGTGTGGCCTCATTCACTTGCTACACCCACCAACCACGACAAGGCGCATAACTCCTCCTGCGATATGTATACGCCACTGCAACTAAAGGGGGTGCGGTTGGGGCAGGGGTGATAAAAACACATATTAACTATGGGGTTTTAACACCCCCTAAACTGCAAATGTAAATGAACCCTTACTGTTCTAAGCCCCCTATAAGGCTGCTTTCACACTAATGTGCTGTGGTTTACCTGCACCACGGGTGCATCTGCAGCTTTCCAGGGTTCACTGCGCTTTGCCATAGACGTCTATTATATCCTGAAGGTGTGGTGCGCTTTCAGAAAGTTAAAGTAGAAGTCTATGGCTAAGTGCAGCAAACCCACAGGAAAGGTGCAGGCACACTGCACCCACGGTGTGGGTAAACCACAGCACATCAGTGTGAAAGCAGCCCTATACTATTATTCCCAGTGTGGAGACCCCTAGCTGGGATAAGAGGTAAAGTGCAGTTGGTATTACTCCACATGGGACAGGAGCCAGCACTACAGAGGAGGCATTGGCTTATCTAGCTCTTGCTCCCTACTACAGCTCCAACTTTACAAGTAGTCCCTCTGTATTGTAGAGTATGCTAATCTAGGCTGCTTCCCCTGCCAAATGAAGGTTGTAAACAATGTATGGAGCCGTCTGAAAAACATAGGCAGCAAGCATATGGGTATTGTGGAGAGTAAGTACAGAACTCTCATTAGTTCTAACATTTTAAGGGCATTAATGCATCCTAGCCATGTGAAGGTAGGTGAATGCCAGGTACTTATATCCCTTTCCACTGTCTGTTCGAGTGTATCATCATTTGCAGAATACAACAATTTGAGGTCTGGGGATATGTGTGTGCCTAAATAAGGCAATGTATGCATTTTCCAAGTAAATGGGAAATTCGGCTTAAGCAGCAATATTAGATCTGTTGGGATCGTAGTGGGGAGAATTTTAGATTTCCCATAGTTGAAGTTAAAATTAGAGATGGCCATATCTATGAAATTTTGATAGTAAGATCAGGAGGGTAGTGAGAGTTGGGAGATATAAAATAATATATCGTCAGTGTATGCAGACAGTTTATGTTCTCTAGATCTAATATGTACTAATATCCCCATTTTGCCTGATTTTCTGTAGAAAAGGCTCCAGCACTAGGGTGAATAGGAGTAGGGACAGTGGGCATCCCTTCCTTTTTTTTTTTAATCCAACAAGATTTTATTAAATTTAAATTTGCAGGGAAAGCATTACAAGCATTGTAGCCAGGTTTACACATCACCTCTTGTGCTACACATAATCCAATAGTAGAGTAACAATCTCCATATAACATTGTTAAAAGGTTATTCTAATCACAGTCAACCTCTATCCAGGTCTCACCCGGCATTAATACCTAACAACCTGTCATATACCAGTTCCATAGGTGCCAATCCCGGTACATCTAACCATGGACCGCATATTTTTTCAAATTTTTGCATGCTACCTCTATGTTGGTAAATCAACTTTTCCATTTTTAGAGTTGTGTTAATACTTTCAGTCCACTCCTTAACAGTCGGTGACCTATCGGACTTCCAGTGAGTCATAATCAGTCTTCTGGCCTGAAAAAGTACTCTATGCACAGCTTCTCTGTTGTGACCTTCCCATTCGTATTCCTCCAGAGCACCCAAGAGACACGCTCTAGGGTCCTGTGGAAGACCCACATCAAAGATTGAGTTAATAGTTTGAACCACTCCTGCCCAGTACTTATGCAACTTGGGGCATCTCCACAGCATATGAATCAGATCTCCATGTTCCCGTTTACACCTAGTACATGTTGGTTCCGTCAGCCTGTTCATTAGATGTAATCTGTGCGGAGTATAATATGTTCTCAATAGAATATATAATTGGGTGAGTTTTTGTGACACATTAAGTGAACATTGGTTCACTGCCTGAATGATCTCCTCCCACTGATCCTCGTCTAACTGCCCCACCTCTGCCTCCCACCTCTCTCTCACCCTCAAGGGATGACGTCTCATCACGGATTGCAACAGGATGGCATAGCATTGAGAGATAAATCCTTTAGATGAGCCAGCATCCTCCAGAAGTTTGAAAACCGGGGTCGGGGACAAGTGCCACTCCGAGGAGCGGCCCTGTGTCTGTACTGCGTGTCTAAGTTGCATATAATAGAATAACATTGATGCTGGCAGGTTATACGCTTCTTTTAGATCAGCAAATGTTCGCAACACACCTTCCCTAAATATATGCTTGATATGAGTAATTCCAAACTGCTTCCAACGAGTTCCGCATTGTAATTTAGCTAGTTCCCCATATGTGTCATTGTGCCAAATGGGACTATATTCCGTATATCCATCTACGTTTTGGAGATATTTGGACTTATTCCACACCTTTTGAATCAGGCTAAACGTTGGGTATTTTTTATGTGGTTTAGTGAAGGCCAATGCCTCTAAAGCCATGTGTATCGGTCCCTTACCTACTGTATGGATCATTAGCCTGTGGGATGAGTTGTGTGACGGGACAAATGTACCAATCAGATGCTGCAGTTGGGAGGCCAGGTAGTACAGCCATGGATTGGGCAATGCCAATCCACCGCAGTCCCTGGGTCTCTGTAGGTGTTCCAATTTGATCCGGGCGGGACCATTTTTCCAAATAAGGGTTCGGAAAATGGCATTGACTATGTGAAATATTTTTAAGGGAATAACCATAGGGGTATTGTGTAGAAAATAAAGTAACTGGGGCATAAGAATCATTTTCACTAAATTTACTCTACCTGCTACTGACATTAAAAGAGAGTTCCATGTCTTAATTTTGTCTCTAAAACGCTGTAGGAGTGGAAATATATTTAGATGTATAAAGTCTCGGGGTTGGGACGTAATTTGAATCCCCAAATATTTGAAAGTAGTGGCAATCGGGATGGGGCAAGTGGCGCAGACCTCCTGTGAATCATCTCCATCCAATAAGAGAAGGGCAGACTTCGACCAATTTATGTGAAGGCCAGAGAACTTCCCAAATTTAGATATGGTCGACATGGCCTCTTGAAGGGAGGGGCCAGTGTCACCGAGTAGGAGCATGGTATCATCAGCATACAACATAATTTTTTCCTGCATGTCACCGTAGCAGAAGCCCGTAATGCCCAGATTTGCCCTGATCCCGATCGCCAAAGGCTCAATAGCCAGTGCAAAGAGGAGGGGAGACAGGGGGCATCCCTGCCTTGTACCCCTCCTCAACACAAAACTTGGGGATAGGTAGCCTGCAACCCTCACAGCGGCCTCCGGCTGGCTATAAAGGAGCCTAACCCAAGAGACATACCGGGGGCCGAATCCGAAACTCTGCAAGACCGACCACAGATAGTTCCAGTCTATGCTGTCAAATGCCTTAGTGGCATCCAATGACAGCAAGGCCCTGGAACCCATATTGTCTGCCTTGGATTGCATGTTAAGGAATAGCCTTCTCAAATTGACTGCCGTTGATTTGTTGGGCATAAAACCAGCTTGGTCTCCATGGACAATCGAAGTAATAACTCCATTTAGTCTAATGGCCAGAGCTTTCGCTAATATTTTCACGTCACTCTGTAGCAGAGAAATCGGGCGATACGCCCCGGGATCTACTGGATCCTTACCAGGCTTGAGCAGCAAAACAATATTGGCCTTTGACATTGATGCTGGTAGACGGCCTTCCTCCCGGGCTCTATTAAAGACTTTAAGCAACTGGGGCAATAATTCAGTAGTATACTGTTTGTATATTTCTATGGGGATTCCGTCTTCCCCGGGCGCTTTGCAGTTAGGAAAAGATCCAACCGCATCCTGTAGTTCTTCCACTGTAAGAGGATTCTCCAGGAGCCCTCTCTGATCTTTGTTTAATCTAGGGAAATCTATCTGTTCTAAGTATTGTTCTAACTCCTCAGATGTATAAGATGTACCCGGCTTATACAAATCTTCATAAAAAGTGTTTAGTTCCTGCATCACTTTCTCAGGTGTGTTAACTATGTTACCCGCTTTAGTCCTGATAGCACCTATAGTTGGGGACTTCTGGTACGAATTTGCGATTCTCGCTAGTATGCGACCTGTTTTCTCGCCCTCCTCAAAAAACGCCTGCTTAGCAAAGAATCTCTTCTTATCGGCCGAGGAGGATAGCAGCTGTCGGTATGCAGAGAGAGCCGCCTGCCATGCCTCCCTGGTCGAATCAGAAGGATCCGTGACATATAACTGTTCCATCTCCTGTACTTTGGTTTCAAGTTCATTTTTAAGTGCGGAAGATTCCTGTTTAACCTTATTCATTTCAGCTATTAACACACCCCTCAAATATGCCTTGAAGGCATCCCATTGCCCAATTATCGATTCATTTGGATCCTGGGTGCGGAAAAACTCACACATGCTCCCAACTATCCCCTCATGTGAGCGGAACAGTTTCAACCAAAAAGCATTGAACTTCCAAGGGGCTTTAGGTAGTGTAGCTATTGGGGCAATTATAAGCCGTATAACCACTGGTGAATGGTCGGATACACTGCGGGGCCTATGTATCATATCAGAAACAAACGGGAGCATGTTTAAGCTGCACACACCCAGGTCAATTCTAGATAAACAACCATGGGTTTTGGAAAAGCATGTAAATTGTCTCACTCCTGGGTTCCTATGTCTCCAGACATCCACCCAGCCCACCTCTTGCAACAACCGCGCCAGGGGGGTAACCCTGGAGAGGGCAGAGGCTCCGGGTCCTGGGTGTCTATCTTCCACTGGATTTAAGCAGCAGTTAAAGTCCCCCGTTACCAACAGCGGTGCGTCAGGCCTGCCATCTATAAATGTCAGCAGGGACCTAAGCACCGCCGCCGTGAAGGGGGGGGGAATATATACTACCGCCAGCACACAAGTCAATGTGCCCAACCTGCAATGAAGAAAAACATATCGACCTTCACTATCAATTTCATGTGCAATTTCTTCAAAGTCCAGGTTACCATGGATCAACACGCTCACCCCCCTGGAATAGGAGGTGTGCGTGGAGTGATAGGCCTTTCCCACCCAGGAGTATCTCAGGAAGCTCACAGTGTCCGCAGTCAAGTGGGTTTCTTGGTAGCAAAGAATTCCGGGAATGTACTTCTTCAGGCACATGCGAATCATGGTGCGCTTCAGCGGGGAATGTAATCCCCTAACGTTCCAGGATACTAATGGGATGTCCGCCATGTCCGCTGGTAGGTAAGTAGTGTTGACCGGTACTTTGGGTATCCACTTCTGTAGCGAGGTTCTGCTAGGTTTGACGTAAGGTTAATGTATTCGTGACCTGTTGAGATATTCTTCTCTCTGCTTGTAACTCTTATTGCTAAAACTTTCCCCGCTTCAATTGGGGGTGGTGAAAAGGAAAACTTTCTTGTGTTATAAACTGCACATTCTGCCAACATGGCAACTTTAGCAACGCATGCGACAGTACATCGCTCTTTTTTACTGGAAACAATCATTTGTAGGTTCGACTTTTAATCCAATTCGCTCTCATTGCACTGCTTAGGAATATTCAGTCCCCCAGCCAAGGAACATCTGACAACACTGGAAATTAGAGAATGAGGTATGCTCTGGTTGCCCATCTAGAAAAAAGGGGAAACAAAACGACTGTTTCTATTATCCCAGTCTTTTGCAAGTGTCCGATTTAGTCTTGTCAATCTTCTTCTTGTGGAGCCTGCCGTTTCAATGCCTGCTCATTTCTATCCAACCAGACTGAGGCATCCTTAGCAGATTCAAAGAATTGTGCTTGGCCTCTCACCACAATCCGAAGCTTTGCCGGATATAACATGGCGTATGGGAGTTGCAGAAGTCGCAGTCTGCGTTTCACGTCTGTGAATTTAGCTCTGCGTCTCTGGACTTCTGCCGAAAAGTCCGGATAGAAAGACACCCGAACACCATTGTGGAGGACATTTGCCTTCTCACGAGCATGTCTCAACACTGCTTCTCTATCCTTGTAATGTAAAATTCTTGCAAGAATGGATCTTGGAGGGCCCCCTGGTGGAGGGGGGCGTGAGGGCACTCTGTGGGCACGTTCCACCGCAAACAATGGGGAGAATGCATTTTTCCCAAAAAGTTCCATTAGCCAGTTTTCAACATAGGTGGTGGGGTCCCTGCCCTCCACTTTCTCAGGCAACCCCACTATGCGGACATTGTTTCGCCTTAAGCGATTTTCCAAATCCTCTGCATGATCGCATGCATCCCTGGCTAATTGCAGTGCTGTTCTGGTATCCTGTGTCAAAGGTGGTAGCTGGTCTTCCATGTCACTGACTCTGCTTTCCACAGCCGTGGTGCGTTCACGTATCTTTTGCATGTCTTGCCTTAGTAATGACACATCTTCTCTCAGACCCCCAAACTGCTCCTTCAAAGTGTTAACTGAAGCTGTGCAGTTGTTCACAGCTCTGAGTATGTCAGCTAGAGTAGGCTGCGTGGCGTCCGGGTCCGCTGAGCTTTGTGGTTCCCCAGATTTAAGGGCCGACTGCTCCCCCTCCTCCTCTCCCCAGGGAGCCTGTGTGATGTCTGCCTGCATAGCATGTGTCCCAGCCTGGCTAAATGATTGCTCTGTTCCCAATGCCCCAGCCATTTTCTGAGCATAATAAATCATATCTCTGGGGGCGTCTTTACCAGTGGTTATAGGTGTCTTACTTGCTTTAGGCCAAGAGTCCTTCTGCCTGTCCTGTCCGCGTGGTGTGTGTTTCGCTGAAGACGCCGCGGCGCCATCTTGGATCTCCAGGCCCGTCATCTCAATCTGTCCTTTTCGGAACTTTCCTCTAGTGCAGAGTGCCGGCGGATAATCCCCTGGGGTCTCAGGATCGTGCCCGTGCTGCATAGGGCAAAATAAAGTCGGTAAGTGGGCTGGGGGAGGATCGGTTACCGGATCACTGCTGGGAGCTGTGGGAGATGCGTCCTCTCACATGCCTGCCTTGGCCACGCCCCCGGGCATCCCTTCCTAGTCCCGTTGCAAATGCTCAGTGGCTCAGAGTCCCATTTACCTTTACCCTAGCCTCAGGGTCATGATAAAGTACTGAAATCCACCCCATCATATTCCGACCTAAGCCTAGGTTAAGTAGGGTCTCCTCCATGAGCAGCCAGTCCACCCTGTCAAAAGCCTTTCGGTATCTGTTGCTGCACAAAATATTATCATTTTTAATTGGATGCAAACCAGTGGCGGAACTTTCACAGTCACAGCAGTCGCTCTCGCGACTGGGCCCTGCCATTCTGCCACTGTTGGGGGGCTCCAGGACCCGGCATCTCCCCCTGCACCTCTGGCTGTTTATTTAGAATGTAGTGGGGGGAGGTGGGAGGCGACGATCGGCAGCTCTATGTTGCCTGTGAGCTGCGGGATCTCCCTGGGGCTACTAGTTCTCTTCCTGAGTCTACACAGTGGTGAGGGGAGGGGCCTCTGACCCAGGCATCTATCAGTTTCACTCTTCAGTGTACAAGTGAGTTGGCTCTGCTTGTACACTGTTACTGATACTGTTACTGATACATGCTCAGGTCAGAGGCCCCTCCCCTGTAAACACTGGGCAGAGAACTACTAGCCCCAAGGAGATCCCGCCGCCTTTGGACACTATAGAGCTGCCGATCTTCACCTCCCCCCTCCTCCCAGGTGGGGGGTACAGAGATGTGCTGGGGGTTGGAGGTGCACAGACAGCGGAGACCAGCCAGGTACAGTGGAACCCCTGGAAGGGGGGGTGGCTGTCTGGGGACCCTGATGTAAGGAAGGAGCTCTCTGGGGACCCTGATGTAAGGAGGGGCTCTCTGGGGACCTTGATGTAAGCGGGGGCTCTCTGGTGACCCTGATGTAAGGGGGGGCTCTCTGGGGACCCTGATGTAAGGGGGGCTTTCTGGGGACCCTGATGTAAGGAGGGGCTCTCTGGGGACCTTGATGTAAGGGGGGATCTCTGGGGACCCTAATGTAATGAGGGGGGGCTCTGGGGACCCTGATGTAAGTAGGGAGGCTCTCTGGGGACCCTGATGTAAGGGGGGGCTCTCTGGGGACCCTGATGTAAGGCAAGGCTCTCTGGGGACCCTGATGTAAGTAGGGAGGCACAGACACCGGAGACCAGCCAGGTACAGGGGAACCTCTGGAAGGGGGGCGGCTGTCTGTGGACCCTGAAGTAAAGGGGGGCCCTCTGGGGACACTGATGTTAGGGGGGCTCTCTGGGGACACTAATGTAAGGAGGGGGTCTCTGGGGACCTTGATGTAAGGGGGGCTCTCTGGGGACCCTGATGTAAGGAAGGGGCTCTCTGGGGACCCTGATGTAAGGAAGGAGCTCTCTGGGGACCCTGATGTAAGGAGGGGCTCTCTGGGGACCCTGATGTAAGGAGGGGCTCTCTGGATACCTTGATGTAAGGGGGCTCTCTGGGGACCCTAATGTAATGAGGGGGGCTCTTGGGACCCTGATGTAAGTAGGGAGGCTCTCTGGGGACCCTGATGTAAGGGGATTCTCTCTGTGGACCCTGATGTAAGGGGAGGCTCTCTGGGGACCCTGATGTAAGGCGAGGCTCTCTGGGGACCCTGATGTAAGTAGGGAGGCTCTCTGGGGACCCTGATGTAAGGTGAGGTTCACTGGGGACCCTGATGTAGGGGGGGGGCTCTCTGGGGACCCTGATTTAACTAGGGAGGCTCTCTGGGGACCCTGATGTAAGGGGAGGCTCTCGGGGACCCTGATGTAGGGGGTGGCTCTCTGGGAACCCTGATGTAAGTAGGGAGGCTCTCTGGGGATCCTGATGTAAGGGGAGGCTCTCTGGGGACCCTGATGTAAGTAGGGAGGCTCTCTGGGGACCCTGATGTAAGGGGAGGCTCCCTGGGGACCCTGATGTAATGAGGGGGGTTCTGGGGACCCTGATCCACACACAGATATGTAAAGATTTTATATATATATACACACACACGTATATTATATACATGTGTATGCCCG
This sequence comes from Aquarana catesbeiana, assembly GCF_042186555.1. Classification (NCBI taxonomy): domain Eukaryota; kingdom Metazoa; phylum Chordata; class Amphibia; order Anura; family Ranidae; genus Aquarana; species Aquarana catesbeiana. Next base: position 42,137,366 of record NC_133327.1, on the reverse strand, counting down.
CCCAAGTGTATGACATTCTTTGCTGCTATGGGCTCTAGCCCGAGATCTTTTGTAGACCCAGCAATGCCCTTGGTGGGGGCCCTTCATGGGTTTTTGCACAGGGCCCTGAAGATTCTAGTTACGCCGCTGAGGCAAACTTTTTTACAATAAAGATTTTTATTGAATTTTCAAAAGTAAAACAAGAATATTCCAGTTACATATTGAAACAGTGTTGTCACAGAGATGCCTAGGTAGGCTTTTAAAATAAAGAATTGCTTAGAGTCAGTTACTATATAAAATACTATAGTCAAGCTAGAAACTGTTAAGGTGTTTAAACATTTATATAATCCCTGTTTACCCCAACGGGAACTCACTGTAAACAAGGGATTGTGGCTTAGTGTATTAAAAGGAAGAGGAGGGAAGGAAGAAGAGGTAGGAAAGGTAGATGGTTGGAAGTTACCATATTCATCAGAATACCTTGGAGAAGAAAGTGGTTCAGGAACAAATTTAATAATTCTTAGAATTTTTCAGAAAATTTGAAGCCCTAGAATGTAAGATCCATTCATTCCAGCTTTTAAGGAATTTAGCTGTGGAACCCTTTTTGTGAGCTAAAATTATTTCCTAGTGAGCCTGAGTATTAAGTCTCAAAATACCATCTGATAGGTTGGGGCTAAGGTAGATTTCCATAGTTTAGTTATGGTGAGTCTTGCGGCTATTAGTATATTAGCAACTATAATTCTATGTTGTGTTGGGTATAGGTCTAGGTTTAGACCTAATAAGGCCGTTTCAGGTGTGAGTGACTTTAAGTTTCCTGTGAGAGACCCGATAAAGGAGGAGATTGTTTTCCAGAAACTAGATAAGGTCTTACATCCCCATAGTGTATGTATTAAATTGCCTGTATGGGTATTACATCTCCAGCAGGTGGGGGATGAGGTGGGAAATATATTGGAGAGCCTGTATGGGGTCAGATACCAGCGGTTTAATATTTTTTGGGCGTTTTCCCAATGTTCAATACATGATGTTGATGTACTATTGATATGTATGGCTTTCTGCCATTTTTCCCATGAGAAGGTTTGAGAAAGGTCTTTCTCCCATTTAATCATGTTTGTAGTTTTGGTTTGGAGTGGAAAAGATGAAAGGAGTTTATATAAATGGAATATGCCCCTTTTCTTTCTACTTTTATAAGAAGTGAAAAATTCCCATAGTTCGCAAGGGAGTTCTACATTTTTTCTAGGGTTAAAGTTCTTATTAAAAGTTTTAGCATTAAGCTTAGTTGTGATTCTGAGTTTATGTTCATCAGGCAAATGATGGAAAAAAGTTGATTTCCTGTTTGGACCAGGATGTTGTATTAAGACGCACTTTGCGGTATTTAATTGTTAGGAAGTTGGGTATGTTTATTATTGGTAATATGTAATGAGCTATGGATAATGAAAATAGATCATTTCCTCTAGTTATTTCCCGTTCAATGTTCAACCACAGTTTATCATTAGAATGCCTAAACCAGAATCTCATTTGGTCTAGAAGTGAGGCGTAATAATACAGACGCATATCAGGGACATTCATGCCTCCTTTGGATTTAGTCATAGTCATAATTGACAAAGCAATCCTTGTTTTTTTTCCCATCCAGATCAAGTTGCTTAATTTTGAGTTGATTTGTCTGAAGAACTTTGTTGGTAATGGGATTTGTAGGGATCAGAAGTAGTATAGGATCTTCGGCAAGGTTTGCATTTTAAATGCTGCTATCCTTCCAATCCAAGATACAGTACCTGACCACGAGAATGTGTTTCCAGCGTGATCCCATCGCGCTGGTTCTCGGCGACAGTACATCTCGCTCATCGGGAAAGGAAAGCTGTTTGCAGCGGCATACCAGGCACTTAGGTCTGGTATGGATTTTAAGGGGAACCCCTGCGCTGAAAAAATGGCGTGGGGGTCCCCCCCAAAATCCATACCAGACCCTTATCTGAGCACGCAGCCCGGTCAGGAAAGGGGGCGGGGACGAGCGAGCGCCCCCCCCGAACCATACCAGGCCTCTGGCCCTCAACATGGGGGGTGGGCACTTTGGGGCAAAGGGGTGCCCTGCGGCTCCCCCACCCCAAAGCACCTTGTCCCCATGTTGATGAGGACAAGGGCCTCTTCCCGACAACACTGACCGTTGGTTGTCGGGGTCTGCAGGTGGAGGGCTTATAGGAAACCAGGAGCCCCCTTTAATAAGGGGGCCCCCAGATCCCGGCCCCCACCCTATGTGAATGAGTATGTCACCCGGTGACCCCGCCCCCTTATGACGTCACAGTCCTGGGGCATTATGGGACTGTGACGTCATAAGTGGTGGGGTCACCGGGTGACATCACCCGGTGACCCCACCCCATACCTATATAAGTCATTGCGCACCGCTCACACAGCATTACAGTGGGAGAGAGTGTCGTGTCAACATCAGAAGAAGAGAAGAGGGAACAAGACGTCGAAGAAGACCGGGCCACCACTAGCAAAAGAGTGGCAAAAGAGCAGAAGATAGCGGAGGAGCCCAGCAGAAGAACTGGGCACTGGGAGAAGAGGCCGGAGAGCGGGAGAAGAACCGGACACCGGGAGAAGAGGCCGGAGAGAGCGGAGAAGTCGGAAGAAGACCCCAAAGTCGGAAGAAGACCCCCGGAGCTGCCTAATAAATTACTTTAAAAACCTGTGTAGTGTGTTTTTTTATTGACACTTTTTCCCCCAGGTGAATGGGTAGGGGTACGATGTAACCCATACTCATTCACATAGGGTGGGGGGCCGGAATCTGGGGGCCCCCTTATTAAAGGGGGCTCCCGGATTCCGATAAGCCCTCTGCCCGCAGAACCTGACAACCAACGGCCAGGGTTGTCGGGAAAAGACCCTTGTCCTCATCAACATGGGGACAAGGTGCTTTGGGGTGGGGAGGCTGCAGGGCGCCCCTCTGCCCCAAAGCGCTCACCCTCATTTTGAGGGCAAGCGGCTTGGTACGGTTCAGGCGCTCGCTCGTCCCCACCCCCTTTCCTGACCGGCCAGGCTGCGTGCTCAGATAAGGGTCTGGTATGGATTTTGGGGGGAACCCCAAGCTGTTTTTTCGGCGTAGGGGTTCCGATTAAAATCCATATCAGACCTAAGGGCCTGGTATGCCCCTGGGGGAACCCATGGTGTTTTTTTTTATAATTTGGCGTGACGTTCCCCCTCATGATTCATACCAGACAGCTGTCAGCAATGCTTGTCGCTCATCACGAAAGGAAAAAACAGCTTTCCTTTCCCGATGAGCCAGCCAGCTCGGCGCTGGCTCCCGCGACGGGGTTCGCAGGTGTCAAATCTTGCCGATAACAGCAGTGTTTTGAGGCCTTCTTCGATCATACAGATTGAGTGAGACATGTTGTTCCTTTCTATAATCAGTTTAGTTGGGAATCCCCATCTGTAGATTATTTTATGATTGCGCAATATTTTGGTGATCAAGTCAAATTTTTTCGTGAGAGGATGGTTGCCTGGGAAAGGTCGGAGTACAAGATTATCCCTGCATAAGAATCTGGTAGTGGTGTGCGGTGCCTTGCGTATTGCATCAGCATATCTTTCGTTACGAAAAAATGGATCTTGGCGATCACATCTCTTGGTGGTTTTTCTGGAATATGCGGTGGCTTTGGCAACCTGTGGGCTCTATCGATCACTAATTCTTGGCTTTGTAGCGTGGGGATGAGGTCTATGATCATTTTTTGCAGGAATTTTTTCAGGTCATTATTTTTGACATTTTCAGGGATGCCGCGAAATTTGACGTTATTCCGTCTAGATCTGTCTTCGATGTCTGCGACCTTGATTTTAATTGTTTGACTTCTTCTTCAAAATGCAAAATGGTCGTCCACTAGTTCATTATGAGCATCAGTGAAATCAGTCATTTTATTTTCAATGTAGTCTACTCTTTCACCTAAATCTTCTATTTCCATTTTGGATTTTTGCATAAATGATTTCATGTCATGCTGAATTGCTCCTTTTAGTGATTTGAGCATTTCTTTCATGTCAGTATCTGTCATTGCTTTGCCAGAGGTTGGGAAGGAATCTAGTTTTCCCTCATAAGGGTTAGCATCTGCATCTGAGTCACAGTCAATGTTAATGTCACTTACTTTATCCTCTGAAGTAGACAGCTTTCTTCTCTGGTTTACAGGGCTGAAGACATCGGATTGGAATGCATCCTGATCTGTTAAGTGCTGCTGGAGCTGCGTCTTATGTGTCTCTCTCCTCCCAGAATGAGCTGCCTGCTTGTCTGTGTGTGCGAGGGAGGAGGGGCCAGCGCCTTTCTTAGGAGATCCAGCCGGGCTGATAAAAGCCCCTAATTTGCGGGGTTTCTTGCACGGATTGCATTTCCCCATTGCAGGGGAGAGGTACTCTGTGCCTTCCAGGATGTTGCTGTGTCCTCGGGCACGCTGGATGTCGCCGCTAGCCACTTCAGGGAGACTCAGAGAGATGGAGCTCTAACAGTGAGCGGTCATTCAGTTCCCCGTGCCCAGTGGCCACGCCCCCCTCAAGTTTCCTGATGCAAACTTTTAAGCAGAGCATAGGCCCATTTTAGCCATAAGTTTAACATGAAACTGTATTTTTCTTATACATAGCATATAAAAAGTCTGCAGATTTGTTGCATAGAATTTTCCTCCTTTTAAAAAGAAGTCAAATTTGGAGGAAGAGAGTTGGTTTGTTTCAGCCAGAAATAATAACTTAAACTGTATTCTTTGGATCGCAACAAGTTCTCACCTGATGTTACCAGCTTGCATCATTATCCGCTAGATCCCTCCTGTAAGTATTCCTCCTATACCCAGAATTCCTAGTTCCCTCCTCTGGCGCTATGCATACTGAAGCCTGGGTACTCTGTAGACTGTTCTGTTTTTTTTATACTATTTCTTTTTAAATACTCTTTTTCATGCATGGTTTTCTACCGGGAACTTTTGGCTATGTAACCTGGGGCTGAGTTTTTTTCCCAGACCTTCCCCGAAGTTGACTGTTTTGTTTTTGTGACTTGGGGCACTGCTCAGAAGTTCTAATTTCGGGTACAGGCCTCCTCATGGTCCAGTGGGTCTCACTGTGGAGTGTATGGTCAGGGAGGTTTGTTGTTTCTCAGGGATGTTTCTGTTTTGTGGAATTGTGTTGGCCTGTGCACATTTTGCTACCCCTTGGGCTTCTTATACCTCTGGTTAGATCTCTGGCTTCCTTGTAATTACTAATTATTGCTTATAAGGACTTTGAATATCTTCAACTGTTATCCTAGAATGGCAGAGGCCTTAAAGTGTATGTAAACCCTCACCTTGTAAAACAACCCATTTGGTTTAAAATACAAATGAAAGGCAAAAAATTTGTGTTCTCAGCTGCATAAGGGCCCGGGGTAGAAAAAGCAGCAGCACACTGAGCTTCTCAGTGAATGGCTGTGCAGCGGGGGCGTGTCAGGACAATTCTGATCATTGGAGGAGAGCAGGCTGAGTTCCCAAAATAGCTAGAGAATTGACCACGGTGTACTCTCCTGCTTAGTGTGGTCAGTTTTTAATAGGAGAGCAGAGGGACTGGCAGGAACACCAGGGATTTCACACAAAGGAGGCAATACAAAGAGAACAGGATACTTTCTTATACAAATACATTGTACAGCAGGCACATATCAGGAATATGAAGTGTTGGGGGTAACAAACACTTTAACCCTAAATATAAAAGAATGATGATGTTTCAATATGTCAATCTGCATGCCAATCGTATTGTTTTGTTGCAAGAGACTCACCTGATGGGTAGAAAAATTTTAACTTTGAAATTTCTCTCAAGGATTGACAATTTTGATTAGTAAATTCCTCCCTTGTGCTGTGGGTGAGGTATGCTGATCATAATGGTACATTTCAGATACTTGTAATTACCCTATAGGGATATATACTGGCTAATTTATATTTGCCACCCCCATCCTATATGAAGAAGAGAACCCCTCACTGCCCGGCTAAACTTCTGATTCTGGGTGACCAACCCAAAGCACGCATTTTACTGGAGATTTGCCCACTTTTTACTGGGCATTTGCAGCAGGTCTTACTAAGGCCTGGCCCTGGAAGTACCCCCCACAAGGGCCTACTCCTGTTTTCCCACCTCTTATAAAACCTCCTACCATATAGACTTGGCATTTGCAAATCCTTTACTTTTGGCAGTTGGCTACCTCCCTGCTGGCCTGCCTGATCACTGTCCACTGAAAAGTGCAGCGCTATAATTGCAAAAGAGGGAAAAATTGTATGTGATTCAAACATATATGTGACAAAATGACACAAACTCTAACATAATAGATGTGAATAGATATTAAGCAATGTGCTAATATAGTGACTGCACTACACACAAATGTCCAAATTGAACAAAATGATGAAATACAGTCCAATTAGGTTTGTGATCCTATACACATGTGAGAAGTTCCTGGCATTCCTAGGAACCTTGCAGTGAAAAAATGGAAGCAAACACCACCACCGTGAAAGAGGGAGGAGGCTTACCAGATAATATTGACTTGGTGGGGCATATACCACCCAAGTCAACAAGGCTTGTTGGGTTCAAACCACCCAATGGGGGACAGCAGATCCTGGAACTCTGTCAGTCAATCAGCCTTAGACGGTCATGAGATGTTAGCTGAAGGCTCCAGGAGTCTCGGGGAGCATGAAAACTTATTGTCACAGGAAGGGTATCATGTAATAGAAAAAGGGGGCTGATATAGCGTGATATCGTTTAAAAAGAAGGTGGTTTATTAAAAATATAAATTCAACACTCACATTTGGAAGAAATTGATACAGCATGTAAAAGCATGAGGCGATGTTAGTGGAAGGTCCACCTAACGCGTTTTGACTGCACAGTTGTAATCTTATTATTATTTATTATTTTATTATTGATCACTGTCCACTGGCTTTACAGCTCTGAAATAAATCCCTTTGGCAACTGTGCACACAGTGGATATCTCGTGCCCAAGAATGCATTCCAGCAAGTCTCCAAGAATATTGGGATATTAATACAGGGTCGTCTTCTCCTGGGCTGATCTGAGATGCCTTCAAGGCCTTCACCAGGGTCATTGTATTTTATTGGTTTCTGAAATGGTTTTCAAAACGGTAACAGCCTCAGCAAAAAAGTCTGTGCCCAGATGATGGCCACTTTCTCCTGAGAGAAAGAAGCAGGCTTTCTATAGTGGTACGACATGCCACTTGCTTAGTCACTAAAACAATACAGTCAACAATGCTCATAAATAGGAAAGAATATCTCCGCGCTACCAGGACAACAATAAACAACAAAACACTAGCTGCAGCAGACACCGAACTGGTCAAAACGCACCAACAATAAGTAAATAAAAATCAATATATGGTGTTGCGCTCTAGTGAAAAAATTAGTACCATAAATAAAGTGCTAAATTAGTTAAAGTGCTATATAAAGTGACATTGCATGTGCAAATTTGCATAGAAACGCATAAAATTGCTAAATCACATAACCTTCAAGTTGCAAAAAAATGCATATAAGGTGACATTGCATGTGCAAAATTGCATAGAAACGCATAAAATTACTACATAATCGCATAACCTTCAAATTGCATAGAATAAAAAGGCGCTAATGCTGACAAAATATGAGGTAGAGTCCAGTAGTGCACATGAATAGAAAAAATAAAAAAATAAAATAAAAATAAGATGTGGTGAAGTGCTGTGCTCCAAGTGACAGTCAGTGAAAATACAGTCTTTCAGTGCATAAGTGATGTGAATCCTCTTCAGTGTATAAACACCTCAGGTGTGCAGTGGCTACCTTACCTTACCACTGTAAGGTAACAGTGTGTTGTAACAAATGGTCGTGGTCAGTAAATCCTCCAATGGCTCGCATCCGATGTTCCTTTTGTGTGGTAGTGACCAGGGGAAGCGTCAATGGACTAGATATCCTAATATGCCTTGGTAGCCTAATGTATAGTCTTCATATATAATGATAGGTTATCTCAATATACCTCAGTGACAGTGGACAGCCTCCCAGGTCCATGAACATGGAGTAAAAAGTAGAGGGGGGACCCAAATCGTGAAGTATGTAATCACAGATATTTATTTGAGTTTGCAGGTTTAAAAGTACTCACATAATGAATTGGGTAAAAAAAAATAGATAAAAACGAGCAGCATGCTGGTGGCCTGATGTCACTTCCGGTGCCCGGTGCCCAATCCAACGCGTATCGTCACAATCACATGACTTCATCAGGGAGTAATAAATGGGGCTAGCAATGCTCATACTCCTAATTAGGGATGAACCAAACACCCCCCGGTTCAGTTTGCACCAGAACTTACGAACAGGCAAAACATTCAGACGAACACCGTTAAAGTCTATGAGACACGAACACAAAAAATCAAAAGTGCTAATTTTAAAGGCTTATATGCAAGTTATTGTCATAAAAAGTGTTTGGGGACCCGGGTCCTGCCCCAGGGGACGTGTATCAATGCAAAAAAAAAGGTTATTAAAAATGGACATTTTTTCAGGAGCAGTGATTTTAATAATGCTTAAAGTGAAACAATAAAAATTAAATATTCCTTTAAATATCCTGCCTGGGGGGTGTCCTTAGTATGCCTGTAAAATAACGCATCTTTATCGTGTTTATAACATTACCACAGCAAAATTACATTTCTAAAGGAAAAAATTTCATCTAAAATTGCTCACGGCTGTAATGTATTGCCAGATCCCAGCAATATAAATAAAAATCATTGAAAAAAACGGCATGCCCCCCCCCAGTCAATTACCAGGCCCTTTGGGTCTGGTGTGGGTATTATGGGGAACCCCACATCAAAATGTAAAAAAAAAATTGCGTGGGGGTCCCCCCAAAATATATACCAGGCCCTTCAGGTCTTCCTATCCCCCTCTCTCTCCCTCTCTCTCCCCCCTCCCCCATCTCTCTCTCACTCTCTCATCCTCTCTCTCACCCCCCTCTGTCCCCTCTCCCCCTTTCCCTCTCTCTCTCATCCCCTCTCTCACCCCCCTCTCACTGACCCCTCTCTTTCTCTCACACACTCTCTCTCACTCCCCTCTCTATGACCCCTCTCTCTCTCCCCTTCTCCCTCACCCCCTCACCCCTCTCTCTCCCTCTTTCCCTCACCCCTCTCTCTCTCTCTTTCTGACCCCTCTCTCACCCCCTGACCCTTCTCTCTCAACCCCTCTGTGACCCCTCCCTCTCTCTCACCCCCTCTCTCTGACTCCTCTATCTCACACCCTCTCTCTATGACCCTTCTCTCTCTCTCACCTCGCTCTATCCCCTCTCTCTCTCACCCACCTCTCCAACCCCTCTCTCTCTTACCCCCTTTCTTTCTCCCCCCTCTCTGTGACTCCTGTCTCTCTCTCTCTGACCCCTCTCTCTCTCACTCCCCTCTTTGGCCCCTCTCTCTCACCCCCCCGCTCTGACCCCCCTCTCTCTCTCACACCCATCTTTGTCTCAAACCCCTGATCCCACCCCCCAAGCACTGCTACTGATCCAATCCCCCCAAGGACTGCCACTGATTTCATCTCCCCACTAACACTGCCAATCATCCTATCCCCACCAGCACTGTCTTCACTCATCCCACCCCCCCAGCACTGCCACTAGTTCCATCAACCCCCCCAGCACTGCCAATGATCACACCTCCCTCCCCCCAGTGCTGCCATTAATATCAATCCACCCCCCACCACCACCACCATTGATCACACCGCCCCTAGCCCCAGTAACCAATGGGTGAGTGGTGATGATGTGCAATAACCTCTAGCAACCACTCAACAAGCAGAAATGATGTGTTGTAACCTCTAGCAACTAACCAGTAAGTGGTAATGTTATGCTGTAACTTCTAGCAACCATTCACAATTGCTGCCTGATCTGTACACTAAACTGAGTTTAGCTGCTCTTTATTGTAAGTCTCAAAGCAGGTGGAGAGCAAAATTGCATGTGAGGGGGGCCCAAAAAAAAGTTTTGTCCAGATGGCCCCGATTATCAGTAATCGTGTAAATGCAGCTTTGGCAGTTACTAGGCACAAGTGATATGCAAACCCTTCTGATGTTCCATCTAGCCTATGGATCTGTAACAGTCCACTAAAAATGGGTATTTCATCATTTTTTTTTGTAGATGCTGGAAAGTTAAAACACCTGACAATTTCCAATATCTCTCAGGGACTCGATTGATTAGTTATCTGCACTAAGTTCCTGGATCTGCATACCTGCTTTGCCCATTATGAGGAACTCCCATTTTGCCTGTTGGATTTTTTATTTGCTTTTATATTATGTAGAATGTAACAGGAAGTGCTGGAAAACAAAAATATGAGCACTCAAAATTTCCAAGTAGACAAAAACAGAATAGGGGATTAAAGCAAAACTAAACTCACTCAAACGACATTAACTTTCAGACTCTGCTTCTCCTGCTTCCCTCTACCATGGTGGTCTTCTCTGGACTCACTCTCCCAGACCCCATGGATGGAAGGGAGGTGAATTTAGAAACCTTCTATCCCCACAAAGTACATTTCAGGTCCTTCACTGACCCGCCTCCCTTTACCTCTCCCCATGTGAGGCACACTGTGTTCATCCATTTTCTCTAGTTTCTTTGAGAACTGCTGTGATCTACCATCCTTCTGGGTCAGTATCAACCTTCCTTAATAACTTATGTGCCTGGTTACCCTAACTCTCTCTTTTGAAATTCCCACTATAATTTTTAGTGACTTTAACATCCCTGTTGGCAAACTTGACTACTAACACTCCTGTTAATTCTAAACTTCTCAGCGTAACCTCCTCTTTTGACCTGAAGCAATGGATACATGCTTCTACTCCCCCTTGACCTTGTATTTTCCTACCTATGCACTCTGTAACTCTGCAACCTCTCCATAAATCCTTTTCATCTCTTTGATCACTACTAGGGATGAGCTTCGAGTTCGAGTCGAACTCATGTTCGACTCGAACATCGGCTGTTCGCAAGTTCGACGAACAGCAAACAATTTGGGGTGTTCGCGGCAAATTCGAATGCCGCGGAACACCCTTTAAAAGTCTATGGGAGAAATCAAAAGTGCTAATTTTAAAGGCTTATATGCAAGTTATTGTCATAAAAAGTGTTTGGGGACCTAGGTCCTTCCCCAGGGGACATGGATCAATGCAAAAAAAGTTTTAAAAACGGCCGTTTTTTCAGGAGCAGTGATTTTAATAATGCTTAAAGTCAAACAATAAAAGTGTAATATCCCTTTAAATTTCGTAGCTGGGGGGTGTTTAGAACAGTCTGACAGCAAAATGACATTTCGAAGGAAAAAACCCATTTAAAACTACCCGCGGCTATTGCATTGCCGACAATACACATAGAAGTTCATTGATAAAAACGGCATGGGAATTCCTCACAGGGGAACCCCGAACCAAAATTAAAAAAAAAAATGACGTGGGAGTCCCCCTAAATTCCATACAAGGCCCTTCAGGTCTGGTATGGATATTAAGGGGAACCCCGGCCAAAATTAAAAAAAAAAATGACGTGGGGTTCCCCCTAAATTCCATACCAGACCCTTCAGGTCTGGTATGGATTTTAAGGGGAACCTTGCGCCAAAAAAAAAAAAAAAAAACGGCGTGGGGTCCCCCCAAAAATCCATACCAGACCCTTATCCGAGCACGCAACCTGGCAGGCCGCAGGAAAAGGGGGGGACGAGAGTGCGCCCCCCCTCCTGAACCGTACCAGGCCACATGCCCTCAACATTGGGAGGGTGCTTTGGGGTAGCCCCCAAAACACCTTGTCCCCATGTTGATGAGGACAAGGGCCTCATCCCCATAACCCTGGCCGGTGGTTGTGGGGGTCTGCGGGCGGGGGGCTTATCGGAATCTGGAAGCCCCCTTTAACAAGGGGACCCCCAGATCCCGCCCCCCCCCCGTGTGAAATGGTAAGCGGGTACTTACCCCTACCATTTCACTAAAAAACTGTCAAAAATGTTAAAAATGACAAGAGACAGTTTTTGACAATTCCTTTATTTAAATGCTTCTTCTTCCTTCATCTTCTTCTTCTGGTTCTTCTGGCTCTTCTGGTTCTTCCTCCGGCGTTCTCGTTCAGCATCTCCTCCATGGCGTCTTCTATCTTCTTCTCCTCGGGCCGCTCCATACCCATGGCATGGGGGGAGGCTCCCGCTCTTCTCTTCATCTTCTTCATCTTCTTCTCTTCTTCTTTTCTTCTCTTCTTCTCTTCTTCATTTTCTTCTCCGGGCCGCTCTGCACCCATGCTGGCATGGAGGGAGGCTCCCGCTGTGTGACGGCGTCTCCTCATCTGACGGTTCTTAAATAACGGGGGGCGGGGCCACCCAGTGACCCCGCCCCCCTCTGACGGGACTTCCCTGTGACGTCACGGGAATGCCACAGGGAAGTCCCGTCATGTCCCGTGCGTCAGAGGGGGGTGGGGTCACCGGGTGGCCCCGCCTCCCGTTATTTAAGAACCGTCAGACGAGGAGATGCCGTCACACAGCGGGAGCCTCCCTCCATGCCAGCATGGATGCGGAGCGGCCCAGAGAAGAAAATGAAGAAGAGAAGAAGAGAAGAAGGAAGAAGAGAAGAAGATGAAGAAGAAGATGAAGAGAAGAGCGGGAGCCTCCCCCCATGCCATGGGTGCGGAGCGGCCTGAGGAGAAGAAGATAGAAGACGCCGTGGAGGAGATGCTGGACGAGAACACCGGAGGAAGAACCAGAAGAACCAGAAGAAGAAGAAGATGAAGGAAGATAGAAGAAAGAAGAAACATTTAAATAAAGGAATTGTCAAAAACTGTCTCTTGTCATTTTTAACATTTTTTTAGTGAAATGGTAGGGGTAAGTACCCCCTTACCATTTCACACAGGGCGGGCCAGGATCTGGGGGTCCCCTTGTTAAAGGGGGCTTCCAGATTCCGATAAGCCCCCCGCCCGTAGACCCCCACAACCACCGGCCAGGGTTGTGGGGATGAGGCCCTTGTCCTCATCAACATGGGGACAAGGTGTTTTGGGGGGCTACCCCAAAGCACCCTCCCAATGTTGAGGGCATGTGCCCTGGTACGGTTCAGGAGGGGGGGCCGCACTCTCATCCCCCCCTCTTTTCCTGCGACCTGCCAGGTTGCGTGCTCGGATAAGCGTCTGGTATGGATTTTTGGGGGGACCCCACTCCGTTTTTTTTTTTTTTTTTTGGTGCGGGGTTCCCCTTAAAATCCATACCAGACCTGAAGGGTCTGGTATGGAATTTAGGGGGAACCCCACATTATTTTTTTTTTTAATTTTGGCCGGGGTTCCCCTTAATATCCATACCAGACCTGAAGGGCCTGGTATGGAATTTAGGGGGACTCCCATGTCATTTTTTTTTTAAATTTTGGTTCGGGGTTCCCCTGTGGGGAATTCCCATGCCATTTTTATCAATGAACTTCTATGTGTATTGTCGGCAATGCAATAGCCGCGGGTAGTTTTAAATGTTTTTTTTCCTTCGAAATGTCATTTTGCTGTCAGACTGTTCTAAACACGGGAAACATGTGCCCCTTTACAGGCATACTATAGACACCCCCCAGCTATGAAATTTAAAGGGATATTACACTTTTATTGTTTGACTTTAAGCATTATTAAAATCACTGCTCCTGAAAAAACGGCCGTTTTTAAAACTTTTTTTGCATTGATCCATGTCCCCTGGGGAAGGACCCAGGTCCCCAAACACCTTTTATGACAATAACTTGCATATAAGCCTTTAAAATTAGCACTTTTGATTATTCATGTTCGTGTCCCATAGACTTTAACGGTGTTTGCGTGTTCGAACGAACTTTTTTCCTGTTCGCATGTTCTGGTGCGAACCGAACAGGGGGGTGTTCGGCTCATCCCTAATCACTACCTTATTAGTCCTACTCTCTCCTGGCTTCCACCTCCTCTCTCTCCAATCGCCTAACAGTTACCTGTTGAAATCTTGCAACTTAACCTTTTGCTACTGACCATCTCTGACAAAATCTCACCCTCGTTCTGCCCCAGTTTAGTCATTTCTGTCTACAACAGTTCATTTCCGTCCTTGCCCCCTCACTACACACAGAATCAGGCCCGAGCACTACAGCCTTGGCAAACAGATGACACCAGAAGTCTCAAAAAACATAGCTGCACTGTTGATTGTCTTTGGCATAATACTAATGCCCCGTACACACAATCAGACTTTCCACCAACAAAACTGTGGATTTTTGTTCGAAGGCTGTTGGGTCAAACTTGTCTTGCATACGCACGGTCACACAAATGATGGCCAACAATTACGAACGTGGGAACGCGTACGACGAGCTGAGAAAAAGGAAGTTTAATAGCCAGTGCGGCTCCTTCTGCTTGATTCCGAACATGCGTGAACTTTTGTGCGATGGACTTGTGTATACACGATTGGACTTTCTGACAACATAGTTTTGTTGGTGGAAAATTTGAGAACCTGCTATCAAACATTTTGTTGGCGGAAAGTCCGACAGCCAATGTTCGATGGAGCATACACACGGTCGGATTTTCCGACAACAAGCTTACATCCAACATTTCCCGTCGGAAAATCCGACAGTGTGTACGTGGCATAAGTCTCAGTAAGACTTCAACCAATATAAATCTGCCCTCCAAAACTACAATTCCCGCCTCCACATTGCCAAGCAGACTCATTTTTTCACTCTCATTAACACCCTCTCATCCAGTCTGCATCAACTCTTTTATACCTTTTAACTTTCTACTTAATCCTCCACTGCATCCACCAAGTGACTCACTCACTGCCCAGGAGATCGTCAGACACTTCCAAAATAAGATTGACTAAATTTGTAATGAAATCTGCACTGTACAGTTTTCTCCAGCACATAAACACTCCATGCCCACAAGTACATTCAATACTTTCCTCATGTAACCCTGCCACTATAAACTAGGTTGTTTAACTTTTTCTAATGCTCACCTAACTCCCTGACCCTGGACCTTGTTCCCTCTCTAATACTATGGTCACCCTCTGGCTCTATTCTACACTCACATCTTCAATCTCTCCCTCTCTTCTGGCATCTTCTCCAACTCTAAAACATGCACTGGTCAGTTCCATGCTTAAAAAGCCCTTGTTGGATCCCACCAATCTTAAACTACAACCCATCTCCTTGCACCTCTTTACCTCCAAACTCCTTGAACATTTGGTCTACAACTGACTGAGCTACCACCTCACTAAAAAAGAACCTTCTTGATCGCCTTCTATCTGGATTTCACTGTCAAAACTCCAAAGAAACTGCTCTCCTATAACTCACAAATGATTTACTAACTTCTAAAACCAATTGGACCTCTCTGCTGTCTTTGACACCACCCCCTCCTGTTAAATAAACTCCACTCCTTTGGTGTCTATGACTGTACTCCTCATAGGTTCTCATCCTACCTATCCCACCACATCTTCAGTGTCACTTACCATTCTACATCCTCTCCTATTCCTTTTTCCATTGGGGTCCCCCAAGTTTCTGTTCTTGGACCTCACCTACTCTCAATCTACACCTCCTCCCAGGGTCAGTTTATAGCCTCTCATGAGTTTAAATGCCATTTCTATGCTGATGATATCCAGATCTACCTCTCTACCCCCCAGCTCACTCCATCAGTCTCCTCAGGCATCACTAATCTACTGACATACATATCAGTCTGGATGTCAAATTACTCTCTCAAACTCAATCTATCCAAAACCAAGCTCATAATATTTCCTCCTCTGCATGCCCCTTTCACTGAATCATGTCAAAATCAATGGCACAACCATCAACTCATCCCCGCATGCCAGGGTACCAGGATCTAATCCTGGAATCTGAACTCTCCTTTTGACCCCACACCCAATTTATTTTTTTCCCATAAAGTTTTTATTGATTAAACAGAAAATCAAATACAATAAAACAATGTCATGGTCTTGAAGTCATAACAGTAGTACAATGGAAGATGTATTACATTTGACATTTGAACAATGTTTTTGATATGTTAATGATATGTTATCCAGTAGTACAGACAAATACGGTTTATGCATAAAATTAGCAAAAATATAGACATTCAGTTTTAATTGTGTTAGTTATGATAGATAGAAGGAGTATTTTTTTTGGGGGGGAGGGAGGGAAAAGAAAAGAGAAAAAAAAGGGGGTAATGTGGTGAGTATAACACTTTACCCCCTTTTTTTTTTTAATTTAAGTGTTCTGTATCTTAGTTTCGAATAATGTATATTCACGGCTTTATAGGTTGGGGTGTTTTTGAATTCTAACCAGTTGTACCATGTTGATGTACATTTGGTTATTTTTTCCTGTGATATGCTGATGAGTTCTTCTATTTTTTCAATATTATTTATTCTATGAAACCACTCTTTTTTTGTTGGGGTAACATTTGACCGCCAGTGGCAGGGAATGCAATGTCTTGCTGTATTTATCATGAACATTGCTAGGGACTTTGGATATTGGTTTTTAGGAATCAAACTGAAATGGATCAAACCAATCGTCTGGTGAGTATCTGTCCCCATCCTGATTAGGCCTATGTAATTTGGTGCATGCACAAGAAGAACCACACTGAAACCGTGCTCAGATACGTGATACTTCCTTTATTGTTTCTGGATACATGGGTTTTATAGGTGAGCGACTAGTGCTGTCAAGGAGTGCATCATTAGCATAGCGTTATCTGGATACTTGTAGCTTCTGGTTGGTCATGTCCATGTAAGGTGAACTTCCTCCAAGATCTGGGTGTCATCATCTTGGGTGTAGTCCTGGATGGAGGTGCCATCTTAGTTACACATTCTTCACTCAATGGGAGGGGTGCTACTAGCGGCCATTTTGAGCAAGGAATAAGAAAGCACTTTTATATGCAAAAATATAAACTTTGTAGTATAAAAAAGACTAAAAATAGAAAATGGGCATTTTATCTGATCCATCACAGTCCCCCCTTAAAATGACCATTTTCAACTGTCCCTAATCACCCTTACTCATCTATCCGTATGTGCCTTGGAAATCTTTTGTGCTGCACGTTAAATGGGTGATGGCTTTTCCATCACCCCCCTTGCCACAGACTTTGCACATAAGGAAGTCAGATGCTGTCCCTAATGACATTGTACTTCACAGGGAGGGACTGCAATGGAGTGTAAGGTTTCTCATATGCCCCATAAAAATCTCCTCCTTCTTGATTCAAGAAGCTCGGGTGCTATTTTCCACAGTTTTCTCCACTAACTTCTTCAGACAAGGCAAAATGCAACAAACCATCAGAGCAAGGATGATCAAAATGATCAAGACAGCAATACCTATTTGGGCTAAAATACTTTTCCACCGGCTCATCCAGCTAAAATATTGGTCCCATGGGTCTGAGATACCTGAATTCTTCTTCAGCTCCACTGATAGGCTTTCCAACTTTTTGATGGCCAGGGTGACCTTACCATTTGGACCAGTGTTGTCAGGGATGTATGTACAACACGTCCCTGTACCTTCTATCATTTTACAAACACCCCCCTTCTCCACTAAAATCATGTCCAAGGCCATCCTATTCTGAAATGTCATGTAAGATGTGGGGGCTAATTAGTCAGCAATACCCTGTAGGGCATCTCTGGTGTAATTCACTAATCGCTGCTGGTTGTAATATATGTAATTTATCCAGTCTACATTTTTGCTGACAGTGATTATGGGAATCAGAGACTCAAAACCTGCCTTTACTTGTTTTCGGCTTTAAACTCATCCAGGACCCCTCTTGGGACCCCTATGGCATCTATATACACATGTGGGTCAAAACTTCCCTCAGGAGCACTCCTCTTTGTTTTACAGTTGGGTGATGGTTCAGGGTGTGGGGGAGATGGGTCATATGGGAGGATGTGGAGGGGCATAATGACCTTTGCCAGGGCGCACTCTCCATTCCAGTTCCCTTCTAGCCTTGTCCTAATTTTCAAATCCCCACAGATCCAGTACACATCGCCGAGGGACTGGACCTGGTTCTGTACCTGCCTTCTCGGAACATTACTGTAGGTAGAGCAGTAACCTTCAGTGAAATTACTCAGGAACCTCCCCCTTCCTTGATAATTTGAGTGACAGGTATAGTTTCCTGGGCAAATGGTGATGCCTTTGCTTGGTCTTGGGGTTTTGGTAACTATGGGGTAGTCTTTTTTCCATTCTTCACATGATAAGTGGTTTGTTGTTGTATTAGTGAACAGGCTAAGGAAGCACTCCTCACTTTCTTCAGGGATTGAGAGTGGAACAGTACCCATGTGTGGCCTAGCACTACCATAAACATAGCAGTTGGTCTTGTGTTTTATACTTCATCCATTCTAGCCACAGATTGGTGTCAGAGAAACCATTCTCTGCAGCCATGGTGTCCTCAAAGGTGGGATTTGCCATCGCTACCATATTGTCTAGGACGCGGACTTTGGGAGTAACGGGATTACCTGGATCAGTTTGTTTCTGAAACGGCCGCCATTCAGTGGAGTTGTACATATCTTTTAACTGGAATTTTCCTAATTTTCCTCCTCCTGCTGTATTCCAAGTTACCCAGGTTCCCAGCATACAAACGCCTGCATCTCTGGGACTGGGGTTCTCTATGGTCAGGGTCAGCCCCATACTATGTCCAGTTTTTCCTGTATCCAAACATGTACCTGATTTCCATAGAGTCATTCTGCTAATCAAAGATTTTCCATTCTTGTCTGTCCTTTCCATTGCACTCTGTGGTTTATACCCCCAATCTGTTCCTGTGTTCCTTCCTACCGATCCCCAGTAATCGCAGTTTTTCTCCCAATAGTTGTCTGTGATACTTATATATTGGACATTACGTTACAAATGACACTGCCATGCTCCTGAGGGACAATCAATTATATATATATATATATATATATATATATATATATATATATATATATATATATATATATATAGAGTAATCAAAGGTGAAGGTGGCTACATGGGTGTTGGATGAGTTGTACCAAAATTGTGTGATGCCCCCCTCTTAGTGATAGCCACCTGTTGGGCCCTCACCAGATTTAACAGGAAAAGGATATACAATGTAGACATCATGGTGCAGTCAATGTCTTGTCCTCAGGGTTTGGGACTTTCTTACAGTGGGAGGCGTGGATCCAAGTGTTCTTCCCAGCCAGCTTGACAGATGTGGTTGTGGTCAGCAGGTCCTGGAAGGGACCATCATATCTGGGTTCAAGGGAATGTTTTCTCACAAATTTCTTTACCAGCAGCCAATCTCCAGGCAGTAGTTGGTGTGTTCCTGTATCTAATTCAGGATCTGGAGAGGAAGAAAACACCTGGGCATGTATTCAGGTTATTTCTCGTGATAATGCGGTCATATAGTTAGTCAACACATCAGACTGCAGTTGTAACTGTTGTGGAAAATAACAACCAAGTCTAGGGACTGAACCAAACAAAATCTCTTAAGGGCTTAGGGAGTGTTCTCCCCTTGGTGTCTATCTGATGTTGAACAGGGCAATGGGCAGACTGTCTGGTCAGCTCATACTAGTTTCTTGGGTCATTTTCAGCATTCAGGTTTTCAAGGTGCCATTCATTCTTTCTACCTTCCCACTACACTGGGGGTGGTAAGGTGTGTGAAACACTAAGGTAGCTCCCAGTGCAGCCCAGACTTCTTTGGTTATTGATGCGGTAAAGGCAGGGCCTTGGTCACTCTCTATCAATTCTGGGACCCCGTACCTACATACCACCTCAGTGAGGAGTTTCTTAGCAGTCGTTTTAGCGGTCATGTTGGTTACAGGGTAGGCCTCTCACCACCCGGAGAACATATCTACCACTACTAAGGCGTACTCAAATTGTCCACTCTTTGGCAGTTTGTATCCACTGGAAAGGGTACAAGGGCTTTGCCAGGTGTTTCTGTGGCGTCTTCTCTGTGTTGCTGGTCAGTGGAGTGATTCCTAGTGCTACATAGTATTTGTTGATGAGGTAATTCATAAGAGTCTTTGACAGTTGGGAAGCTTCATGTGCCCATTGTACCACAGCCGTGTACATATTCCTGGGCAAGCAAGGTTTCTTGTTACATTCGAATAGTCCATCCTTGAGGGTTGCTCCTGAAGTTCTTTCAGATAAACTCTGTCCACTGGGAGAGTCTGTAGGGCAAGCATGAGGTGGTCTTCTTCTACCACCCTGCTTTCCACTTCCCGTGGACCGCTGGCTGCCTATTTGGCAGCTGAATTGGCTAGATGATTGCCTCAGGCTTTCTTTGAGTTCAGTTTGCCGTGTGCTTTTACTTTCAGAAGAGCCACTTGGGTTGGGAGAAGCAAGGCGTCTATCAGGTCTTTGATAGCTGAACTGTGTTTCACAGGTGTTCCTCCAGCTGTCAGGAATCCTCTGGCCTTCAAGATAACACCAGAGTCATGGGCAACGCGGAAAGCATATCTTGAGTCTATATGAATGTTGTTCTTTTACCCTCTTTTTCCCTCTGCCAGTTTACATGCTGTAGTGAGTGCTTGCAGCTCTGCCTCCTGTGCAGACATCACTGGTGGTAAGGCTTCAGCTTGTAGAACCGTGTTTTCAGTGGTGACCGCTTATCCTGTGTGGTATTTGCCTTGTTCATCAGCAAATCGGGAGCCATCAACAAAAATTGTTTGGTCTGGATTCTGCAGGGGTATTTCACTCACGGTGGGGAGATGTGTGGTTTCCAGCCGCATTAATTCAAAGCAGTCATGGGGTGACTCGGTGATTCAGGACTCGGCTCCTCCTCTATTCCCCTCTCGGGAAGTAGAAGGAGGGTGGAAGGGTGCAGTGGTGCAGTGTTTGGCAACATAATAGAGTAATGTTGTCAGGTAGAAGGAGGGAGCATTGGAGTCTCACATGTCTGGCAGTGGACAGATGTTTCGACTGGATATGGTTGGGTATGGCAGCAATGTCATGGGGAGTAAGCAGAATGAGGAAGTGTCTGAGGACCAAGTCCGAAGTTTTGTGCAACAAAGACAGCTCACAGACACGATGGACCTCCTCTTGCTACCGCATCCAGCTGACAGGAATAATATCCTATGGGGCGTAGGCGGTTGCCGTGTGATTGGGTGAGTACACCTGCAGCATGTCCCAGACTTTTGGATACAAAGAGCTTGAACGTTTTTTTGGAGTCTGGGAGCCCTAAAGCCGGAGCTGATGAAATGGCTTGTTTGAGGGCCTCAAAGTTGGATATTGCCTCTGAGGACATTTGGAAGGGGTCAGACTTCAAGGCATCATAAAGGGGTTGCATCAGGAAGAAGGCTTCCGGAATCCATGCTCTACAATAGGAGATCAGCCCGAGGAAGGCATGAAGGGGCTTCTGGCCTTGTGGCAGTGGAATGTTTGAGACTGTTTTCACTCTGTCTCTTGTTAGGTGTCTTGTTCCGTGGGACAGACAGTGTCCAAGGAAAATGACAGATGTTGAGTAGGGATGAGCTTCGACGAACATCGGCTGTTCGCCAACAGCGAACAATTTGGGTGTTTGTGGCAAATTCGAAAGCCACGGAACACCCTTTAAATGTCTATGGGAGGAATGAAAAGTGCTAATTTTAAAGGCTTATATGCATGGTATTGTCATAAAAAGTGTTTGGGGACCTGGGTCCTGCCCCAATGCAAAAAAAGTTTTAAAAACGGCCGTTTTTTCGGGAGCAGTGATTTTAATAATGCTTAAAGTGAAACAATAAAAGTGTAATAATCCTTTAAATTTCATACCTGGGTGGTGTCTATAGTAACCCTGTAAATGTGCGCATGTTTCCCATGTTTAGAACATTTCAAAGGAAAAAAAGTCATTTAAAACTACTCGCGGCTATTAATGAATTGTCGGTCCGACAATACACATAAAAGTTCATTGATAAAAATGGCATGGGATTTCCCCACAGGGGAACCCCGAACCAAAATTAAAAAGAAAATGGTGTGGGGATCCTCCTAAATTCCATACCAGGCCCTTCAGGTCTGGTATGGATATTAAGGGTAACCCCGTGCCAAAATTAAAAAAAAAATGGTGTGGGGGTAGCCCTCAAAATCCATTCCAGACCCTTCAGGTCTGGTATGGATTTTAAGGGTAACGCCGTGCCAAAATTCAAAAAAACAATGGCGTGGGGTCCCCCCAAAAATCCATTACAGACCCTTATCAGAGCATGCAACCTGGCAGGCCGCAGGAAAAGAGGGGGGACGAGAGAGCACCCCCCCTCCTGAGCCGTACCAGGCCACATGCCCTCAACATTGGGAGGGTGCTTTGGGGCCTCCTCAAAGCACCTTGTTCCCATATTGATGGGGACAAGGGCCTCATCCCCACAACCCTTGCCGGTGGTTGTGGGGGTCTGCGGGTGGGGGGCTTATAGGAATCTGGAAGCCCCCTTTAACAAGGGGACCCCCAGATCCCACCCCCCCGTGTGAAATGGTAAGGGTTTTGTACCCCTACCATTTCACAAAAAAAGTGTCAAAAATGTTAAAAATGACAAGAGACAGTTTTTGACAATTCCTTTATTTAAAGTCTTCTTCTTTCCATCTTCTTTCTTCTATCTTCTTTCTTCTATCTTCCTTCAGGTTCTTTCTCCAACTTCTTCTTCCTCTGGTTCTTCCTCTGATCCTCTGCTTCTTGCTCCGGTGTTCTCGTCCGGCATCTTCCTCTGCGGCGTCTTCTTCCCTTCTTCGTTCTCGGGTAGCTCCGCATCCATGATGGGAGGCTCCCGCTGTGTGACGCTTCTCGTCTTCTGACACTTCTCAAAAAACGGAGGGCGGGACCACCCGGTGACCCCGCCCCCTCTGAGGCACAGGGACTTCATGGGAACTTTCCTATGGGTTTCCCCATGACGTCAGAGGGGGCGGGTCACCCAGTTACGTCCATCAAATCCAGTGGAATAGCAGTAGTAGGTGCTTCTTCTATGGACATTAGCAGAGGGATGGAACACAGTGCAGAAGTGTCCTCAAGTCCCAGTGGAGAAGAGACAGTAACAGATCCATCTTCAGAAAAGACAATGGAAGCCTAAAGTCTGGACAGTACATCTGCTCCCAAGAGATTAAGTGGACAGGTGGAAGAGACAATGAATCGAGCCAGAAGGTCTGGGTACTTTCCAATTTGTAGAGGGCGGGTCAATGGGTTAGTTCTGGGAGTTCCATCTACACCCACACAAAATATGTCAATATCGGAAAGGTAGTAGTGGTCAGGTAAATCCTTTTCTCTAATCACGCTTCTGGCTGCACCTGTGTCGATTAGGAAAGTGGTTGGATGCCCCTCAATGGGTAGGGTCACCCTCGCTAATGGGCCTTCTGGGTTCTTTGAAGAGGTTACCATGACAGGGGTTGGTGACACAGGCTTGCCCAATTCCTAACATAGGAGATCCAGGTGTTCCGAGGTGGGACTTCCAGGGTTTTGATATTGTTGCTGCTGGTGTTGGTACTGTTGTTGAGGATATTGATTTTGCGCATTTGGGTTCCATGGTGGAGGACATCGCCAAGGCATCTGGGCGTTTTACATTCCCTTTTGGGCCTTGGTGTATATGTTGTGTGATTTTCTTGGTGGTCTAAGAAGATTCCAGACCCTTTGCTACCAAAAGGAGGGTGTCTAGGGGCAGCACATGGTACTCCAGTCAGGTCATGGTGAGGCCTTTTCAGATTGACTCCTTCTAGCCTGCCACGAAGGCTGAAGACAGCATCTGACTGTGTGCGTTGTTATGGGTGGTGAATTCCACATCTGAAAAAACTTGTGACAGTCTGGTGTAAAACTTTTTTACTGACTCCGTTTTGTCTTGAGTAACATCTTGGATACTTGTGGCTTGGTCGGCCAGTCTGTCCCTCGCCCACTCATGCAACTGCTCACAGAATTCCACACCAGAAGTAAAGGTATTGTCATCGACAATCCTTGCATCATAGAGACTTTTCTCCATGATGGGCCAGTAAGCGTCTCCAGCTTTTATTTCACATAAACTGACTAGATCCCTCCATGCTGCTGAGTAGGTTTTATGGATCTGAGCCAAACTATGGTAAAAGGGCATGGGTTGTTTGGGTTGTTTTTCTGGGTCTGGCAGAGTGGTCACCAGGGTGGATGCTTGGGATGAAGTGAACGTGACATACATCACAGGTGCATCGGCCAATGGCCTCAGAGCTACTGTTGATGCCCGTGGCATTGGGGTTTATGGAGGGGGGTTCCAAGTAATCAACTCCTCATCCTGTAAAGAGGATAGGAAAGTGTCCGGTATAGACGCTGGGGGATGTTTATATGAATGTAAACTCACATCTGGCCTTGCCGTTGTATTGGGGAAGGCCGGAACTCCACCTGCTGGAGCGGTGGCATACGGTCCTGATATGTTGTACATGTCAGGAGTTTAGGTCGGTAGTGGAGGCATACAGAAGGTACGGTCTGCCCTTACAGTGGAGATGGAAAGTATTCAGACCGCCTTAAATTTTTCACTGATTGTTATATTGCAACCATTTGCTAAAATCATTTAAGATCATGTTTTCCTCTTTAATGTACACACAGCACCCCATATTGACAGAAAAACAGAATTGTTGCCATTTTTGCATATTTATTAAAAAAGAAAAACTGAAATATCACATGGTCCTAAGTATTTAGACCCTTTGCTCAGTATTTAGTAGAAGCACCCTTTTGATCTAATACAGCCATGAGTCTTTTTGGGAAAGATGAAACAAGTTTTTCACACCTGGATTTTGGGATCCTCTGCCATTCCTCCTTGCAGATCCTCTCCAGTTCTGTCAGGTTGGATGGTAAATGTTGGTGGACAGCCATTTTTAGGTCTCTCCAGAGATGCTCAATTGGGTTCAAGTCGGCTCTGGCTGGGCCATTCAAGAACAGTCACGGAGTTGTTGTGAAGCCACTCCTTCATTATTTTAGCTGTGTGCTTAGGGTCATTGTCTTGTTGGAAGGTAAACCTTCAGACCCAGTCTGAGGTCTTGAGCACTCTGGAGAAGGTTTTCTTCAGGATATCCATGTACTTGGCTGCGTTCATCTTTCCCTCGATTGCAACCAGTCGTCCTGTCCCTGCAGCTGAAAAACATCCCCACAGCATGATGCTGCCACCACCATGCTTCACTGTTGGGACTGTATTGGACAGGTGATGAGCAGTGCCTGGTTTTCTCTACACATACTGCTTAGAATTAGGGCCAAAAAGTTCTATCTTGGTCTCATCAGATCAGAGAATCTTATTTCTCACCATCTGGGAGTCCTTCAGGTGTTTTTTAGCAAACTCCATGCAGGCTTTCATGTGTCTTACACTTAGCAGAGGCTTCCGTCGGGCCACTCTGCCATAAAGCTCCGACTGGTGGAGGGCTGCAGTGATGGTTTCTACAACTTTCTCCCATCTCCCGACTGCATCTCTGGAGCTCAGCCACAGTGATCTTTGGGTTCTTCTTTACCTCTCTCACCAAGGCTCTTCTTCCCCGATAGCTCAGTTTGGCCGGACGGCCAGCTCTAGGAAGGCTTCTGATCGTCCCAAACGTATTCCATTTAAGGACTATGGAGGCTACTGTGCTCTTAGGAACCTTAAGTGCAGCAGAAATATTTTTGTAACCTTGGCCAGATCTGTGCCTTGCCACAATTCTGTCTCTGAGCTCTTCAGGCAGTTCCTTTGACCTCATGATTCTCATTTGCTCTGACATGCACTGTGAGCTGTAAGGTCTTATATAGACAGGTGTGTGGCTTTCCTAATCAAATCCAATCAGTATAATCAAACACAACTGGACTCAAATGAAGGTGTAGAACCATCTCAAGGATGATCAGAAGAAATGGACAGCACTTGAGTTAAATATATGAGTGTCACAGCAAAGGGTCTGAATACTTAGGGCCATGTGATATTTCGGTTTTTCTTTTATAATAAATCTGCAAAATGTCAACAATTCTGTGTTTTTATGTCAATATGGGGTGCTGTGTGTACACTAATGAGGAAAAAAATGAACTTAAATGATTTTAGCAAATGGCTGCAATATAACAAAGAGTGAAAAATGTAAGGGGGTCTGAATCCCCACTGTATGACCGGGTAGATGGAGGTTGCAAAGCCTGTAGGCCTTCCGGTGCTCTGACTAGGTGCACCAAGATGGCTGCCACCGGAAGGAGTCATAGAAAGTCTTCTGGCATCTTGACTGGGTGTACTAAGATGGCTGCTACTGGAAGGGGTGTATTGGGCTGTGAAGTACGGGCAGCAACGGGGCATGTGATGGCAGGCGGGGCTCAGTGGAGTGACAGGTGTTACAGTCATCATATGGCGGTGGCTGGTTATTGTCGGTCAGCACATAACGGTTCATTCTTGTCAATGCATTGGTGATACACATATACCGTCAGTTTCCCCTCCTGCTCTATCCATTGTTCTCTGGCTAGGCTGACCAGGCTTCGGCTGTTTTCAGTAGATTGTTATCCAGCAGAACGCCTCTCTTTTCTTTCATTATTCTCCACCATTCCTCTGGCTGTAGCTGGCCTCCACTCGCGGTCATCCCACATACTTTTGCCAATTTTCCCAATTTCTTCACATGCTCCATCCCCTCTCTTTTTGCCACCAGGTCACACGCTGAAACTCCCTTCTCTGACTTAACTAGTTTCTGTCCCATCTTCTCTCCTCTTCCATGGCCCTCCCAGCAAAAACCCGAGGTTTCTTACATGGTCTTTCTATGCCCCCTCACACTCTTCTGGACGTTCCTGGTTACAGGGGCACCTCTTGATACCGTGCCCTTCCAGCTCAGCCTCTATTTCTGTCTGCTGTACCGACTTTCCTCTACCCTCTTTGACCGGGTAGTGGATGTTAAGGCGGAAGACTAAGACCTCAGGTCTTTCGGGTTTCAGAGGGCAACGTCCTAACAGTTCCTGACTAAATCCTAATTATTTTACTCTCAAAAGACCACAGCCACCCTCATGAATACCAAACATTAATCCACATACACATTTAGGACATGACATGATATACTAATCAGTGCCATGGGAGGAGAGAGATGCTCAGGTGCAGATTCCACAGAATCATTGCACTGCCACCACCTGTGATGCGCACCTGACACCTAGACCCCGTGACGCGCGCACTGTGCTGCCATTGACGGGAGAGTTTCCGTGTCAAATTAGTCCCTCTGTGCAACCACCCACTCTCCCGGTCTCTCTCTCGGACAACCGACACATATATACAGACCCAAACTGGGCAACAGATACCCAGGTACAGGCTCGATACAAATTAGACCCCAGGCAAGCAATTACCTGTCTCTGGTGACCGCCGGCAGCCATATCAGACACAGAGATAGACCAGCAACGGAGATGGGTCACGTACTGGTAAGGTACTGAAAGATATGTCTTACCGTACTCTGGAGCTGATCAGTCTCCAGCCCGTCCATGTTGGTCCACCTCAGCGTCCACGCAATCAGCTGTCCGTGGTTCACAACCCGGGGCCCCGCGTTGGGGCCCATCTGAAATGGATCAGACCAATCGTCTGGTGAGTAGCTGTCCCCGTCCTGATTAGGCCTATGTAATTTGGTGCATGCACAAGAAGACCTGCACTGAAACCATGCTCAGATATGTGATACTTCCTTCATTGTTTCTGGATACATGGGTTTTTCACTAATCACTAATCTACTGACATACATATCAGTCTGGATGTCAAATTACTCTCTCAAACTCAGTCTATCCAAAACCAAGCTCATAATATCTCCTCCTTTGCATGCCCCTTTCCCTGAATTTTGTCAAAATCCATGGCACAACCATCAACTCATCCCCGCATGCCAGGGTGCCAGGATCTAATCCTGGACTCTGAACTCTCCTTTTGACCCCACACCCAATTTCTTTTTTTTTTTTCCATAAAGTTTTTATTGAATGAACAGAAAATCAAATACAATAAAACAATGTCATGGTCTTGAAGTCATAACAGTAGTACAATGGAAGATGTATTACATTTGAACAATGTTTTTGATATGTTAACAACATGTTATCCAGTAGTACAGAGAAATACGGTTTATAATTTATATTGCATATTTATTTATATTTATATTGCATAAAATTTGCAAAAATATAGACATTCAGTTTTAATTGTGTTAGTTATGAAGGAGTACAATTTTTTTTTAAGGGGGGAGAGAAAAGAAAAGATAAAAAAAAAGGGGGTAATGTGGTGAGTATAGAGAAATGTATACTAATGAATCTTTTTTTTTTTTAATTTAACCAGTTACCGACCGCCGCTTGACGATGTACGTCGGCACAATGGCACGGGCAGGCAAAAGGACTTATATACAAGTCCTTGCTTTCCCGCGGGCGGGGGGTCCGATCGGACCCCCAGTAAACAGAGGCAGAGGAAATGATGTCATCTCTCCTCGGCTCGGTATTTTCCATTCCGTCACCGTGGAGAGAAGACATAGATGTGAGTGCACAAACACTACACACACAGTAGAACATTTCAGGCACACATTACACCCCCCATCACCCCCCGATCCCCCCCTGATCACCCCCCGATCAACCCCCCCCCCCCCGTCACACTGACACCGAGCAGTTTTTTTTTTTCTGATTAATGCATTGGTGTCAGTTTGTGACAGTTAGTGTGGTAGGGCAGTTAGTGGTAGCCCCCGTTTAGGTCTAGGGTACCCCCCTAACCCCCCCAATAAAGTTTTAACCCCTTGATCACCCCCCATTGCCAGTGTCACTATGCGATCATTTTTCTGATCGCTGTATTAGTGTCACTGGTGACGCTAGTTAGGGAGGTAAATATATAGGTTCGCCGTCAGTGTTTTATAGCGTCAGGGACCCCCATATACTACCTAATAAAGGTTTTACCCCTTGATCACCCCCTGTCACCAGTGTCACTAAGCAATCGTTTTTCTGATCGCTGTATTAGTGTCACTGGTGACGCTAGTTAGAGAGGTAAATATATAGGTTCGCCGTCAGTGTTTTATAGCGCCAAGGACCCCCATATACTACCTAATAAAGGTTTGAACCCCTTGATCACCCCCCGTCACCAGTGTCACTAAGCAATCGTTTTTCTGATAGCTGTATTAGTGTCACTGGTGACGCTAGTTAGGGAGGTAAATATATAGGTTCGCCATCAGCGTTCTAATCGACAAGGACTCCCAGATACTACCTAATAAAGGTTTTAACCCCCTGATTGCCCCCTAGTTAACCCTTTCACCGGTGATCACCGTATAACTGTTACGGGTGACGCTGGTTAGTTAGTTTATTTTTTATAGTGTCAGGGCACCCGCCGTTTATTACCTAATAAAGGTTTAGCCCCCTGATCGCCCGGCGGTGATATAACTTAGGTTTTAGGGTCAGATAGGGTCTGCGTCACCCCAGGCAGCGTCAGGTTAGCGCCAGTACTGCTAACACCCACGCACGCACCGTAAACCTCCCTTAGTGGTATAGTATCTGAACGGATCAATATCTGATCCGATCAGATCTATACTAGCGTCCCCAGCAGCTTAGGGTTCCCAAAAACGCAGTGTTAGCGGGATCAGCCCAGATATCTGCTAGACCTGCATTTTGCCCCTCCACCCGGCCCAGCTCAGCCCACCCAAGTGCAGTATCGATCGATCACTGTCACTTACAAAACACTAAACGCATAACTGCAGCGTTCGCAGAGTCAGGCCTGATCCGTGCGATCGCTAACAGTTTTTTTGGTAGCGTTTTGGTGAACTGGCAAGCACCAGCGGCCTAGTACACCCCGGTCGTAGTCAAACCAGCACTGCAGTAACACTTGGTGATGTGGCGAGTCCCATAAGTGCAGTTCAAGCTGGTGAGATGGCAAGCACAAGTAGTGTCCCGCTGCCACCAAGAAGAAGACAAACAGGCCCGTCGTGCCCATAGTGCCCTTCCTTTTGCATTCGCCAATCCTAATTGGACCATTTCTGCAGCGCCCGTACTTCCCCATTCACATCCCCAACCAAATGCAGTCGGCTGCATGAGAGGCATTTTCTTTATGTCCTCCCGAGTACCCCTACCCAACGAACCCCCCCAAAAAAGATGTCGTGTCTGCAGCAAGCGCGAATATAGGCGTGACACCCACTATTATTGTCCCTTCTGTCCTGACAATCCTGGTCTTTGCATTGGTGAATGTTTTGAACGCTACCATACACTAATTGAGTATTAGCGTAGGGTACAGCATTGCACAGACTAGGCACACTTTCACAGGGTCTCCCAAGATGCCATCACATTTTGAGAGACCCGAACCTGGAACCAGTTACAGTTATAAAAGTTACAGTTACAAAAAAAAAGTGTAAAAAAAAAAAAAACACAAAAAAATATATTAAAATAAAATAAAAATAGTTGTCGTTTTATTGTTCTCTCTCTCTCTTTTCTCTCTCTATTGTTCTGCTCTTTTTTACTGTATTCTATTCTGCAATGTTTTATTGTTATTATGTTTTATCAGGTTTACTTTTCAGGTATGCAATTTTTTATACTTTACCGTTTACTGTGTTTTATTGTTAACCATTTGTTTGTCTTCAGGTATGCCATTCACGACTTTGAGTGGTTATACCAGAATGATGCCTGCAGGTTTAGGTATCATCTTGGTATCATTCTTTTCAACCAGCGGTCGGCTTTCATGTAAAAGGAATCCTAGCAGCTACTTAGCCTCTAGACTGCTTTTACAAGCAGTGGGAGGGAATGCCCCCCCCCACCGTCTTCCATGGTTTTCTCTGGCTCTCCTGTCGCAACAGGGAACCTGAGAATGCAGCCGGTGATTCAGCCAGCTGACCATAGAGCTGATCAGAGACCAGAGTGGCTCCAAACATCTCTATGGCCTAAGAAACCGGAAGCTACGAGCAGTTCATGACTTAGATTTCGCCAGATGTAAACAGCGCCATTGGGAAATTGGGAAAGCATTTTATCACACCGATCTTGGTGTGGTCAGATGCTTTGAGGGCAGAGGAGAGATCTAGGGTCTAATAGACCCCAATTTTTTTAAAAAAGAGTACCTGTCACTACCTATTGCTATCATAGGGGATATTTACATTCCCTGAGATAACAATAAAAATGATAAAAAAAAAAATGAAAGGAACAGTTTAAAAATAAGATAAAAAAGCAAAAAAAAAAAAAAAAAAGCAAAAAAAAAGCACCCCTGTCCCCCCCTGCTGTCACGCTAAGGCGAACGCAAGTGTTGGTCTGGCGTCAAATGTAAACAGCAATTGCACCATGCATGTGAGTTATCACCGCGAAGGTCAGATCGAGGGCAGTAATTTTAGCATTAAACCTCTGTAAATCTAAAGTGGTAACCTGTAAAGGCTTTTAAAAATGTATTTATTTTGTTGCCACTGCACGTTTGTGAGCAATTTTAAAGCATGTCATGTTTGGTATCCATGTACTCGGCCTAAGATCATCTTTTTTATTTCATCAAACATTTGGGCAATATAGTGTGTTTTAGTGCATTAAAATGTTAAAAAGTGTGTTTTTCCCCAAAAAATGCGTTTGAAAAATCACTGCGCAAATACTGTGTAAAAAAAAAAAAACGAAACACCCACCATTTTAATCTGTAGGGCATTTGCTTTAAAAAATATATATAATTATTGGGGGTTCAAAGTAATTTTCTTGCAAAAAAAAATAATTTTTTCATGTAAACAAAAAGTGTCAGAAAGGGCTTTGTCTTCAAGTGGTTAGAAAAGTGGGTGATGTGTGACATAAGCTTCTAAATGTTGTGCATAAAATGCCAGGACAGTTCAAAACCCCCCCAAATGACCCCATTTTGGAAAGTAGACACCCCAAGCTATTTGCTGAAAGGCATGTCGAGTGGAATATTTTATATTATGACACAAGTTGCGGGAAAAAGACAAATTTTTCTTTTTTGCACAAAGTTGTCACTAAATGATATATTGCTCAAACATGCCACGGGAATATGTGAAATTACACCCCAAAATACATTCTGTTGCTTCTCCTGAGTACGGGGATACCCCATGTGTGAGACTTTTTGGGAGCCTAGCCGCGTACGGGACCCCGAAAACCAAGCACCGCCTTCAGGTTTTCTAAGGACGTAAATTTTTGATTTCACTCTTCACTGCCTATCACAGTTTCGGAAGCGATGGAATGCCCAGGTGGCACAAACCCCCC
Source organism: Aquarana catesbeiana (assembly GCF_042186555.1). Lineage (NCBI taxonomy): Eukaryota > Metazoa > Chordata > Amphibia > Anura > Ranidae > Aquarana > Aquarana catesbeiana. Next base: position 42,105,520 of record NC_133327.1, on the reverse strand, counting down.
CAAATGACCTTATTTTGGAAAGTAGACACCCCAAGCTACTTGCTGAGAGGTATAGTGAGTATTTTGCAGACCTCACTTTTTGTCACAAAGTTTTGAAAATTGAAAAAAAAAAAAAAAAATGTTTTTCTTGTCTTTCTTCATTTTCAAAAACAAATGAGAGCTGCAAAATACTCACCATGCCTCTCAGCAAATAGCTTGGGGTGTCTACTTTCCAAAATTGGGTCATTTGGGGGGGGGGTTGTGCCACCTGGGCATTCCATGGCCTCCGAAACTGTGATAGGCAGTGAAGAGTGAAATCAAAAATTTACACCCTTAGAAATCCTGAAGGCGGTGATTGGTTTTCGGGGCCCCATACGCGGCTAGGCTCCCAAAAAGTCCCACACATGTGGTATCTCCATACTCAGGAGAAGCAGCTAAATGTATTTTGGGGTGCAATTCCACATATGCCCATGGCCTGTGTGAGCAATATATCATTTAGTGACAACTTTGTGCAAAAAAAAAAAAAAAAAAATTGTCACATTCCCGCAACTTGTGTCAAAATATAAAATATTCCATGGACTCAACATGCCTCTCAGCAAATAGCTTGGGGTGTCTACTTTCCAAAATGGGGTCATGTGGGGGGGTTGTGCCATCTGGGCATTTTATGGCCTTCAAAACTGTGATAGGTAGTGAGGAGTGAAATCAAAAATTTACACCCTTATACCGCGTACACACGAGCGGACTTTACGGCAGACTTTGCCCGGCGGACAGGATTTCGTCGGACAATTCGATCGTGTGTGGGCTCCAGCGGACTTTGTTTGCTCAAAAGTTGGACGGACTTAGATTTGAAACATGTTTTAAATCTATCCGTCGAACTCGAGTCCGGTCGAAAAGTCCGCTTGTCTGTATGCTAGTTCGATGGACAAAAAGCCACGCTAGGGCAGCTATTGGCTACTGGCTATGAACTTCCTTATTTTAGTCCGGTCATAAGTCATCACATACAAATTCGACGGACTTTGGTTGATTGTGTGTAGGCAAGTCCGTTCATTCGGAAAGTCCGTCATAAAGTCCGCTCGTGTGTACGCGACATTAGAAATCCTGAAGGCGCTGATTGGTTTTCGGGGCTCCCAAAAAGTCCCACACATGTGGTATCCCCATACTCAGGAGAAGCAGCTGAATGTATTTTGGGGTGCAATTCCACATATGCCCATGGCCTGTGTGTGCAATATATCATTTAGTGACAACTTTTTGTACATTTTTTTTTTTTGTCATTATTCAATCACTTGGGACAAAAAAAAATTAATATTCAATGGGCTCAACATGCCCCTCAGAAATTTCCTTGGAGTGTCTACTTTCCAAAATGGGGTCATTGGGGGGGGTTGTACTGCCCTGCCATTTTAGCACCTCAAGAAATGACATAGGCAGTCATAAACTAAAAGCTGTGTAAATTCCAGAAAATGTACCCTAGTTTGTAGACGCTATAACTTTTGCGCAAACCAATAAATATACGCTTATTGACATTTTTTTTACCAAAGGCATGTGGCCGAGTACATTTTGGCCTAAATGTATGACTAAAATTGAGTTTTTTGGATTTTTTTTATAACAAAAAGTAGAAAATATCATTTTTTTTCAAAATTTTCTGTCTTTTTCTGTTTATAGCGCAAAAAAATTAAAACCCCAGAGGTGATCAAATACCATCAAAAGAAAGCTCTATTTGTGGGAAGAAAAGGACGCAAATTTCGTATGGGTACAGCATTGCATGACCGCGCAATTAGCAGTTAAAGTGACGCAGTGCCAAATTGCAAAAAGTGCTCTGGTCAGGAAGGGGGTAAATCCTTCCGGGGCTGAAGTGGTTAACCACTTAAGGACCAGCCTCGTTTTGAGATTTTGGTGTTCACATGTTTAAAACAGTTTTTTAGCTAGGAAATTACTTAGAACCCCCAAACATTATATATATTTTTTTCTAACACCCTAGAGAATAAAATGGCGGTCATTGCAATACTTTTTTTCACACCGTATTTGCGCAGCAGTCTTAAAAGCGCACTTTTTTTGGAAAAAATTCACTTTTTTGAATAAAAAAATAAGACAACAGTAAAATTAGCCCAATTTTTTTATATTGTGAAAGATAATGTTACGCTGAGTAAATTGATACCCAACATGTCACACTTCAAAATTGCACCTCCTCGTGGAATGGCGACAAACTGTTACCCTTAAAAATCTCCATAGGCGATGTTTAAAAAATTCTACAGGTTTCATGTTTTAAGTTACAGAGGAGGTCTAGGACTAGAATTATTGCTCCCACTCTACCGATCACGACGATACCTCACATGTGTGGTTTGAACACCGTTTTCATATGCGGGCGCTACTCACGTATGCGCTCGCTTCTGCACGCGAGCTTGTCGGGACGGGGCGCGTTTAAATTTTTTTTTTATTATTATTTATTTTACCTTTTATTTTTTATTTTTATATATTTATATTTATTTTATTTTATATACGAGACTGTCTGTATATATATATTAAATACACTGCAGCTAACTGAATAACCTGCCTTCCTGAAGTATATTAGAAAAAGTACACGAGGAACGGCCTGCAGTCAGATATAGCTAAACTGTATTTGCAACTAAATGAATAACCTGCCTGCCTGCTTAATCTAAATCTAGACACTCTCTCTCCTTCCACGCCAACAACACGCTACACGGAGCTGACGTGCAGGCCGCCTTATATAGTGTGGGGCGTGGACTTAGTCCTCCTGAGCCATGGTTGGCCAAAGGCACCCTGCCTTTGGCCAATTATGGCTCTCTTAGCTGAGGGCGCTGTGATTGGACAAAGCATGCAGGTCATGGTGCATGCTTTGGCCAATCATCATACAGCAATGCACTGCGCTCCCGCAGTGCATTATGGCCCGTTACACGCCGCTCGAATTTGGCACGAACGGCCCATAATGTTCGGTTTTCGACGAACGGGCGAACAGCCAATGTTCGAGTCGAACTTATCTTCGACACGAACAAAAAGCTCATCCCTAGTTATGGATTGATTGGCCCATGAGAAGGGAAAGTTTTTTTTGCAAAGTTCTACTGAACATGAGGGTAATGTTATGTTGGATTTAGAATGGTTAATTTTTAAATTTGATAGTGTTTGGAATTGTTCTAGGTCTTGTATAAGGTTGGGTATGTCAATATGAGGTTCTGATAGAAAGAGAACCATGTCATCCGCAAATGCTGCCATTTTATAAGTTTGGTGTTGAATCCGTATTCCCTTAATTTCTGGATTTAATCTGATTTTATTTAGTAGGGGTTCTAGTGTAAGGACAAACAAGAGGGGGGATAAAGGGCAACCCTGTCTTGTACCATTGCCCAGGTTGAAGGCATTCGACAGGTGGCCATTGACACAAACTTTTGCTGTTGGATTAGAGTAAAGAGCTTGTATATATGCTCTCATTAAAGGTAGGATGCCAATGTGATTTAAAACAGCATCAATATAATCCCAGGCCATTCTGTCGAATGCCTTCTCAGCGTCAAGGGAAAGGAAAAAACCTTGTTTCTTTTTAGATGTAAGCCAATGGTTTATGTTTATTGCTTTAATCGTATTGTCACGTCCTTCTCTACCTGGGATAAATCCCACTTGGTCAAGGGATATAAGGGAGGTTAATAGAGGGAGAAGTCTATTTGCTAAAACTTTGGCGTAGATCTTTACATCAACATTAATCAGGGAGATTAATATTATTAGAATTCTATAATTAGAAACTTGATTGGTACTGTATCTTAACCTTCTTTGGGAATCACTGATATGTGGGCTTCTAGTAGTTGTTTTGGTGGGTGTTGCAAACCCAATTTCTGTCCAAATCTTGCCACCTCAAGCTCTGAAACATCTCCAAGATGAGCCCTGTTCAATAATAATAATAAACTCTTTTTAATCCTTATGCAGATAGCCTTAGTAAATAGATAGGAAAGGGATATTATATTTATTTGTTTTACCTTTTTTTCACATTCTTCGGATGCTTCCTGGTTTCTGGCCTAGGCCAAAATGATGTCCTATATTCCAAAAGTCTTCATGGGCATTTTTTTTTCACCTGTCGGGGGGCTTTCTCAGCTAAGCACAGCCTCCTGCCTGCATTCCTGATTGCCTTGGCTAGAAATGCAAGGGGGAGTTTTTCAAAGTGCTTTCTCAACAAAATAAACCATGGAGACATGGATGGATGGGTGAGTTTTCTTTGAATATCAAAGATGAATTAAATAACATTTTCAGTTTGAGGTGCTCAGAAACCATTTAGTTCCCCTTTAAGTCAGGGAGATCTCACTATTAAAACAATCAAGACATTTAAAATGAGAGTTAGTTAAATCTTGAGAAATACCAGTGTTTTTTCCTGATATATTCACTACAAAGTTTGAAAAAGTCTGCAGATGTCTTAATCAACGACCTGAGAGAAAATTTGAGCTGATAGGCCTGCTGATGTTTCCATTAGAATGCTCAGTGAACACAGGGCCGTCTTTAAAGCAGGGCAAAAGGAGCAGCTGCCCTGGGCCCTGTCATTGTTGTGGGGCCCAAAGCAGCTGCCTCATACTTGCCAACTATCCCAGTTTAAATTCCCTTGTCCCTTGAAGTTTTAGTCCCTTGCTGTGTCCTGATATCTCAGTGTGAAGTGCTGCTACGAATGCTGCCTAGCTCTGCCCTATTGTGTACAGATGACTCACCTGCAGACCCTATGTTTACATGTAAATAACCAGCATTCATATGTAAATAGCAGCAGCATTCATATGTAAATAGCTGCATCTGGCGGCATAGATATGTAAATAAAGGCAGCATTCATATGTATATCATGCCCACTGAAGTGAGGAGATGATGTGTTGTAACCTCTAGTAACCAATCAGTGAGCAGTATTACTGCACAGTAATCTCTAGCAACCAATCAACAAGCAGAAATCATGTGCTGTAACATCTAGTAACTAATCAGTGAGCCATAATGTGTGATGTAACCTCTAGCAACCAGTTAGTAGAGGTAAAGATACACTGTAACCTCTGGCAACCAATCGCAATCACTTCCTGATCTGATACAGTAAACTGATTTTAAGCCTAGCTGCTATTTATTGTATGTCTCAGAGCAGGTGGAGAGCAAAACTATATGGGGGGGGGGGCAAGAAAACGTTTGCCCAGGGTCCAATCAATATTTATAGACGGCCCTGAGTGAACAGCAGGAGAGAAGAACAGCGATAAAAGGTAAAATTTGCAAGCTTGCTTGATTTGCTTGAAGACATATAGAAGGCAATTATTTCTAACTCTTATGTCTATACTTTACAGCTTTGAAAATTAATTTTAAAACCGGGGGAAAGCACAGATCCTGTGCTGTTTTGGTGTATTGGTAAATCCAACATCTGGCATTAGATCTGAATCTCTTATTTCAGGAGGAAAACGAAAGGTGAATTTCTGCAGCAAGCTGGCAAAAAAAATGAAAAGCTCCATTCTAGCAAAATTTTCTCCAGCACAGACTCTACGCCCTGAAAGGAGAGAGAAAAAAAAGTGTCACATGGATGATGTATAAAATATGAAAACTTTTTAACAGCAGAAAGCCATACCAAGATAGTGTAGGTCATTACTGTAATGCCGCAATCGCACATTCCGACAACAAAATCCCTGATTTTTTCCCGACGGATATTGGCTCAAACTTGTCTTGCATACGCACGGTCAAACAAATGTTGTCAGAAAATCCGAACTTTAAGAACACGGTGACATACAACACGTACGACGAGCCGGGAAAAATGAAGTTCAATAGCCAGTGCGGCTCTTCTGCTTGATTCTGAGCGTGTGTGGAATTTTGTGTGTTGGAATTGTGTACACACGATCGGAATTTCCGATAATGGATTTTGTTGTCGGAAAATTTGAGATCTAGATCTCAAATTTTGTTTGTCAGAAATTCCGATGGAAAATGTCCGATGGAGCTTACACACGGTTGGAATTTCCGATAACAAGCTCCTATCGAACATTTCCCGTCCGAAAATCCGTCCGTGTGTACGCGGCATTAGAGTGCAAAAACATGTTGTTCAAGAGTATGAATTGGGTTCATGTATGTTGCTGGCCAGGATTTGTGCAAACAAGGAGCGTTCCTAATTTAGCAATTGGGTGAGTTAAATAGGGTGTTTTCCCTCCTACTGAGGTGAACCTCTGGCTGCAGCCAGAAGTCATTCATTTAGTGGCAGTATTACTACCTGCTGTGTTGGCTGCAAGCATCTTTGGCTGCTAGGACACAAGTGTCTGGCTGCCTGCTAGCAACTCAGGAAGCTGTGCAAGCCAGCTGCCGGCATTCTGTCGACTAATAACGTCAGTATTGCTCGGAAGCAGGCAGCTGCATGATCGTTGTTGTTAGGGTGTGACAATGTTAAATAAAAAAAATAAAATAAAGCACAAATGGTGCAGGGTTCCTTCCAAAAATTCTTACCAGGCCCTTATACTAGATAGGTCTCTGGTATAGATTTTACAATTTACATTTTATCTTTTTACAGGCAGGTTTGAAGCATTCTTAACCCTTTGTCTACTAAGGTACTTGTATAAACATCCTAAAATTCAAGATAATTGCTGTGGTAATTGTTAGTTTGGTACTGTTACTCAGCAGGATCCCAGCTGTAAAGTAAAAGCAATATAGAGGGGGCTAAAAATCCTGCTTCCCTGTGGACAAAAACTTTTTTGAAGCTACAGAAGCCCTGCTGAAGAACTCCTGGACTGGTATGCCCTATAAGCGCAAGTCAGTGGCACATCAGAAAGCCTCTATACCGCTCACACACCCTCATGGCGGGGGATCCCGGGCTCGCACACTCTCCAATATGGCATCGCAGACTGAGGACGCAGATCCTGCAATACAGGAGCAGGATAACTTTACAGCCCTCATGCAAGCTATCAACACTTGCCAAACAACTCTAACCAGGGACACCATACAGCTAGAGATGGGACTGATCCGTAAAGGTATGGACAAGTTACAGACCAGGCTAACAGAGGTTGAGCACCACGTGGGAGACGCTGAAGATCGGCTCAGGGACCACTCTCCCTCCCTTCATACCCTCACTACCAAGGTTCCGGGCGCTGGAATATCGAGCCAAAGACGCAGAAGAAATAATCTCCGCATCATCGGGCTCCCGGAAGGCTCAGAGGACCCCAATCTGGTCACCTACATTGAACGTCTTCTGCGCCAGCTATTCCCGCAAGCAGCGTTCTCCCCATTCTTTGCAGCTGAGCAGGCACACAGAATGCTGTCAGCTCGCGGACCACCTGGAAACCCCCCACACATGCTTATCATTTGCCTCTTAAACTTTAGAGACAGGGACCTAGTGTTGAGGGAGAGCAGAAAGATAGAAGCACTAAAATTTGAGGGGACCCGGCTCTGATCTTTCCGGATTTCTCTGTAGAAACCCAAAAGCAAAGAAAATGTTTTGATCATGTGAAGCTTGCCCTGAGACAGAGAGGCCTGAAGTATAGTATGCTAACCCCTGCCGGCCTCAGAGTCCAGGACAGAAAGTCCCATAAATTCTTCACTTCACCTGGCGATGCTTCTAACTGGCTGGAGTCTCTACCACATCACTGACCAACATGGCTCGTGAGAAACCTCTTCTCTTCACTCCTCGCATGTTCAGATAGGTGAGCTGCATTAACTGATTTTATTTGCTGCACTGCTGGTTCCTGGAAATATCTGCCTAAGAAACAGTGACATTTCTCTATCCTCTCGATGAAGTTCCCTGTTTGGACTTTACACTTTTTTATTTTTTTCTCTTCTGCCATGTGACTAACCACCCTTAAATGTTGGGACTTCCTTAAGTGGGTAATTATGCTGGTAATTCTGGATGCTTGCCAACCCTACCAGGGTGATTTTCTCAGTTATGATTTTTGGTTTTATTATGTTGGTTTACTTATTTTTTTTCTGTCATTACAATATGATACAAAGAAGGCACTGAGTTCAATAGACAGATTACTCCTGTATTTTATGCTGCTGCTGGGTATGGAAGGGGGTGGGGAAGGGATAGAAGTTGTTTTACTTCCCTTACTATGGCTCCCCTGAGGTTACTCTCCTGGAATGTGTGGGGATTGAATTCTAAAATTAAGCGCTCCTTAGTTTTCTCCTTCTTGAAAAGACACCTCCCGCATATTTGTATTTTACAGGAGACCCATCTTATGGGATCCAGAGTATTCTCCCTCAAAAAGGCTTGGGTGGGATCTTACTACCACTCCACTTTTTCCTCCCATTCCTGAGGAGTCAGTGTCCTGGTACATAAGACACTTCCCTTTGTATTGATGGATCTTCATTTAGATCCAGATGGGCAATATGTGATTATACATGCACTATGCGACCGAGTGGATATGGTGGTTGTTGGTCTATATGTGCCTCCACCGGCGCGTCTCGAGGTTTTGCATAAGATCTTGACCATTGCAGCTAAATACCTCACAACTAATATTATCCTCGCTGGAGATTTTAACATGACTTCTATTCCCAGTGTTGATAAAATGAGCTCTGGCCAGATGGCAGACTCTGGTCTGGCTAGATGGGCAGAGACATATGGTCTACATGACACGCAGAGATGGAAACACCCGGACACGAGACAATTTACATGCCACTCGGCTACACATGCTACCCTATCACGCATAGACTTGATATATGTCGGCGATCCTCTATTAAATAGGGTATCCGCTTTTTCAATCCTACTGCGTAGCATCTCAGATCATGCGCCGGTTATGGTGACCCAAGGCACCGACTCGGGAGCTGGAGTGGGGTTGTGGAGACTTTCCAGGTACTGGGTCACTGATGAAAAAATTGAACCATTGATGCTGTTTGAGTTGAAGGATTACTGGACCCATAATGAACACTCTGCACCCCAAGCCTCAGTATGGGATGCATTCAAAGCCTATGCAAGGGGCAGATACCAGTTTAATATTGCCAAGATTAGGAAGGAATCGAGACTTGCACTCTCAGAGGCTGACCTCCGAGCCATAAGATTGGAGGCACGGTACGTGAACTCCCCAAATCAGAGTGCACACACAGATATGCTGACAGCCTACAGGGAGCTAGCACTGATTTGTGCTGCTTCCTGTCGTTGCTTCCTCCTTTCCCAGACCCAGCGTATATTTGAAGAGGGTGAACGTCCAGGCCGGCTTTTGGCCTGGCTGGCGACAGAAAGCATAGGAAACTCCTGTATAGTGAACATCAAAGCTGATGATGGCACTTTAATTTCAGAGCTGGCCCAGATTAATGCCAGGTTTGAGCAATACTATGCCCATCTATATACCTCTAGGGCCACCTACTCCTCAGAAGACTTGGCATCATTCCTTGATGTCATAGAATTCCCCACTCTGACTGTTGAAGTGGCATAATTTTTGGAGAGACCCATCACTCTGAGAGAGGTCCAGAAGGCTATAAAATCCCTACAGACAGGAAAAACGCCAGGGCCAGACGGACTCCCCTCGGAATTTTATAAGACCAACACGGAGGTGGTGAGCCCATACTATCTCTCGACACTTACCAAAGCACTAGATTTAAATAGCCTTCCAGCTTCCATATCCGAAGCTGTAATTGTTGTGATACCAAAGCCCGGGAAGGACCCTGAACTCTGCTCCTCCTATAAGCCCATATCTTTACTTAACGTGGATGCCAAAATTCTAACTAAGATACTGGCCACTAGACTAAATGCAGTGATACTCTCCTTAATTCATGGGGATCAGACAGGCTTCATGCCAGGCAAGGGCACAGATGTTAACATACGCCAGCTCCACACTAATATAGCACTGTTTAAGGACAAAGATGTAGGGGGGCAGTGGCCTCTTTAGATGCAGAAAAGGCCTTTGATTCTGTGGAATGGGTCTTTCTCTGGCAGGTGCTGGCTAAAATCGGCTTTGGCCCCAAATTTATTACTTGGATCCAACAGCTGTACACCTCCCCGATGGCACGTGTGCGTAGTGGTGGTATCCCCCCCCTTCCACCTCTGCAGGGGTACGAGGCAGGGATGCCCCCTCTCTCCGGGGCTATTTGCCCTGGCTATTGAGCCTATGGTGATCCTGCTTCGATCGACAGACTAGGTGGGGGGACTACAAGTGGGCCCACTGGTGGAAAGGATATCACTATACGCGGATGACACACTCCTATAACTTAATGATGCTTCTGATTCCCTTGCGGCGGCTCTGAGGATCATAGATAGATATGGTAATTTTTTCTGGGGTCAAAATTAACTGGGATAAATCCAATCTGTGTTTATTATCTAACTCTGCTCCCCCTCCCTCTTTTCAGTCTCCTCTACAAAGAGTCTCCCGCTTTAGTTACCTGGGCATTGAAATTACCAATGACCTTTTCTAATACCTGATTAATAACCTGTATCCAATCCAGCAGACCTTGATGACGAAATGCCAGACCTGGAAGATGCTACCCCTGAAACCGGTAGGACAGGTTGACTTAATAAAAATTACCTTTCTTCCCAAAGTTTTATATATATTTAGAAATACCCCAATCCCAATTCCTGCAGCTTTTTTCCATAAGCTAGATGGGGTCATTTCTTCATTTGTCTGGGGTGGGAAGGTCCCAAGAATTTCCAAAACCAAATTGCAACTCCCCTTATTCTCAGGTCTGGCGATGCCCTGTTTTCAAAAATACTATTGGGCGGCGGTGCTAGTCACCATCCAATGGTGGTTTACCCAAACCAGATCCAACAATGCGGTTAACTTAGAAGCGACCATTATGGGTTCCTACTCCGCCCTAACAAATATGGTCTATAGGGGAATAAGAGCTAGCCTACAGGCAACGACCCCAATGTGGACTACGATCCAAGTTTGGGAAAGGGTCACCGCTGCAGTTAAAGCGGCTGACACTATCTCCCCACATACTCCATTGTGAGGCAACCCCAAGCTACCTCATTTTCGATCTATCCCGGATCCCAGTGTCTGGGCTAGATTTGGAGTGGTCAAGATACAGCTGATTATGCCTGCTGGAATCCTGCTTCCCTTCTCAGAACTGAAGCAGACATATCAACTTTCCTCATGGATGCTGTTTAGATATTTACAGCTGAAACATGCGACTCAAGCACAGTTTCCGGATGGTGTCTCGGTGGATCCACATATGGTGGAGAGGTTTCTCACCTCACGAGGTGTGGACAGGATCCTTTCTTCCCTATATCTACGCCTGACATGTGGAAACTTGGAGGTAGTGTTGCCTCTGCTTCAGTCCTGGAGGGCAGACATCCCCTCTATATCAGAAGAAGAATGGGACTTCGCCTTACAACAATATATCCCCAAGGTAATATCTGCAAAGGATAGATTTATTCAACTAAAGTTTATACACAGGGCCTACTATACCCCCCAACGCTTAGCCAGAATATATCCTACACAATCTGAGATATGTCCTAAGTGCCAACAGGCAGTAGAAACATATTACCAAGTCATTTGGGATTGCCTGATCATTCAAAGTTTTTAAGAGCAAGTGCTTCTAGATAATAATGTGGTCACCGACCTTTCAGTATCAATGGATCCCAAGGTGGTTCTTTTAAGTATAACAGATTCGGTAACACATTCTACCCACACGAGACTCTTATTATTCTATCTGTGCTTCTACGCCAGGAAGGTATTATTACAGGATTGGAAATTGATGTCTCCCTCTGTGATCACTCAGTGGCACTCACTAGTAGACTCGGTGCTGCCCCTATATAAGCTCACGTACATAGGTCAAAAGTGCCCGCAAAAATTTGCTAAAGTATGGAATGCATGGGTAAAAAGCTCGATCACTCACTGTATAAGAACAGAAACGTGGGGAAAAAATTGACTTTTGATGTAATGGTAAAAGCCTAGATGCCCTCCATATGCTTGAGTTCCTTTCCTCATATGTAAACCCCCACATATACTTCTTCACTGATCTTACCCAGACTACTGTGCCATGTGAATTCCCTTAGCCTATCCTCTTGTTAGTGCTCTCTCTACCCGGGTCATATGCCCTAGACCTATCTATGTCCAGCAATATACCAACAGGAATGTGTGATGTGTCAGTCTGTATATAACAATGTGGCTTGTTATTGTACGATTAAGTTGTAATGACACTGTACTTTACTAATAAAAATGTTTCTGTTAAAAAAAAAAGTAATATAGAGACGCCCAATCACTTTTAAGGGGTTGTGAAGTTCCACATCCTGTGCTTGATTGGCTGGAGTGGAGAGTGGAGGAAACATATCTTTTTATGGAAACGTGTACATAAGGAGAACCTTCCAACTGCCAATGCTATCACATAGAGGGCTTATTAGCACCCCTCCCCTCCTTTTTTCCAATAAAGTTATATGAAAAAATAAAAGCGTGTTAAAAAATTAAAATATTATAAAATTAATCGTGTCAAACCTGGACTGTTCACCCTGTTCCTGCCCAGGCCATTTTTCAGCTTTCAGCACAGTCACACTCTGAATGATAATTTGCTACATTGTACCCAAGTGAACTTTATGAAACAAAAATTGAGACGGATAGAACTTTCATTTGCTGACAATTTACCACCACTGGGTTTTTCATTTTTTGCTATATAAAGCAAAAAAAGACTGAACATTTTGAAAAATAAGTTGCACTTTTTTTGTTAAAAACTTTGCAAATAAGTAATATGTTTCCTCAAAAATGTAGGCCAAAATGTATCTGCTACATTTCATTTGTAAAAATAACCCAAATCAGTGTATATTACTGTAGTACCCTATAGTGTGCTAGAAGTAGAATGGCTAGAGTTTTGTGAAAGTAGGTACATTTCCTGGCTTGGCTGGGTGTCTGGGTGTGGTTTGATCTGGGTGTGTTTTGATCTGGGTGTGTATTGCCTGGGTGTGTTTTGATCTGGGTTGGGAGTGACTCAGAGTGGAGCTGGGTGACTCACAGGCAGCATCATCAAGACATCCCACTTCTGACCAGAATGTTCTAATGTTTTCTGGAAGGAAGGAGGAGAGGTGGGGTGGAGCTGTCTGGGGTGTTTAGGGGAGCCCTAACCAATCCCCAACATTGATTGGCAGTGGGAAGGCCTCCTTAAATACCCAGGGTCAGTCCAGCTGGGGAGGAGTTGGTAGAAGATGGAGATGGACTGTTAGGCTGTTGTGGCCTTTGAAGGAGCTCCCCAGTCTGGGGGGTGACTTTGGGCCTGGGCTCGGGTGCAGAGGGGACCCTCTTACAACCCACAGAGATGTCCTCACCAGGAGGCACAGGAGGAGCAAGAGTGGACAGCAGGAGAACACTGCCAGGCAAGTCTCCAGGAGATCCACAGAGGCAGCCAAGAGGGCTGGTGAGTGTTCACACAGTCGGGAGGACTGAGAGGCACGCCTGAAAGGACTGGGATGGAACAGTCTGGGATGGGTGCAGAGCCAGTCAGGAGGACTGTGGTGACAGGGGCAGTGGAATAACTAGGCAGGGGTTGGTGCTGAATTGGTCTAAGGGGTAGGTGAGCCCACATCCCAAATTGAAGCTAGTTACATGGAAAATGATCCTCTTACGGGACTTTAAAGGGAACACCTACTCACAGGTCATAAAGAGTGTGGGACATACAAAAGTTGTATGATAAAGTGTTTATTAGTGGTGTAGATCTTTAAAAGGATCTTTTTACATGGGGTAAATATGCAGCATACGTGATACAAACAAAAAAGTAGCAATACAATGCAAGGAATGATTCACAATCATAGAACTCCAAAACACATAGAACACATATGCGGGGAGTATCCGACGCGTTTTGAGATATACTCTTCCTCAGGTTTGGAATCAGTGAACAAAAGGTATGTCTATAAATTGAAAAAACTATTATAAACCAGTTGTAAGGATGTTATCATCAGTGATATATATGAACATAGATATGTCAAGAAAGTAATGGTTAAAATACAAGTATACAATATACATGAAAAAAGTACAACGGTTACTAACCATATAGTATTGCTTGGAGAGCATGTGTCAAATGCTGCATTTATGTTAAAAAGAAGGAGTGTAACACCACTGGAGGTAAAAGTATGTCCTGCTCCCAGTCCACAACCCGCAAGGTCACAGTGCCTACCCCAGGCGCGGCCACCAGGGAAGAATTCCTCAGCAGAGGGCGTCAAAAACAGGCCACCGGTAGGTAGGAAGGTCCTGGAAGAAGCTCCAGTCTGTAGGGAGCAAGAAGTGGAAGGGAGGGTAGGGTAATGAAGAGGCAAAGGGAGGGTATGTATGCATACATATGGATATGTGGTACATGGATGTGGGTTGGGCCACAAGTGTGTGGTACCCACTAGGAGATGATAGATATGGACATAGTTGGCATACCTGGGTGGTTCATCGGTGGTATCCTGGCGTAAAAACTAGGGGGGACCCGCTTGAGGGCAAAGGACGTCTGGGCCTGGGTCTTGTATGGTTTGGTATAGTACTCCAGCCGGATAACCCCCAAGGTAGGGGGGTCCCTGTTGCTGCAGGCAGGGAAGTAGTATGGTGCCAGCCAAAGTGTGTTGCAGGGCACTGGAGGGGACAAGAGTACCAGGCCAGGAAGGACTTGCAGGGTTCAGTCTGACAGGAGGTAAGGAAGACAGTGAGCTAAGTGTGAACCCCATGGTGAATGTAAGTCCAATGTAATGGCAGTCTTACCTTGATGGGGTCCCAGGTACGGGCTACGTATGGTGCAGATCGGCGGTGAGAGACGCCGTAGAATGTATAAATAGAAAAATGCCTCGTCATATAGTGAGGCAGCGCCCGCGATTTGTTGCGGGCGCGGCCAATGGGTGGAGAGGTAGACGCCCCCCGAGCCTGGGGCGCGTGCACCGGCCCCATAGGACACCGCCACCGGAGTGCATGTGAGCCTCCAGGTGCGGTGACGTATAACCCTCGGCGTGATGACGTACGCAGTGGGGGTGAAGCCGAGACCCGCGCCGAAGGCCCGCGGCGCGGGAGTCGGGAGAAGCCGGCCGAACCCAATTCAGCGTCTCCTGGTTACAAGAATGCCACCCGCAGCAACATGGTTGCGTCGGGTGGCCCCCCCCGCGCCGAGTGAGGAAAAAATCCGGCAGCACGGGCCGGGGCGGGATAGCCCCGCAGCCTGAGGAGAAGGGGCAGGACAAATCCAGTGGTGGTGTTGTGAAGTCAGGAACTGTAAAAACAGGGAGCACACAGGGGAGACATGGCAGTGCGGGGATTGGCCAGAAGAAGGAAGGGAGGAGGAACAGTGAATTATAGGAGGAGTAATGAAGACAATACTTGTAATGAGCCCAATAGTAAAAGAAAAAAAAAAAATGCAAGGTGTATTTTGGGAGTCTTGTGGACATAAATAAGAGAGGTACACAAAATTGTTATATACATAATATACAATATGAGAAAAAAAAAAAAAAAAAGGTAGTGTGTGTATGTTCAAGTTTGGAGGGGGGTCTCATCTGGTTCCCATTCAGAGCCTCCAGACGCGAAACCCTCCAGGAATGGTCTAAAGGAGATGCATGTGTTTAATCCTGGGGGTTGGGTGGCTCTGAGTCTAAAAATCCACCTCTGTTCTAATTGTAGGAGTGTTTTATTCATATCTCCTCCACGTATACCGGGATGTACACGATCAAGGATTATGAACCAGAGTTTTGGGCAAATGCCATCATGTATGTTGGTAACATGGCGACCCAAGGGTAAGTTGGGGTTGCAGGTTTGCATGGCTGTAATGTGTCTGTAAGCCCTACGCCAGAACTCCTGGATGGTTTTCCCTATGTAGAAACATGTGCATTTGCATGTAAGTAGGTATACTACCCCACATGTTTTGCAATTGGCATAGTGTCTGGGTGTGAAGGGTTCGCCATTGGGTAGGATAATATGTTTGGAGGTGTTGAGAAACCTACAATAATTGCATCCACCACACGTAAAAGTACCTTTGTTCTTACATGGGTCATGTTTCCCCCTACCTTTGAACTTGCTCCTGACCAGTTGGTCTCGGAGAGAGCCAGCCCGTCTGTAAGTGAGTGATGGTGTGGGGGGTACAAAGGGGCCAATAAGGGGGTCCATGGTGAGCATGTGCCAGTATTTTGATATGGTTTTCTTGATGGCCATGTGTTGGTTAGAGAACCTTGTGATGATGGAAATGGGTTGGGGTTTTGTTTTTTTTGTTGAGGGGTTGTACAGTATGTCGTTGCGTGTTCTGGCACAGACCCTCTTGTATGCTTTTTTAAGACAGGAATTGGAATAACCTCTGGCGCGTAATCGTGTTTGTAGGATTTTGGCTTCTTTGATGAAGGTTGTATCGTCAGTGCAATTTCTTCTAGTGCGAAGATATTGGCTGTATGGAATGGAGGCAATGAGTGGTTGAGGGTGAAAGCTGCTGGCATGAAGTATGGAGTTGCCTACAGTGGATTTTCTAAAGAGACTGGTGCTGAGAGAGCCCTCACTATCTTTGTAGATGGTGACATCAAGGAAAGTGATCGACTCGTGGTCCCAAGTCATGGTGAAAGATAGGTTGAAATCATTATTGTTAAGTAACTGAAGGAACACAGGTAGTAAGGATGTGGGTCCGTTCCACACTAGGAGGACATCGTCGATGTAGCGATACCACACGACGACGTTCTCCATGTATGGGGCGAGATGCGTGGATTCCTGTATGATATGTTCCCACTCCCCCAGGTACAGGTTGGCGTACGATGGGGCACAAGAGGTCCCCATCGCGACGCCCTGCACCTGGAGGTAGTGGGAGCCATTGAATGTAAAAAAGTTGTGGGTAAGAATGAATTCGAGTGCTGCTAGTAGAAACTCATTTGTCTTTTGGTTGTACTGACTGTTACGTGAGAGTATATTCCGTATACAGGAAAGGCCCTTTTCATGTGGTATGGAACTGTAGAGGGCCTCCACATCCACTGCCACGAGTGCTGACTCGGGAGGGATGCAGAGGCCGTCAACATTCTGTAAGAGGTGTGGAGTGTCCCGGATGTAGCTGGGGAGCTTGAGGACGTGGGGGCGTAGGTATCCGTCTATGAATTGACTGAGACGCTCGGTCAGGGAGCCATTGCCTGAGATGATCGGTCTCCCGGGTGGGCATGTGAGATTTTTATGCACCTTGGGAAGGGCATAAAATGTAGGGGTGCGTGGGTGTTGGGTGCGTAAGAAGTCCCATTCAGCCTTGTTGATAACGCCCTCACTGTAGACGCGGTCAATCAGGCTGTAAAACTCCTTGTGATATCTTTCAATTTTCATTGCCGGTATCGTACAGTACCAGTCATGGTTATCAAGTATTTGAGTGCACATGTTAATGTACAACTCATTGTCCATCACTACAATGTTCCCCCCTTTATCGGAGGGTTTGATAGTTATTGTAGGGTGGTCCTTGAGTAGGCGGAGAGCCTCACGCTCATGTCTCGTCAAGTTGTCCTTTTTGTGGTCTGAGGACTTCATTTTGCATATGTCTCTAGTGGTGAGTTTGACAAAAGCAGCAACATTGGGGTTGGTATTGAGATTGGGAAATTTGTCAGATTTGTTTTTAAATACACATGGTGGGGGGGGGGGGGGGGGGGGGTCCGATTGATCAGGGTGGATAGTTTAGTGTAAAGGGGTTCTAGTTCTCTATCTATTTGTGTAATAGTGGTCTTGTATTCATCAATGAGAAGTGATATCATCCTGTTAGAGCATGTGGAAAGGTTATCTTCCCAATCCTTTTTAAACTTGGATCCGATGTTCTCCATTGTGGGGAAAATCTGGATCCTTAGGCCAAAGGGATTGATATGGTTAGTGAGGTATTGTTGAAAAGAATGGATATGCCAGTGGTTAAGGGATTTTTTCTCCAGTAGTTTCCTCAGTTCAGAGAAAGTGGAGAATAATTCAGAGTCAATTTTTTCTTTCTGTGTGAAATTCCTGTAATGTCCTGACATTACACTGTCCCAGTGGAGGAGATATGAATAAAACACTCCTACAATTAGAACAGAGGTGGATTTTTAGACTCAGAGCCACCCAACCCCCAGGATTAAACACATGCATCTCCTTTAGACCATTTCTGGAGGGTTTCGCGTCTGGAGGCTCTGAATGGGAACCAGATGAGACCCCCCTCCAAACTTGAACATACACACACTACCTTTTTTTTTTTTTTCTCATATTGTATATTATGTATATAGCAATTTTTGTGTACCCCTCTTATTTATGTCCATAAGACCCCTTTAGTATACCTTGCATTTCATTTTTTTTTTTTTTTTTTATATTGTATATTATGTATATAGCAATTTTGTGTACCTCTCTTATTTATGTCCACAAGACTCCCAAAATACACCTTGCATTCTTTTTTTCTTTTACTATTGGGCTCATTACAAATATTGTCTTCATTACTCCTCCTATAATTCACTGTTCCTCCTCCCTTCCTTCTTCTGGCCAATCCCCGCACTGCCATGTCTCCCCTGTGTGCTCCCTGTTTTTACAGTTCCTGACTTCACAACACCACCACTGGATTTGTCCTGCCCCTTCTCCTCAGGCTGCGGGGCTATCCCGCCCCGGCCCGTGCTGCCGGATTTTTTCCTCACTCAGCGCGGGGGGGCCACCCGACGCAACCATGTTGCTGCGGGTGGCGTTCTTGTAACCAGGAGACGCTGGATCGGGTTCGGCCCGGCTTCTCCCGACTCCCGCGCCCTGGGCCTTTGGCGCGGGTCTCGGCTCCACCCCCCATACATTCTACGGCGTCTCTCACCGCCGATCTGCACCATATGTAGCCCACACCTGGGACCCCATCAAGGTAAGACTGCCATTACATTGGACTTACATTCACCATGGGGTTCACACTTAGCTCACTGTCTTCCTTACCTCCTGTCAGACTGAACCCTGCAAGTCCTTCCTAGCCTGGTACTCTTGTCCCATCCAGTGCCCTGCAACACACTTTGTCTGGCACCATACTACTTCCCTGCCTGCAGGAACAGGGACCCCCCTACCTTGGGGGTTATCCGGCTGGAGTACTATACCAAACAATACGAGACCCAGGCCCAGACGTCCTTTGCCCTCAAGCAGGCCCCCCCTAGTTTTTACGCCAGGATACCACCGATGAACCACCCAGGTATGCCAACTATGTCCATATCTATCATCTCCTAGTGGGTACCACACACTTGTGGCCCAACCCACATCCATGTACCACATATCCATATGTATGCATACATACCTCCCTTTGCCTCTTCATTACCCTACCCTCCCTTCCACTTCTTGCTCCCTACAGACTGGAGCTTCTTCCAGGACCTTCCCACCTACCGGTGGCCTGTTTTTGACGCCCTCTGCTGAGGAATTCTTCCCTGGTGGCCACGCCTGGGGTAGGCACTGTGACCTTGTGGGTTGTGGACCGGGAGCAGGACATACTTTTACCACCAGTGGTGTTACGTCCCCCCCCAGGACACTCCTTCTTTTTAACATAAATGCAGCATTTGACACATGCTCTCCAAGCAATACTATATGGTTAGTAACCGTTGTACTTTTTTCATGTATATTGTATTCTTGTATTTTAACCATTACTTTCTTGACATATCTATGTTCATATATATCACTGATGATAACATCCTTACAACTGGTTTATAATTGTTTTTTCAATTTATAGACATACCTTTTGTTCGCTGATTCCAATCTGATACCCCTGAGGAAGAGTATATCTCGAAACGCGTCGGGTACTCCCCGCATATGTGTTCTATGTGTTTTTGAGTTCTATGATTGTGAATCATTCCTTGCATTGTATTGCTACTTTTTTGTATGTATCACGTATGCTGCATATTTACCCCATGTAAAAAGATCCTTTTAAAGATCTACACCACGAATAAACACTTTATCATACAACTTTTGTATGTCCCACACTCTTTATGACCTGTGAGTAGGTGTTCCCTTTAAAGTCCCGTAAGAGGATCAATTTCCATGTAACGGGGCAGTGGAATAGGGCAGCTGCAGCCAGGACGGTTGGCAGTGCCTGAAGAGGTGGTGCTGGGAACAGTAGCCACATGTAGGACAGCTAGCACCAAGGACTACCATATTTTTGCTACACCATGGGGGCCCACAGTCCCTCCCTGCAAAGGGCACATTGGGCCTGGCTGCACCAATGTCAGGCCTATCTATCAGTGCTAGCTGGTCCAGAAGTGCAAGCAAGTGATGTGCTGGAGGAAGATTGCATATACTGTGAGCGTATATAGTTTCAGTCCCAACAATGACTTTCAATCATCTGGGCAGCTCATGATTTCACTATCCCTATCCAAGTTAATTTCCCTCAATAAAAATACAAAAAAAAACAAACAAGTGCAAGGACTGTTTCATGTGTCTGGATGCTTGAAATTGTGTGCCTGGCTGGGCAGGGTGACAGACGGACCACAACACTCAGCAGCCCTTATGAGGATACCGCTACATTATACTATATTGCAAAAAGTATTGGGAGGCCTGCCTTTACACACACATGAACTTTAATGACATCCCAGTCTTAGTCCGTAGGGTTCAATATCGAGTTGGCCCACTCTTTGCAGCTATAACAGCTTCAACTCTTCTAGGAAAGCTGTCCACAAGGTTTAGGAGTGTGTCTATGAGAACATTTGACCACTCTTCCAGAAGCGCATTTGTAAGGTTAGTCACTGATGTGGACGAGAGAGCCTGGCTCGCAGTCTCCACTTTAATTTATCCCAAAGGTGTTGAGGTCAGGACTCTTTGCAGGCCAGTCAAGTTCCTCCACCCAAAACTCGCTCATCCATGTCTTTATGGACCTTGCTTTGTGCACTGGTGCGCAGAAATGTTGGAACAGGAAGGGGCCATCCCCAAACTGTTCCCACAAAGTTGGTAGCATGAAATTGTCCAAAATGTCTTGGTATGCTCACGCCTTAAGAGTTCTCTTTACTGGAACTAAGGTGCTAAGCCCATCCCCTGTAAAACAACCCCACACTATAATCCCCCCCCTCGTTTTTTTTCACACTGTGATTGCTTATACAGTCATGAGAACTGTATAAGCAATAATTTCTAACACTGACTACATTCATGCAGCCATTGAGCGCTACTGTAATCGCTGTGTTTGGCCACAACGATAATATGGTACAGGGCCAATATAATTGGCGTTATACTATGTGACCACTGAGACAAATAGCAGAGATCACAGTAGTAAACAATGGTATCATAAATGAAAGCCATTGTTTACTACTGTTACTGTGATCGCTGTGATTAGTCACAGTGCAGGTCCAGTCATATTGGTCTCGCACCTTGATCTGTAATCTGCTGTGTCCACGGGATACAGCAATTACAGATTGTGTTGCTACATGCCCCTAGTGCCCCCAAGGGTGCGTATGAGACATGCAAGCTGGTGGTCGTACTAACATGTCCCCTCAGAATGACGCTTGCCCCACCCAGGCATATTTTACAGTGCGTACACAGGGCACACACATGACGGTAAATAGCAACTACAAAATATTAGGTATCTCTGTGAACATTGGAGTGATAGCAATAATTCTGACCAAGGTTTTTACAGGTATCTCTGTGAACATTGGAGTGATAGCAATAATTCTGACCAAGGTTTTTACAGCCTTGCTAATGTTCAATTTGGGGTACTTACTGTATTTTTTTTTTTTTGCAATTTTAAAGGAACACATGCAATTTTAAGGCTTGACATGTTTGATATCTATTCACTTGATGCAACCCCATATTTTATAATTTGCCAAAATCTTGGGTACTGGATATCCTGAAAATATAGATTGACTCAAAAATGTTCTTTCAAAGTACTC
Organism: Aquarana catesbeiana; assembly: GCF_042186555.1. Taxonomy (NCBI): domain Eukaryota; kingdom Metazoa; phylum Chordata; class Amphibia; order Anura; family Ranidae; genus Aquarana; species Aquarana catesbeiana. The sequence goes on along the minus strand of NC_133327.1, from coordinate 42,083,904 downwards.
TATACAATACAGTATATAATCGTTGGAAGTTTTAGGTTACATTCTAGCAAAAAATACAGATTTTAACATGTGTATGAAAAATTGAAAAAAAAAAATGCTCTGGTACAAAACTAGTTAAAGGAGTTCTATGGTCACAGCTTACACTTTCATTTTATAACATTAGCATTGTAATATCAATACAAACAATAGTTATATTTGACAATCCAATATAAGTTTACTTAAAGAAAAACTATTTTCATGTTTTTAGATCTGCCTGTCTGCTGGCTGTCTCTTTTCACATGTGCCTGGATTACCTGCATGCTTTGCAGCTTCTCTTTGGCTTGTTACATTTAATTTCTAAGACTACCTATTCCATGGTACCTTGCTGCCTTCAAGCTATGATTCCTGTACTGACTCTACCTCCTGAAACTCCTCCTCTCATCACCTCTGTAGTTCAGAAGACAGGCTCTGTAAAATGTGTGACACAACAGTGCCTACTCACAGGACATAGTGACTACATGTCACAGAATGTCATAAGCAATCAACAAATTTTGCCACAGCTGTGTATGGTAAACCAGATTCCCAGCACCAGAAAACCAATGTGGGTTTTACATATAATAATATTTATCCTATCCTATTGCTTTCTCAGTAAATACATGCATCCAACCCCTGATGACTGGCAAGAAGCCAAGAAACGCGTTGGATTTTAAACTAGGGGTGCCAATTTAAGCCTATTTTTAATCATGAATTTAACCAATGTTTTTTTGAGTCTGTACTTATATCATGTGTTTCATGTAATTCTGATTGGTAATTTTAATTTATGTATTTATGTTATGAACTGTATTAATGTATGTCCATTGATTTGTTTGCACATAAGATTCTTTAATTATCATTACAAATATACTAATCTTTTTGATTATATCTGTACTCCAATTTATTTTATGACTCTATTAGTGTTTGCTTAACAATCGTGGACTACCCCTAGGGGTCAATGACATTAAATTAAATCCAAATCAATTTTATTTATTCACATTCAATTTCCCAATGACATGCTTCATTAAAAGTCCCATTTTTCTTCTCCTAATTGTTCATATGATAACCCGGGTAGGAAGCATGCCATCGATACATTTACAGCGTGGGCTTATGCTCCTATGGCACATGTGCATACAAATTAGTGTGCGCACTTGGTGCCCAGTGGTCTATTTAAACTGGTCTGACACCATGAGCAGTTGCTGAATGGTCTTCAGCTTGTGCCTATATTCCTGTGACCTGGTCCATTGAATCGGCTTACCTGTGTATGAATCAGCTTTCTCCTGGACTTTGCCTTTGCTCCTGCATTAACCTTGCTCATCTGATCTGTTTGACCTTGGCCTATTTACTGGACTCATCTTTGCCTGCTGATTCTGTACTGTGCTGCCCAGCTTTTACCGACCTTTGCCTGTTTCCTGGGCATGCTCTGCCTGCTGACTCGGTCCCTTATTGCCTGGCTGCCGCTGGTTGCTGCCTGCATACCAGCTCTGCTACCTTTTCCTGCTTTGGTGCCAAGCTGCTTCAGTACCCTGTTCTATGGGCTGTGACTCCCAGCTTCTTCCACCTAAGAGCAGACTTCACTAGTCAGCTACTCCGGCACTCGTGCCATTCTGTGCCCTTACACCCTATGTCTCCACCTTCAGGAGTGTTGGGCAGGAGGTGCAAGAGAGGCCTCCACAACATTCCATTCATCACCAGGCACTTGATTAGCTAATTGACTTGGTGGGGTCAAAATCAATTGGAGGGTTTGTGGTTTGTTTTTGTTTTTTTTTTACAATTTGATCTGTTTATTTTAAATGAAGGTATGTATGATCATATTAATAAGTGTGAGACAGCTATTACTCAGAGATGAAGACTGTCTCCTATTAACTATGCGAGTGCATCAGGAAAAAATAGTTTAAATGTGACTTTAATAGGCCAAAAGTAAACTTAAGGCCCATACACACGATCAGACTTTTTGACAACAACGGTCCCACGGACCTGTTTTATCTGACAATCCAACCTTGTGTATGCTCCATTGGACAATTGTTTTTGGTTTTCAACGGACAAGTGCTCGATGTGCATGGTCTCAAACTTTCTGGCAACAAATGTCCGATGGAGGATAATCCGATCATGTGTACACAAGTCCATAGGATTAAAGTCCAAAGTACAGACACGCATGCTCGGAAGCAAGGACCAGCCGGAAGCATTCGGTCTTGTAAAACTAGCATTCGTAATAGAGATATCACATTCGTGACGCGGAAAATTATGAAATCTCGAAATGCAGCGCACATTCTCTTCTTCTTTATAATGGGATAATAATAATGCTGCTTTGCTGGTGATACTCACAGAGTAATGACAAACGTATTTACAAAGGATTGTTGTTCTTTTGATATCAAGAAGATTTTCAATTTTTTTGTGTCAAGTTAGCACAACCATGTGACCCAGCCAATAACCATGAGGTAACTCAGTTACTTGTAAATAATGTGAAAAATAAATAATAAAAACACTATACTATTAATACAGTGCAGAAATGGTCCACACCTGTAACATTAAAGTATTGATAATGTAAGCGCATCACTGTTAAAAAAGTGCAGATATAGTTCACAACTATGACATAAAAATATTGTGAGATCAATATAAAAGTCCAAGTCCCTCTTGAAAAGTAAAAAATATATATAAAAAGAAAAACAAAAAATGTGATCCCCGAATGTCCAATATTGCGTATATCAGGTGACTTCAATGCACAGCACGTAGTGTGACTTTTGGTGCTCCCCCCACTGGATCCCCACTCACCAGACGTAGTTACCCCAGCAGGGGTAGTAGGCATAGAGTGGGTGACTATGGATGGACCTCCTCCTTGGTAAACTGTGCTATACCATCTGTTCCTCCATCGGGCTTATCCACCTGTTCGTTCAGACTCTGGAGTGTGCTCCAATCAGGGCTTCCCAGATCGTTCCACAGTAGCAAGTGGTAAAGTCCTCACAGGAAAAAACAAAGGGCTCCCATAGTGCAGTATTTAAAAATGAAATTTATTATTTTGGTCATCAATCACAAACACTTTTCAGCTCATGACTTTTGAAAATTGAATGTGGACAAATATAAAAGACTATCTTGTCCTAATCCTTTTTGGCCACTACTGTCTGTTGATATGGAAATCACTTTGTTAATGCAGAAAATTATTATCCATAATAACGTCTAGTTAACATCATTGTATTTTTGTCATCAAATCTTTTCAACAATGCTATACCTGGGTCAAGCTGAGCATCCTCCTCCTCTTCATCCTGTGTAGGATCAGGATCAGTGTCGGTGGCCTCAGCTGATGTGGAGGGTAGTGTGGAGAGGGATCTATGTGGTACACTTTGATTTGACAAAAATTGCAGGCTGTTGAAGTACCACAGCTTGGGAACATAAATCTGATCTGCTGCTACTCCCGATTTTTTGGATTTCTCGATCTTCTTTCGCTCCCTGTTATACATGCTCCTAAGGCCCCCAATTTTTGTCTTCACCAAAGTGTAGGTTGCCCTGGGGTACACAGTCTTCACCAATTCCACCAGATGATCTATTGCTTCCCTCCTCTTGTTTTTATTAGAATAATCTTTATGTTTTACCACAGACAGGTGAGTTCCCTGTATTTTTGGATAAATTCCATCAAGAATTCATGGGAATTGAAGTTGTCCTTCATTTTGTTGGCAGGTATCAGATGGCTGCAAGAAAGAACACAAGACAAACCATAATGGGTGGCTTATAACTCATAATCGGATCACAATATAGGCCTCTATCTAAGCAGTATAGGCCACTAACCACCGGTGCACCAATTTTCAAACGTACCTTTTTTTCATGGCTCCTTTTGGCTAGAGATCATCTCTCGTAACTTCATTCCTATAGCCGTTACGTCGACCGCTCGTTATGAATTGATATACCCTGCGAATGCGTGAAATTTCGCTCTCAGAGCTCTCAGAGCTTCATGACACTGGGGGGTGACCAGAATCTCTATTCTGCATGCGACATACACGGCGGAACATTCGGAAGGGACGACATGATGGCGGAATCACCGAAATCTAGCAGGCCATGAGCAAGGGATAGATGGTGGAGATGGTGTGCATATTGGAGAAATATGACTATGACTGTAAGCTGCAGAACTATGAAAGGCCCAACAGCCAAAAAGACTGGTTCTGGAGAAGGTCACCATGGTACTGGAGGAAGAATATTCGTTGCACCGAATGAAGGATCCAATCCGCAAGTGCTGGTCGAATTTAAAGCACTGCAAGAAAGAGCAGATGGACTCCATCCATCGCCTAATAAAAAAAAAGTAAGCCAGATTCATAACAGAAATTATTATGTAGATGTTGGAATTAGCTGTCTGTATATTTGCTTTCTACAAGTAGGTCTTGAAAAATACACATAATGTTTTCTCTAATCTAGGTCTGAATATTTTGTGTAAAGATGAATTTAAATTTTAAGCAGATATGAACTATACTTGTTTTTATTTTGGAGTACGCTTTTTTGGTGTAATCATTTTTAGTGTATTTTATTCTTTCAATGGGAAAAAGGAACAGACAAAGTCACCAGACAAGCCACCAAAGGGGACAAAGGGAGGCTTCCTTTGGCTGGGCGCCAACAGGGAAGACAACAGGGCCATCTTCCCCCAAAATCGTAAGTGACGACACAAACACAAACACACTCATTTAGCCACCAACAGAGGTGTTTCTAGGTGGGCCAAAGGCCATGGGCTTAGGGTGGAACTTAAGGGTTAAAGAACACTTTATGGTTGCTGTGTGGCTTATCAGTGCCCATTAATGCAGACTTGCCAGGGTAGACATGGGTAGAGGAGAGGCTCTGGGGATCACAGTCATACAGAGTCATGCCTGCTAGAATGATCATCATGTATCCCCTATCCTATAGGAGACAAGAGGGGTCGGTGGCAACTGCATGAGTTGTTCAATGTGGGCATTTCGCCATTTTTTTAACATTTTAAAATGACATCACCTTTCCTTTTCAATGCATTTTTCAATGTATAATAAAGCAAAGTGCAGCATGTTGGAGTCCACTAGTCAGGAGTAAACATTGTCACAAGTGCAAGGTTGGTCAACTAATTCAGCAAAAGTGATGTTAGGAACAGATGTGACTTGGGGTGGCTTAATGAATGTTGTATTGTTTATTTTTAGAGGAACGTGAGTGTGGTCAGCTCCCACATTTGGAGGAGTGGGATCTGAGAGCTGGACACAGCACAGAGCCTCCACTGGACCGAACATCCCCAGATGCAAGACAGAGGGTGGAAGAGTGCAACAAGTTGAAGAAACGACTTTTGAGCCTCTTGTTTGCCCCATAAGTATTTTTGTAATCTGGCTTCAAATGTGTATACATGTCAAGTGTTTAGATGTCAAAACCAAACACCCACTCCACACATTAGCGCCTTTAACATTAGGACGGAGAAGGAAGAGGTGGAAGGAGCTGGCAGTGTGGCTAGGTACCCGAGTTTTGTAGACACAGGCACCAGGGCCAAGATTACAGAGTAGTTGCAGTGTGTACATTCCTTGTAGTGTAGGTGTCTAAAGGGCAAGCAGGTTGCAAGCAATAATAGACTGGCTAGGTAAGTATTTTCACAATTTGCCTACTAACATGACCATAATTCGTTATGTAGGACCTCAGCCACTTGACCATCATTCCCATTAAATACTTTTTTCTCCTCTTCCAAGACCACGAACTTCCAAGATGCACTATTGGTCGTATCAGTGCTGATATGCTGCAGGCATTGATTGAGCTCGAGAAAATAAAGGAGGCTGCCACTGGTTTACAGAAATGAATACAGGATTATGTAGACATGTTAGCCAAATTTTAAAATCTTCAGACCTTACATTTTCTTCAACTTGTTGACTCCTGTCTTTTTTTATTTTTTTGCATCTTTTGACTACTTTGAAGCACAGGCTCACATTGATGATACTTTGAAATCGCACTACTTCATAAGAACGACCGCAATTTCAAAGTAGCAAGGAACAGTGCCATTGTCTACAATAGGTTGTGACTTGTCATGCGATTTGACCTCTCAGATTGCATGAGAAATCTCCAAAAATGTGAACATGGGCTTTTTTATTGTCTGAGGTCAGTGTTTCTCCACTCCACTTCTCTAGGTACACGACCACGTCCTGTTTTTTTTAAAATTATGCAGTATAAAAATGACTGTGTCAATTAAGAACCTCGAAAATGACCTCATCACTTGTGCCAAAAGTAACAAATAGAGAAAACAGGACCTGGTAATGCATCTGGAGAAGGAGAGTTGAGAAACACTGCCCTAAGTAATCTTTAGATTTTTCTTGATGTGTTTTTTGTAATGGCAAAGCCAAAATTTGAAGAAGCACACAAATTGGGACACAAACCTTAAAATTCACTCATGATCCCATGCCAAAAATGTGTGACTTTACCTACATGGAGTTTGCAAAAGCCACAAAACACACAGCGGGAGTTATTTACGAAAGGAGAATCAACTTTGCACTACAAGTGCACTACCTGTGCAGTGGAAAGTGCACTTGTAGTACAAAGTGGATTTCCCTGTTGTAAATAACCCCCACTGTGTCAACATGTGCTATCTCCCATTACGGGGTAACAATCGCCATGTTTTGGGGGTGCAACCCCTTCCTCTCACCTACTTTAGTTTGGAGCAAGGGTTTGCACCCCCAATACGCATACATTGATATGCGTGATGGGAGACAGCACATGTTGACACACTGTGTTTTGTAGCTTTATCAAATAACCTGTTTGTACCTACACACATTTGAGGCAGGGGATCATAAGGGACATTTAACAGTTATGCCTCTTCAAAATGTGGCTTTTAAAGGGGTGAGCTCATCACACCTGAGGAAGGCAAGATCTTTACAGTTTGAGAATACTAATATCAATGTCTCATATGGCCTTTAAATTCAAAAAGTTGAACTTTGTAAGTTCCAGAGTTGGGGATGTGTATGCTCTGCTTTAAAAACATGCCTGTTTAACCATTAAAAATGCTATAAAATGGCAAATATACATGTTATCCACAAATAACAATGTTGGTTTGTTCTAAAACTATAAAACACACATGTGAATGTGCTTGTAGTAAATAGCTTTTTTCTAAACCAGGGATCCTCAAACTACGGCCCTCCAGCTGTTGCGGAACTACACATCCCATGAGGCATTGTAAAACTCTAACATTCACAGACATGACTAGGCATGATGGGAATTGTAGTTCCTGAACAACTGGAGGTGTCAGAGAGCTTACTTCGGTGGACATGGTGCTGCTCGCTGTGGTGTGCGTCGGGGTGCGCCAGCGTGCGCGTTCCTGTTGGTCCTGTTGTGCGAGCTTCTGCGCGCGCTCCTTTTGGCACCAGTCTGCATCATCCGACTGGGCCTGGCGTGCACACCGGTGTGCGGGTGCACGCGCACAGGTGCGCGTGCCTGTGCGTGCCGGTGCGCGCGCGCGTGCCGTTTGGCGCCAATCTGTCTATTTAAGCTGGCTTCACTCTCTGATCAGTGCTGCCTGATCAACAGCTCTGCCGTTCCCTTGTACCTGTTTCCTGTGCCTGTAAACCAGATCTCCTGACTAACCCGGTTTGCTTCCTGGACTCCTCTGAACTCTGCCTGCACCTGACCTCTGGCCTATCTGACTATTCTTCTGCCTGCTCCGTTGTACCTCGTTGCCTGCCTGTTGCCAAACCCAGCCTGTCTCCAGACCTTCCTGTTCAGTCCTGTTTGCCTGTGTTCCAGCCTGCACCTTGCTGTTTAGGATTGCTCATCCACCTGCATCTGGACTCTATTACCAGGCTCCCATACCACTCCGTACTCCTGTGCTTCCTGTATACTCTACCAGGGGCCGCGAGTCGGACGCGTAAGAGAGCCTACCCTCTGCCCAAGCGGACTCACCGGTCTGGTAGCTGAGAAGTCTGATAGTATCAGGCAGCCATGACCGAGTCCGGGCAGGGGGCTTCCCCTATGGATGAACTCTGCAGACATCTGGTGGGTTTAACCCAAGCGGCGAAAAGCCTACAAGAGGGCTATACAAGATTGGAGGAACGTGTCCAGGCTCTGTCCGCACCCACCAGTCCACTGGGGACTTTGTCTGCACTTTCCACACCCTCCGTAGTTATGCTCCCTCCAGAGCCCAAAGTACCCATACCTGAAAGGTTTTCCGGAGTCCGTAGCAAATACCGCACATTCCGAAATGTCTGTGTACTCTACTTCGCTTTACAGCCCCGTACCTTCTCTCTAGAGGCTACCAAGGTGGGCTTTGTCATTTCCCTGCTGTCCGGTGAGCCTCAAACCTGGGCCCACCATCTTCTGGAGCAGAAATCTGATTCTTTGGAAAGTCTGGATGCCTTCTTTGTGGCAATGTCACAGCTCTATGAAGACCCTCAGCTAACCGCAACTGCTGAAGCCACATTGCACTCCCTCCATCAAGGCCGTAGGGCGGCTGAAGACTATGCTGTTGAGTTCAGGTGCTGGAGCTCTGACACGGCCTGGAACGACGCTGCCCTGCGTCACCAGTTTAGGATGGGATTGTCCGACCCGCTCATAGACGAGTTGGCACGGGTCGGAGTGCCTCAAACCCTGGAGGAGCTTATTAACCTTTCTATTCAGATTGACCGTCGCCTGAGAGAGCGACGCACCGAAAGGTCTACCAGTACCTTCTGCCCCACCTGGATGTTCCCACAAGTTTCCAGTCCCCCCAGTCGGCCCTCTACTCCACCGACTGCTCCAGTCTTTGATGCTTCAGAACCCATGCAGCTTGGCCTGCTTCGTCCTTCCTTGACTCCCGAAGAGAAGTTACGCAGACGTGCTCACAATCTGTGTCTGTACTGTGGAGAATCCAGGCACTACGCAAGCGTCTGTTTCAACAAGACGTGTAAGTGCCATTCTACTGCTCGTATGTGTGCAACTATCATGCCAAAACCTGGTACTCACCTTACCATCTCTGTCACTTTGCAGCTTCCAGGAAGGACTATTCAGGTACCAGTCATCATTGACTCCGGAGCATGCAGCTGCTTCATTGACCTATTTTTTTCAGCTCAGCACGACATTCCACTTCGACCCAAAACCCAGAGCCTTGCTGTGCACCTTGCAGATGGTTCCATCCTCTGTTCCAGTCCTGTCATTCAAGAGACTGTCCCTATACTAGCTACCATGGATCCTCAGCACCAAGAACTCCTCTGCTTAGATGCCATCTCCTCACCTCTCTTCCCTATTATCCTGGGAATGCCGTGGCTACAAGCCCACAACCCCCATATTAACTGGGCTTCAGGAAGAATTGAGATTCTCTCTGAGTACTGTCAACAGCGTTGTCTGCAAGGAGTAACCAACGAGACTCCTCAACTTCTCTGCTTACATCCAGATACTGAATTACGCCAAGCTATTCCAGAACCCTACCGGGACTTCCCTGTTGTTTTTAGCAAGAAAGGTGCAGAAATCCTTCCCCCGCACAGGCCCTACGACTGCCCTATAGAACTTTTACCCGGAACCGAGGTACCCTTCGGAAGGATCTTCCCATTAATGGAGCAGGAGTTAGACACATTAAAGAAATATCTTGACGAAAACCTGGAAAAGAAGTTCATCCGCCCGTCCACATCTCCGGCCGGTGCCGGCGTATTCTTTGTAGAGAAGAAGGATCACTCTCTTCGACCATGCATTGATTATCGAGAGCTAAACAAGATAACGATCAAAAATCGCTATCCGCTACCTCTGGTGCCTGAGCTATTCCAGAGGCTGGGAACCACAACAGTCTTCACGAAATTGGATCTTCACGGAGCCTATAACTTAATCCGTATCCGAGAAGGGGACGAGTGGAAGACCGCTTTCCATACTCGTTTTGGGCATTTGGAGTATCTCGTTATGCCCTTCGGTCCTTGCAATGCACCAGCAACATTTCAACATTTTATTAACGACATCATTTCTGGACCTTTACGTTATCGTATACCTTGACGACATCCTCATCTTCTCCTCTTCATTGGCTGACCATCGCAGGCACGTCCGGAATGTCCTTGTTCGGCTCAGGCAACACGGACTGTATGCTAAGCTCGATAAATGCGAGTTTGAACTTCAATGCATTCAATTCTTGGGTCTCATCATTTCAGTTGAGGGCATTAGGATGGACCCTCAAAAGGTGTCCGCTATCCTGAACTGGCCCGCACCCACAGACAAAAAGGGGATTCAACGCTTCATTGGATTTTCCAACTTTTATAGGAAATTAATCAAGGACTTCTCTAAAATTATCTCTCCCATTACAGAATTAACGAAGCAGGGAACCCGATTCTGCTGGACTCCCAGGGCACAATCGGCCTTTGAGAAACTAAAAGAACTATTTACATCTGCCTCCATTCTAAAACACCCTAACCCTGCCTTGCTATTTGTTTTGGAGGTCGATGCCTCAGAAATTGCAGTAGGAGCAGTACTCTCCCAATGTCAAGGCGCCAAGGCTCTCCTATTTCCAATAGCTTTCTTCTCACGCAAACTCTCTGTGTCCGAAAGGAACTATGACGTTGGATATCGGGAGCTTCTGGCCATCAAAACGGCTCTGGAGTAGTGGCGCTATCTATTGGAGGGTGCTGTACATCCCATTCTAATTTCACCGGCCACAAGAACTTGGAGTATCTGAGATCCGCCAAGAGACCACGGCAAGCTAGATGGGCACTCTTCTTTTCCCGCTTTCAATTCCACATCACTTACAGACCTGGTTCTAAAAATGTCAAACCGGACGCACTTTCCCGCATGTTCCATAACTCCAAAGATACTGTTTCTCAGGACACTATCCTGCCTGTGGGAAAGTTTTTACTCCTTCAAGGGGATCTGATCTTTAGAATAAGACAAGCTTCTACGGGAATACCCCAACCTGCTGAGACCAGCCTAAAAGATGGTTTGCTATGGCACAAGGGCAAGATTATGGTCCCTAAGGACCTTAGGGTGCCGGTACTGGAGCTTTGCCATGACCATAAGCTGGTGGGTCATTTCGGGGCCCTGAAGATGGCCGAACTGGTACAGCGCACCTTCTGGTGGCCACAACTGGCCGATGATTGTAAGAGTTATGTTAATTCCTGTCACACTTGTGCCCGAAGTAAAAGTAACCGGACAAGGGCCTGGGGCTTATTGAAACCCTTACCCATTCCTGACAGACCCTGGAAAATGATCTCGATGGATTTCATCGTGGAACTGCCCCCATCCAAAGGCTTTTCTACCATCTTTGTCATAATAGACAGATTATCCAAGATGGCACATTTTCTTCCAATGAAGGGCACACCCTCAGCCGTGGAAACAGCGAAGATATTTATAATGGGGTTCCTTTGTATATTGTCTCTGATCGAGGTGTCCAATTCACCTCCAGGTTTTGGAAGGTGCTGTGTGGTTCCCTTAAAATTGAACTGGCGTTCTCTTCAGCCTACCATCCCCAGACAAATGGCCAAACGGAGAGAACCAACCAGACCTTGGAGCAATACCTTCGTTGTTTCTCTGCCTTTTCCCAGAATGACTGGGTCTCCCTGTTGCCTGTTGCGGAATTCTCTTACAATAATTCTCTACATTCTGCCTTCAACCAAACGCCATTCTTCACCAACTATGGATTTCATACTTCCTTTTTACCCAGCTCTATACCCGAATGTACCATCCCTGCAGTTTCCGAAACAATGGAGTTCTTCTCTGCCAATAGCAAACTTCTGCAAGAAACCATGGCCAAATCCCAGGCCTATTACAAGAAAATGTTCGACAAGAAGAGACATGGGGAACTCATCTTGGAACCTGGCAATCAAGTGTGGTTGTCTACAGCTAACTTAAAGATGGCCTGCCCCTCTAGGAAACTGGGGCCTAAATTCATTGGGCCTTTCCCAGTGAGGAGGAAGGTTAATGATGTTGCATATGAACTCGACTTGCCTGATTCTTTTAAAGTACACCCGGTTTCCCACATGTCTCTGCTGAAACCGCCGGTAATCCCTTTACCGGCTGTAGTACCGGTCCACCTGAACCCATCATGATTGATAATGAGGAGGAAATCAAAATCGAAGCAATTCTGGATTGCAGGAAAAGGCACAATCAAATCCAATATCTGATCAAATGGAAGGGGTATGGACCTGAGGACAATTCCTGGGAACCCGAGAGTAATCTTCACGCTAAGGAACTGTTGCAAGCATTCAAAGATTCCCATGCAACCAGATTGGCCCAACTGGGCATCCGGAGGCTGCCCTTGAGGGGGGAGCACTGTCAGAGTTTACCTCGGTGGACATGGTGCTGCTCGCTGTGGTGTGCATCGGGGTGCGCTGGCGCGCGCGTTCCTGTTGGTCCTGTTGTGCGTGCTCCTGCGGGCACTGGTGTGTGCGGCTCGGCTGGCCTTGGGGTGCATGCTGGTGGTCGGGCGCGGGCGGGCGCGCTTCTTTTGCCACTAGTTTGCATCATCCGACCGGGCCTGGCATGCATGCCGGTGTGCGGGTGCGTGCGCGTGGGTGTGTGCGGGTGCGCATGCCTGTTTGTGCTGGTGCGCGCGCGCATGCCGTTTGGCGCCAATCTGTCTATTTAAGCTGGCTTCACTCTCTGATCAGTGCTGCCTGATCAACAGCTCTGCCTTTCCCTTGTACCTGTTTCCTGTGCCTGTAAACCAGATCTCCTGACTAACCCGGCTTACTTCCTGGACTCCTTTGAACTCTGCCTGCACCTGACCTCTGGCCTGTCTGACTATTCTTCTGCCTGCTCCGTTGTACCTCGTTACCTGCCTGTTGCCGAACCCAGCCTGTCTCCAGACCTTCCTGTTCAGTCCTGTTTGCCTGTGTTCCAGCCTGCACCTTGCTGTTTAGGATTGCTCATCCACCTGCATCTGGACTCTATTACCAGGCTCCCATACCACTCCGTACTCCTGTGCTTCCTGTATACTCTTCCAGGGGCCACGAATCGGACGCATAAGAGAGCCTACCCTCTGCCCAAGCGGACTCACCGGTCTGGTAAGTGAGAAGTCTGATAGGAGGGCTGTAGTTTGAAAACCCCTGTTCTAAACAATATGTGGCTTCTTATTTCAATGCTCAATACCAGTGTATTTGTTAAATTGGTGTAGTTATAGTGACAGTGTGCTCAAAAAATGTGTGTAGCAGAGCCAAAGCACAACATAATAGTTAGCTCAAGATGAGATTGTCACTTCATGTAGCACATAAGGTTCGTTTGCACTATTGGAGAAAGTGACAAAGATTAAGGCCATTTGCAAACCTATTAAACACATACAACAGTAGTTCAAATGAAATAGTAGTTTTATTTGTTCATAAACATTTAGTCATGATCAACTACATTTTGCTGCCAAGCCACTGCCCCTCTACCCACAAAGTAGTCCATATATTGTTCACGGACAAGACGGCATTCTGGGAGGGCAAACCAGCACGTCCACTTTCTATAGCTGGCATTACAGCCTCTTCAGCTGGGTGGAAAACTGAAGGGGCAACATCTGTTTGCCCTGAGACAATGTAGCTGCAGGCATTCCTCCTTAAAAAATTGTGGAAGATGCAGCAGCACAACACAACATGATTTTATACTCGGCCAAGTTTATGGAGGTTAAAAACAGCCTAAAGCGACTGCAGAGGATGCCAAAAGCGTTTTCCTCCACCCTTCGGGCACGAGAGAGCCGATAATTAAAAATGCGTTGGTCTAGGGTGAGGTTCCTCATAAGAAAGGGTTTCAGAAGATGTTCCCCTAGAGCAAAGGCCTCATCTGCCACAAAAATAAAATTGAGGCCCTCGACATTGTCCTGAGCATGTGGCAAATGTAAGGTGCCATTCTGTAACCGATCGTAGAATTTGTTATGCATCATGACACCTCCATCCGAGTGGCGGCCATTCTTCCCCACGTCCAGGTACAGGAACTTGTATGTTGCAGAAACTACAGCAAGTATAACTATGCTGCAAAAGCCTTTATAATTAAAAAAATATGATCCTGGGTTTGGTGGTGGGACAATCCTCACATGCTTCCCATCAATGGCGCCACCACAGTTGGGGAAATTCCACTAATTCTCAAACTGGGCCACCACATCCTGCCATTGATGGGGGTTTGAAGGAAACTGGGGAGTCAAACAAGGAAAAACAAATTACTACTTGTGCACATAAAATTGCAAGCATATTTGACACAAACATTCTTGGGCAACATAAAAGTATAACATTTAAATGTGTATTTAAAAATCAAAGTGAAAGTTCAACTTATATGATTCCTCACCCCCTCTGGGGGGACATTTTAAAAATGTTATGGTGGGGGGCAGGGGGTGTTGAATGGGTAGATGTTTTGGACAGGTAACCCTCTCCACCACCATGAGAGCTAAATGCATAAAAAATGAGGGATAATTTGGCCAGCCCCTCCGTATTTTTGAGATTGACAGCCCAGTGGACAGGTAAGAAGTGTCATAATTCAAAAATAATAACACACACTGTCCAAATAGAAGCACATTTGGACATACATAATTTACCATTAACAAGATAATAGGACATAATTTTTACTGTAAAATTTGAAGATAATCAGGCAGGCCCTTGCACTATATGCTTTGGAGAATTCATGCTGAAATCTGACCACAAAAAAGGTATACTGTGTATGGGTTTTGCAAAGTCAGCACCTAGAGCAGTTGTATCGGTTGACTCATCATTTTGGGGTGGGAGGGAGGGTTACAAAAGAGTTTTTTGCACCCAAAAAAGGTACTCTTGCACTCTGCATGAATTTGGGGACAACAATAAGATTGAGACACATTTAAGGGGGTGTTTAGGATAAACATAAAAAAGAAGCATAAAAAAACATTGTTAAGTTACTAGGCTAGGTGTGTATGGGCCCAGGGTAGCATGCTGGGGAGGTTAGTGAAGGAAAATATGCATGTAGGCCAAGAAAAAGCTTACAACATGCATGGAGACAAAGAGGAAATTTACAGCATATTACAATAATGGGAATGATGGAATCCAAAAATTTGTAAAAGACATTATAAAACATTAGGTACACAGAATGTGATATTAAAGAATAAAACTTACCCAAATATAGTCCTTCTGCAGGACTTGTATGATGGCACAACAGGTCTCTGGAATAATGAGTCCCAGAGCCTGGGGAAAGATCCCAGTGGTAAACTTGATATCCTGGAGACTTCTCCCTATCGCCAAGTACCGCAAGGTGAGCCTTTGCTCGGCTGGGACAGCAAGGCCAAGAGTTGCTGAAAGCAGGAGTCCGTCTTCCAGGGATAATTCCTAAAATCATTAGGATTATTCTCCTGGAGCTCTTGCATCAAAGGCATATGACAAAATTGGTCACGATTAAGCAACCAATTTTTGGTCCAACAACTCCTCCTCCTGTTCCTGGACTGGGCTAGAGTCAAAGCAATAACTCCAAGCCCATAAATAGCACGCTCTCTCGTAGGATTGAGCAACATGGCTGGTTGACGAACAACCGTTCTGAAACAAACTGAAAAGCACGAAACTGAAAAGCGCAAATCAACACTCACCAAACTTCTACTAACTCGAGAGTAGCAGAAGGAGCCCAAAGGGTGGCGCATGAGAATTGAACTTCCTCTTTTGAAGTGTCGTAAGTACGTTGAAACGTCACTACGTTCATGTTTGTTGGCTCAAAATGTTCTGCCGTGTGTATGCAAAACAAGTTCACGGTCAACGCCCCTTCGGACAAAAATCCACAGAAAATTCCGATGGAAGTCTGATGTGTACGTAGCTTTAGACTGAACAAAGGAACAGTTTTTAATCAAATATGCTCCATTAGAGAACAATCCCGTGTAGATGGATCTGATTGTATTGATCAGTTACAGCCATTTCCATATTATGAAATGAGGGCAGCTGTGATGATGCAGCAGAAAGATATACAAACCTGCAGAGAATGGCATGAAGGCATCTTTCTTTACAAAATGTCCATGAGAATCCAGGAAATGATTTGGGTAGAACTCATCAGGCTTTTCAAACTGCGTCTTGTCCCGCAATACAGAAGATAATAGAGGGATGATATAGGTTTCCTAAAATAAATAGAAAATAACTCTAACATATACATTTTATTATGTAAGATAATTACTCTTCTGGTTTAGTTTAAAGAACAACTCTGTTCTAAATAGAACATTTTGTGCAGTTTATAATAAGAAAACTGTTCTGGTTTCAACTCAAATGATATTCTCAGTAAAATCACAATTTCCTTTTAATTCTATGCTGTATTAGTAGCCTACAATTGAATTTTACAGGATCTCAAATAGCTACCTTTGGGATAAAATATCCCCTAAAAGTGACATCTCTAGTTGTCTCGTGAGGAACACTGATGGGTGCAAGATCGGCAAACCTCTGGATCTCATGTATGACGGCATTCGTATAAGGCATCTGTCCACGATGGCTGTACGTAGGTTGTGCTAACCCAACAACTGTGGAGATCTCTTGTTGCACTTTTTCTGGAGGTAATAAGAAAAAGTAAAAAGGATTAAAAGATAATATTTGCCAGTTCTTTTTTTTTTTTTTTTTTTTCATCTTACTTGGTAGCCAAATATTATGAAAGAAAAACAAGCGGAAGTGTTCCAGATCCTCTCCACCATGTTCAATGTAACTTTACCACCTGACCTGACTATAGCTCTCCTGAACAGCAAACCACAAGCATTAACACACCGTTAATTCAAACTCTTGCTCTTCGTCACCACTGCAGTGAAACAATCCATATATAGCGAAGACATGGAAATCAACTACTTTATCAATATTATCAGTTAAACAAAGAGTAACGCAGGCAATGATTCATGCTAAAACTGAAGAATATTATATAAGGAGTACCCCCCAGGGAAATACTAAGGGACTTTTAAGGCAACTAATCAGCAAATATTTGGAAAAAAGATATAGAAATTTATTAATGTAAAATATGTGGTGCATACAACACCAACAAAGAATTGCATATACGACATAGAAAGAATCATATAACAAATATAGAAATGCAGATCCTTCAACGTTGAGCCCAATGCGTTTCTGGACCTATGTAGAGTCCTTTCTTCATGGGCATTTCATACAAGGTAGTGCTGCTATATTGATATTCTATAATGAGATAAAGTCACACATCAGATTCATATTCAAGTTCAAAGGAATGAGCATTCTGTCTGTTTACCTTAGGGATACCTCCATCCTTTATATGACCCTTTGATTATCATTATATACAGTGGGGACGGAAAGTATTCAGACCCCCTTAAATTTTTCACTCTTTGTTATATTGCAGCCATTTGCTAAAATCATCATTTTTCCTCATTAATGTACACACAGCACCCCATATTGACAGAAAAACAGAATTGTTGACATTTTTGCAGATTTATTAAAAAAGAAAAACTGAAAAATCACATGGTCCTAAGTATTCAGACCCTTTGCTGTGACACTCATATATTTAACTCAGGTGCTGTCCATTTCTTCTGATCATCCTTGAGATGGTTCTACACCTTCATTTGAGTCCAGCTGTGTTTGATTATACAGACTGGACTTGATTAGGAAAACCACACACCTGTCTATATAAGACCTTACAGCTCACAGTGCATGTCAGAGCAAATGAGAATCATGAGGTCAAAGGAACTGCCTGAAGAGCTCAGAGACAGAATTGTGGCAAGGCACAGATCTGGCCAAGGTTACAAAAAAAAATTCTGCTGCACTTAAGGTTCCTAAGAGCACAGTGGCCTCCATAATCCTTAAATGGAAGACATTTGGAACGACCAGAACCCTTCCTAGAGCTGGCCGTCCGGCCAAACTAAGCTATCAGGGGAGAAGAGCCTTGGTGAGAGAGGTAAAGAAGAACCCAAAGATCATTGTGGCTGAGCTCCAGAGATGCAGACGGGTGATGGGAGAAAGTTGTAGAAAGTCAACCATCACTGCAGCCCTCCACCAGTCGGGGTTTTATGGCAGAGTGGCCCGACGGAAGCCTCTCGTCAGTGCAAGACACATGAAAGCCCACATGGAGTTTGCTAAAAAAACACCTGAAGGACTCCAAGATGGTGAGATTTGTTGCCTTAATTCTAAGCTGTATGTGTGGAGAAAACCAGGCACTGCTCATCACCTGTCCATTACAGTCCCAACAGTGAAGCATGGTGGTGGCAGCATCATGCTTTGGGGGTGTTTTTCAGCTGCAGGGACAGGATGACTGGTTGCAATCGAGGGAAAGATGAATGCGGCCAAGTACAGGGATATCCTTGACGAAAACCTTCTCCAGAATGCTCAGGACCTCAGACTGGGCCGAAGGTTTACCTTCCAACAAGACAATGACCCTAAGCACACAGCTAAAATAACGAAGGAGTAGCTTCACAACAACTCAGTGACTGTTCTTGAATGGCCCAGCCAGAGCCCTGACTTAAACCCAATTGAGCATCTCTGGAGAGACCTAAAGATGGCTGTCCACCAACGTTTACCATCCAACCTGACAGAACTGGAGAGGATCTGCAAGGAGGAATGGCAGAGGATCCCCAAATCCAGGTGTGAAAAACTTGTTGCATCTTTCCCAAAAAGACTCATGGCTGTATTAGATCAAAAGGGTGCTTCTACTAAATACTGAGCAAATGTCAACAATTCTGTGTTTTTCTGTCAATATGGGGTGCTGTGTGTACATTAATGAGGAAAAAAATGAACTTAAAGCGGGGGTCCACCTATCTATCGTTTTTTTTTTTTGAGTTAATTCACAAACTTTTCTTCTCAGCATTACATACTCACATATTGTGTGTAATATGTCCGCCTGTGTCAGATTTCGTCAGAAAAAATAACTTATATTATTCACTGCAGGCGGTTTCCATCTTCATTGTGGGCATTTGAAGCCCACAAGCATTTATTTCCTGGATGTGGTGAATGCTGTGCTCCCAGCATTCACCGCTCGTTCCCGCACATGCTCAGTGGCATCCTGGGAAGCCGGAGACTAGCTCCCAGGAGTCTGGGAGAGGCTAGAAACACGCCTACTCCCACGGGAGGAGAACCAGGAAGTGCAAAGAAGAATAGAAAAATAAAAGGTAATTACGGCGATGTAAATTTTTTTAAACGGCATGTCAGCATCTAGCCAAGGAAGAGAATACATACAGATATTGTTCAAAATTTGGGTGGAACTCCGCTTTAAATGATTTTAGCAAACGGCTGCAATATAACAAAGAGTGAAAAATTTAAGGGGGTCTGAATACTTTCCATCCCCACTCTATATACCATTCAAATTCATTAAACCTTGACTCTAAAACAAATATGCATGGTACTCTGAATGGTTAATACTAATATCTAGCACTAAATGCTTTTCTTACATCAATACTATTTTGTTTTTTGTATGGCTACATACCTAACAGGTATTGTATTTATGAAATATATTTGCTCTTTCTTAGGGTCTCTGCCCTCCCCTAGGGGTACTTGGTCCATATCATCATCACACAGCAGCACTGTTTGGGTTTCCACTGTGGGTGTAATAGCGTTTTTTCCGCTTATTATCTCTTCAGATGTTTCCTCCTTTTCCCTTGGAGGACTAACATTTTCTTAGGCCCTGCATTTACCCTGACCTCTCTGCAGCAACCGTGTCTGTTTCTACCCTCGGCCATACCACATGTGGCAGTTCTTGTTGCATTTTCTACTTGACTGTTATGTTTGTTTTTACTTGACTTGAACGATATGCTCATTCCTTCGACCTCGAATATGAATCTGATGTGTGACTTTATCTCATTATAGAATATCAATATAGCAGCACTACCTCATATGAAATGCCCCTGAAGAAAGAACTCTACATAGGTCCAGAAACGCGTTGGGATCAACATTGAAGGATCTGCATTTTATATTTGCTATATGATTTTGTCTATATCGTATATGCAATTCTTTGTTGGTGTTTTATGTACCACATATTTTACATTAATACATTTCTATATCTTTTTTTCAAATATTTGCTGATTAGTTGCCTGAAAAGTCCCTTAGTATTTCCCTGGCAGGGTACTTCTTATATAATATTGTTCAATTTGGGATGTTGGCAACACATGGGTCTTCTGCGTTAGATCTCTGAAAACTATTATATTTAGGGTAGTACATACCCATCCCCCCAACCCACCCGACCTGACCCCACCGTTTTCTTTTATCTTAATTATTGTACTCACTGAGTTTCCCTTAACCCAGTGACCACATATATATTCTGTACATTTAGGGCCAGTTTACACCATAGAAACGCAGTTCGGATGCGCTCCAGGTGCTTTTTTGCATGTGCGTTTTTGATACGTTTTCCCCCCTTTTTTTCCTCAACCTTAAATAAGAACATGGGTGTTCCAGTGCATTTTTGGTGCGTTTAGGTGCGTTCCGGTGCGTTCCTGTGAGTTTTTTATGCTTTTTACAGCGTTCCAGTATAGTCCAGTGCAGGAAAAATGCAGCATGCTCTACTTTTTTTTCTGGAACTGGAATGCACTGGAACTGCAAGCACTGGTGTGAACTATGTCATTGAAAACCATATAACCTACTTTCTATGCGTTTTTGATGCAGACAAAAAACGCACTGGACTGCATGTGGTGTGAACAGGCCCTTAATTAAAAATAATCTTGCTCATTATTATCTTTTTTGAGGCTATACCATTGATTATCTGTTATAGTTTATTCTGGGGAATTTGCATGGTTTTTCCATGTTTCGGGGACAGGAATGGGAAGCCCTTATGGCAGGCTACTACAAAAGCCATGATTACGGGGAATCCTCACATATGGAGATATTTTCACTCTTTGCTCAATTGAGGAAAGTGGTGGAGAAAAAGGAGGCATGCTTCTGGCATGTGGAAAGTTTTGAGAGGCAGATTATAGAAAATGTGAATCCTTACGGTCTTAAGATACAAATTTTCCCTATCTTGGAAGACATTGACACAGCTTTTAAACAAAAATGGAAAAACAATTTACAAATTTGTACCACGGCGATGATGAGACTCCTCATTGAGGAATATAAAAAATGCATCATTGCCATGGATAAAGAAATAGACCTGATTTATAATAAGTTGCAGCCTTTTAAAAAACTAGCTGTGTTTAATGAACAAGAGGATAGGGTTAAAAATAATCTAGATGTATTTACTAAAGACACGCTTGTAACCAAGGAAAAAAGTTTTGGAGAGATCTTAGAGCCTTCCAAGAGGGCAAAGCCTACAAATGACATCAAAACAACAGATTAAATCCCCAGAGAAATAGACAAAGAAATTAGAACTTTAATGCCAAAGCACCTAATCAAACTTTGAATTCATAAGTCTCTACTTCCTTTTCACAGAGTTCACAACGTACCTACAGAAAAAGTAAAAAAACCAAACGGTCAATCTCTGGTGATGACCTAGCACCAAAGAAACGTATGGTTGAACCCACACCAACATTCTACACCTTCTACTGTTGGAACTCATCCTGATCTGGGTAAAGGTAATTCACATGGTGTATAAAGTTTTCGCCCGGAAGGGCCTATAGGTGATGGCTTATCCTCTTCAATTCACATGGGTGCGTCTTATGCTCATGACACACTTACTACCACCACTATCCATGATGACAATTTTTTAGCACACCGCCTAGAACACTCTCACGACACATAGCCAACTTTGGGGGTATTGAGGAAGTACCAGAGATTAGCGATACTCTTATGCCCCGTACACACGGTCGAACATTGATCGGACATTCCGACAACAAAATCCTAGGATTTTTTCCAACGGATGTTGGCTCAAACTTGTCTTGCATACACACGGTCACACAAAGTTGTCGGAAAATCCGATCATTCTGAACGCGGTGACGTAAAACACGTATGTCGGGACTATAAACGGGGCAGTAGCCAATAGCTTTCTTCTCTTTATTTATTCTGAGCATGCGTGGCACTTTGTGCATCGGATTTGTGTACACACGATCGGAAATTCCGACAACAGATTTTGTTGTCGGAAAATTTTATAGCCTGCTCTCAAACTTTGTGTGACGGAAAATCCAATGGAAAATGTGTGATGGAGCCCACACACAATTGGAATTTCCGACAACAAGGTCCTATCACACATTTTCCGTCAGAAAATCCGACCGTGTGTACGGGGCATTAGTGTCATAAATCTGTCCAATTATGGACTATCACCAACACAAATAGCTGTTCTTTCCAAAGGACTTAACTTCTGCCTAGACTCAGATCTGAACGTCTTTGATACCATCAGGGATGTCCAGCTCTTTGCCAGGAGTCTCTACTTCAAAAGCCTATATTCCAAGAATACCATACCACAAACATCAGATACTGTACAAACTGATGAGGCACTTGATAAATTGTTAAGTCTTTTGGAGTACTCAGATCCAATTGATCTAATCGATACTGGGGATATTGAGGCGCTGTTACAGCAGCACATTGACACTAAGGATGCACCAGAAACCCGTTCCCTTACATTTAAAAAACAATCTGATAAATTTCCTTCATTCTCTGATAACCCAAATCTTTGTCAATCTAGTAAGTGCAGATATTAAAAAAGTTCGGAACAAGAAGTACGGATTTAAAAAGTAATCTAACCAGAGAAGAGAAGATTGCATTACAATATCTCAAAGGATCAACATGGATTTACTATAAAGCCATCAGATAAGGAGGGTAATATAGTCATAATGACAAATGATCAATTCAAGTCCATGTGTTATAAAATCCCCCAGAATCAAGCCTGGTATAGAGAAATTACAAAAAGCACCATTGAGAGATTTGACAAAAATTCTACTCCCTAGTTGATGAGGCTCTTGCAAACAGAGCGATAGATAATGACACCTGGCAATTCATACGTATTCCTGTAAAAAGCTGCGCTCAGAAAGACTCAGTCTATGCAAATGACATCAAGGAGATTTTTAAGTCCTTTCAAAGTAAGAACACCACCACCGTGTACTTCTAAGCAGTAGTGACAATCCACCGTAGTAGTTAAACCTGCTTACCAGATGGCAAGCATAAAAGGGCAAGTGGCTATAGCCCAGCCAAGGCCTTTTAGCTTGCTTGCGCTCCCGGTGTTCATATGGGGGGTAAATCTCCAGGCTCGCTTGCGCTGTCACATATCACCATTCAACATGAGAACCACGGATAACCCAAAAGGAAGAAGAACTCACCATAGTATAAAATACTTCAGATATTTATTAAAAAATGTAGTCACTTGTAGTCACTTCCCAGATGCGTTTCGTCATCACCTGACATTGTCAATGGGTTCCCCATTGACGTCAGGTGATGACGAAACGCGTCTGGGAAGGTACGCATTGACGTCACCACGCTTTTGGAGTGAGAGAACGGGCTCCGTTTGTTTGTATGCCAGCCGGCTTTTCGTATATGCAACTCTGCTAACATAATTGTAAGTGACTACATTTTTTAATAAATATCTGAAGGATTTTATACTATGGTGAGTTCTTCTTCCTTTTGGGTTATCCGTGGTTCTCATGTTGAATGGTGATATGTGACAGCGCAAGCGAGCCTGGAGATTTACCCCCCATATGAACACCGGGAGCGCAAGCAAGCTAAAAGGCCTTGGCTGGGCTATAGCCACTTGCCCTTTTATGCTTGCCATCTGGTAAGCAGGTTTAACTACTATGGTGGATTGTCACTACTGCTTAGAAGTACACGGTGGTG